>NC_090938.1:509341560-509644590 GCF_040938575.1 Ambystoma mexicanum
CTGTCAGGCTCAGAACCTTCTTAAAGTTCCTCAAGGTTCTCCCTCGGCCAGGCTCGGACCCCTTTTTAGGTTCTCAAAGGCCTCCCCTCTTTCGGGCTCGAACCCTCCTCGGAAAAGTCACCATTTTAACAAAAAAGTTCTGGGACTTCTAGTCCCAGAATGCACTGGGCTGATTTTGCTCCCTGAATTAGCACTTTGTCATTGGGAGCTGCAGGAGCCAAAATGGGATGTTTGTAGGTGGTCAGGGTCTCTCCCTCTGCCCCTCAGAGATCTGGGTTCGCCTGTCTGGCCCAGGGGAGGAGTTTAACTGTTGGTACCTCCAGGCAACCCCCTGGTCTTGCCTTCTGGAGGGACAGTTTCCTCCTCCACACTGCAATCTCCTCTCTGGTAGCAGGGCCAGTGTTTGGGCGATTTTCTCTTTCTCCTCCAGGTCTCCCAGGGTCTCTCAGCTCACTAGGGCTCTCTCCTGCTCTCCAGCACCTTCCAGAATCCCTGACTCGCTCACAATGCTGTTCCTAGCTGCTGTTTTTAAACTCCTGGCTAGAGTTAATTGGAGTCATGTGTGAATAGTTGTCCCCCCCGCCTGACTCTGCCTGACCTCGTTATTCGGACAACATGGAGACTGCCCATTGGAATCCATTGCCCATTGATTCCTATGGGTAATCCTCATGACTTCCATCTGCCTCTTCCTCGTCCCAGTCCCTGTGGATTTCAATGGAGGAATGGGATTATGGGCCTAGTGTTGTGGTGAAGTAAAATTCATATTGGGTTTTAGAGGCAATTAGGAGTTCCCCTGTTTACTCTGTCTTTTCCATGAGGGAAAGTGCTGGGGGAGATGGGATTTTGGTGACAACATCCCATAAAGACTGCTGGGATATCGGGTAGGGGTGCATTGGAAAAAATGCCATACCGCGTCTCGCCCAAGGGCGCTCCTCTCGCAACCTCCAAGGAACCCCTGCCCAGTTGATCCTCCCCTGCTCGTACACCCGCAGGGTTGGGATCCAAGAGCGATGGCCCTCCCTGGACACCTGAACAAAGGATCCCCGGGAATAACCTGGGAGAAATGCCTCAGGTTTCTCACAACGGCCACCAGTACGATTCTCGCACCTTGCGCCGTGTCATGTTACCCGGTAGGTGGTCTGCATGTGCTCGGCAAAGTATTACTTTCCACGTTCTCATTGAGGGGTATAGCATGATCCCCTCTCATTAGCAACCCATCAGCTTCATATATGTCTTGGCTCACTTTCCAGTACGGCCTCAATTCTTCTGGAATGGTCCTTTCGCTGGGTCACCTCGAGCCCAATCAGCAACCCTTCTCAATGTTGCATCCTTGGCAAATTCTTCCCTCCAGTGTCTCTCCCTCATCTCTAGGAACTCACAGCTTCTCAGGTCATTCACAGGCGGCATCAGACATTCATCCTGAAGAAATGTGGTTGCTGGCTCTTTGTGCTCCAGCAAACGCGAAATGCAGTCTTGCTTGCGTGTTCTGCCACCCTGCTATGTGCATTATCTCAATATGTATTCTTTCTGTAGCTTGGCTGCTATCCGTGCTAGTCTCGGAGTGGAGGTCTTCGTGCCTCCTGGGCTCAGCATGTGGGTCAAAGGTTTATGGTCGGGACCAAACAGAACTTCTTTCCCCACACAATACTTCACCGCTCAGGCACAGGCGAGCAGCTCTTTCTCTTCCGTAGAGTAGTTCTTTTCAGTAGAAGCGAGTGCCTTGGATGCAAATGCAACTACGTGTTCCACATCACCTTTCTTTTGTGTCACAGTGGCTCCCAGCCCATATGCACTGGTGTCAGTAATTATATAAGTGAATGGTCTCAAACACGGTACATTCACTATTCTCCTCTGGACTTCTTCAAACACTGACTTTTGCACTAGACTCCACTCGTAACCTTTCTCAGTAAACCTTGCAGCGTAGCTGTAGTTTCCGAAAACCATGGTACACACTTTGCATAGCACTCTGCAAGTGCGAGGAAAGAACATAGTTCATCTTTTGACTCTGGAGCAGGGGCCTGGACTATGGTTGAAAAAGGTTCTTCTTGGGGCTCACAACGTCGCTTGAGATTTTATATCCAAGGTATTCCACCTATTTTTCCCCCAATCACGCCCATTTCATATCCAGGTCGTACTCCAGCTCCTTGAGGTCTCTCCAAAACCTTCCTCAGGGTTCTATCATGAGTCTCTGCATCGCTGGCATATATGAGAATTTCATCCTGGAAGAAGCACAAGTTCTTAACAGGGAATCCATCATCTTCTGGCCTGCCAACACGGTAGAGGACAATCTAAATGCTATACGGGTGTACTGATAGGTGCCAAACGGCATGATGAATGCCGTTAGTGGTCGGGAATCTTTATGGAGGCTTATTTGGTGGTACGCATCGCGCATTTCCAATTTAGAACAATATTTGGCTTCCTTCATCATAAGGATCAGTTCATTGATACTGGGCAGCGGGTAACTGTCTGTAATCACCTCCATGTTTAGGCTGCACAGATCAATGCACACTCTGATGTCTTTGGAGTGTTGTTTTTTATGAGTATCACTGGGCTCAGCCATTCAGAAGATTCTACAGTCTCAATGGTACCTTCTTTGGCCATTTTCATCAGTTGGGTTTGCAAAGCGCCTCTTTCAGTTGCAGGCACATGCCTCACCTTATGCTTGAGCGGGACAGCTTTGGGCGTCAGCCTGATTTTGTGGGCATAATGTTTTATTTTTCCTGGGGCTTCAGAGAACAGTACAGGGAATTAATCACTCAATGCTGACACTCCTCCTGTCTTGACCGACGGTACTTGATCGTCGGTGCTACGATCCAGTCTTATGTTCAGTTTGTGCTGGTCATCCCACCCCGAAACTTCCTCAGAGAAGTACTTTGTGGGTCATCATCGGTCTGCCCTTGAATTCAATGCTTGCACTGATGTACCCCAACAAGTCCACTGACGCTCCCCCAAATGCTGTAGGTCTATGCTTGGTTCTTTTGATTTCCACTTCCTGACATCCTACCATGTCATTGTACGTTTGGATGGGCATTATGATGAGATCTGAGCCCTAGTCTGCCATCAAACACGTCTCGTTGCCATACTTTTATGACAGAGTGTGGTTTCTCCCTTCTCACCTTCGAGCTGTTCACCATTATTACTGTTGGTCGATCATCGTCACCTTCATCATCCGCACTCATGCACCCGTCGCCTTCAATGTAGGTGATTTTCTTCTCCGCCTCCATTTGTAGGCTATGATGATGTGACAGAATCTTCTGCAATTCGAGCACTCTTTGCTGCTCGCAGGGCATTCCTTGTCATTTGCTAAGTGACATGTGCTGGTGCATCTGTGACACTTTAGGGGCTCTCTCCTCTTCACCCCTTTCTCCTCAACAAAATCCTGCCTGGGCATGCCACGTTACCCTCTAAATTGCACCGCATTCACATTTCGCGGTCGGTGACGATCCCACCATTTCTTTGTGCCTGCTCGAGTTCTCTTCTTCCGCTCTTGCATTCTGGACAGCTTTATCCAGGGTCAGTTCTTTTTCAAGGATGAACTTGTCCTGCACCTGCACCTTTCTACAGTTGATGTGCACCACCAGCTTGTCACAAATCATGTTCTCAGTATTTTCCGCCAAAATTGCACAACGCAGCCAGTGTCATAGTCGTCAACCGGCTCCATACTTTCTTGCTTCCACATGTAAAACTTAAGACGATGCAGAACAGTGTTCTTATTACTGGAACATCTTTTCACTATCCAGCACCTGCTTCTTTGAAGACATCATCACCCCCACTGAAGGTTCAGCCTTCAAGCCAGCAAAAATCCTTTGCCCTTCAACCCCCATGGCATTCAGCAGCATTGCTATCTTCCTCCCCTCAGAGTAAGCCACAGCTTCCAGATACGTGTTAAACAAGGGCTACCATTGCAGCCATGGAATTGCTGGCCTATCTGGGGCTTGAAGAAACACCGGTGGAGGAGTTGCACCTTGCATGGCAGAGCTCATGGGGTTTGCTCTGCATTCCCGTCGCCAAATACATAGTGGCTTCACAAAAGACTCAGCACTGATTAATGATTAAAGGTGGGGGTTTATTCTTACAGACATGCATCACAGTGGACATGACAACCAGTCTTTTGACCATCAAGTCCTGTACAGTGTTCTACAGTTACTTCACTGCAGATGGGCCCTGGGCTTAAATAAGGGTCTATGGACAGCCAGCCTTCTTATGTTATAATGGGGCTCCAGTCAGATTTAGGAGCAGCGCCAGGGAGCATCTGCTCTGTCCCTCGGTCCACTCCGATCTCATTGCGCACAAAGCCGCACTCCAATTAGAGTGGTCTCGTGAGATAACGTGCGGGCCGAGATCGCGTGAGATTGCGACTCTACAGATAACTTGACGGCCATGTTTAAATTAGTTTATTAATACCATATGACCAGAACGTAATAGATATATAAAAGCAATAAATATGCACATGCAATAAATCAATTAAAAAATTCTATACGTGTAATAATTCAGGTACGGTATGCATAATTCTATACAAATGAATTACACCTATAAGAATGATAGATGCGAAACAGATATCCTAAATACAACTGATGTAAAACCGTTATTACATTCATGACACTATATTAATTAACTTTCAAATAAATATTTAGCCACTACAAATAGAGTCATTTCATCGTTTATTTGGCCGCCTAGTAGTATAGTTTGTGAGACATAACGTGCCCCAAAGAGAAAAAATAAATCTAGGTTTCAGATGAAGCTTCTTTAGATTCAAGTAAGCTGGGCACATGAACATTAAATGTACATCGCTTTCAATTAGGGATTTTTAGTTGTAACATTTGACTGTAGCTGTTATTACATTTGTTCAATCGACCTTCTAGAGGTAAAATTTCTAATCTAAACTTACTGTTTATTGAGCACAAAAATACAGGCTTCAAACCATCTAAATATTTCTCATATTCTGCCAATGGTTTTTTGCTCCAATATTCACTAAGCAATACAAAAAAGGTAGCAGGCGCCCATCTCTAGAAAGAACATGGCATGATAACCTGTTCTGTGTTTTTTTTTCCCCAGTCAGAGTCTGCCGCCATCGCTTTATGCTCACTGTACTTTTCACAAAGGAGGAATATCCATTTGCATATCAGTCTTTGTCCCGCCCACACGGGCAGTCCAGCACCAAAATGCCAGGCAAACATCCTTGAGGAGAGTACCAACTGCAACCCCAGACACACATTTCAACCTTGTTGGGCCTCATCAGTGTGGTGGAACTGTGCCCAAGTAATGTCGAATTCTGTATTCTGCTAAAGCGCATTTCATCTTCCATAGCTTGATATTCTCTTTTAATAACTGATTTGGGTCTTGCAGTTATTCTTTGCCAAGTATTTATTTAAACAATGTGTTGCAGCAAACACGAGCCCTAGGGCCTCATTCCAAATCTGGCGGTAGCCGTGCTGGAAAAACCGACAGGCTGCCGCTGGATCCAAAATACCATTCCGCCTCTGTGATTGCAGGAATCAATGGGGCATTACAACCGCAGTGACCCGGTAATTCTGGAGGCGGAATTCCGTAAATTCCCATTCCCTGGGAGTCTTATAGGACTCCATGGGGATGGGGACAATGGAAACACTGGTTCTGTCTATGACGGAGCCGGTGGTTCCATTTCCGCCTGCAGGTGGGTGGC
This sequence comes from Ambystoma mexicanum, assembly GCF_040938575.1. NCBI lineage: Eukaryota > Metazoa > Chordata > Amphibia > Caudata > Ambystomatidae > Ambystoma > Ambystoma mexicanum. The sequence goes on from NC_090938.1 coordinate 509,347,223, forward strand.
GTTACTCCCGCCAGGTCAAACCTGGCGGGAGTGACACCTCCCGCCTGCAGAACTCTGAATCAGCCAGTCCGGAAACAGTGGCGGCGGATTTACTGCCACCGTTTTTTCCGGACCAGCAGGGTCGTAATGAGGCCCCTAGTCTTTCAAATACATTTCAGTCAGCACCTCGGGATATAAACCCGGGGTGCAAAAAGCAATAATCAACCTCTGCTTCACTGGTTATAACGTTATTGTGGCTCAGCATCGAGGCCTTTGCGAAGCCCTTGGGTGGGTGATTATTACTTACTTAATACCCAGCCAATCAGAACATAGAGAAATTGAGCTATATCTGTCAGTTCAAGCCCACATTCTTTTCATTGCTGACACATCTCTTCACACTTTTTCAGGCATTCTTACTGCTGGCATCGGCAACACTGCAGCGTCAGCAGCTCATCTGCTTTGTGCCTGGTGGCCCTGCCATTGTATCTTGGGAGCACTGCACCATGGGTTTGAAGCGCTGCCCTTCCAGTTCTGCTGCTTTTTCCGTGGCTGCTGTGGCTTTCTCTGCTGAAGCTCAGCTTTTCACACCATCACTTCACTCCCAAAGCATAGTGAAAATACAAAAGACTCATTTTTTGTCAGGGCTAATAAAGCTGTGGGGTCTATAAGGCTATTTTCATCTCTATTTAATTCCTCTGCCTTGTGTGTGGTGCAGCCATGCTCTGCTACTTGGTCTTGGCAAGTAATGAAAATAGAAAAGGGTCTGTTGCAATAGAGCTCCATTTCTTTTGTCATTTCCGTGCATGTTATGTGTAAGCAGAGGTTTTCTCAGTCCTCTGCTAACATTACGAGAAAATCCGACCGACAAAACGCAACATCGATACATTCAAGTCTACCTTACTATTTCAGGGGTAAATGTGGTGGCACATGCAAGTCTAAACTGCCACAAGGGGAGCAGGGGGGTTTGTGATGAACCTGGATTATTTGTCCCTTCTCCCCAGAGGGGAGCAACCTCCTTTGAGGCTGGGGAGGTGAGCCCGCTAAGCAAGACCCTCGCTAGGGGTCTTAGAAAATGGGACCTCACTGGGAGTGACTCCCCTTTCAGGGACAAGGACTCCCATTCTAGTAAGGAACGCTCTGTCCAGAGTACATTGTCTGCCTACATAGGAATCGGAAAGACTACTGTTCCTCTTATTTTGGATTCTTCAATCTCTTTGGCTTCAGGTAATGCTGAATCCCACCTGAAATCCACAGTCAAAGAGGAACGACACACCCCTTTAGTTTAGGACGACGTAAATAAAACCAGGTGGAACTTGGAATCAAGGAGAGAGAATCCTATGCAGAGGCGAGATTCTGACGGGAGGACGTCCTGGAGGACGATGGGAGCGAATCACTAGCAAGGCCCCAGAAGGCTGACGTCCTGACCGGCAAAGAAGCCAAGGTGGAGATAGAGAGGAGACGGTAAAGCAACCATCTCACCTGCTGGACTACTACACGGAAGCCGTGGTGGGCCCGGAGCCTGTCAACTGATGCCGAGACCAGACCGCAGCAGGGAGACGGATCCTTCAGCGCTGCATGAGATGTGCATTAGCTGCCGAACCAGACAGTGGAAGGGAAACAAATGCTCCCGAAAAGGTAACGCCTCTAAGAGGGGCGAACAGTGGTAGTAGAGGCTGAGAAAGCCACCAGGGTTACAGGAATAAACGCACCGCCGATGCCTCGCTAAAGCAATCCTATCAGTGGGCCAGAGGGCAGGAAATATGAAACATAACAAGCAAAACTGGAGAGGGAGAGGGGGCGAGAGAGGGGGAAGGAGAGGGAGAGGGAAAGAGAGAGAGAAAGAAAGAACCTGGGGGGGTTCAAAAGGGTTCAAAACAAGAACACTGTCAAGCACCAATTCGGAAATGGTGGAATTGTATTAAGAAAACATTTTCTTCCTGGAAAGAGGGAATCGTGTGGAATTAAGATTTGACATACAGAGCCTGCAAAGACGTTGTGGACTGAACTGTGAGAAATTGACAAACTTTTAAAAATCAAAACTTCCTGAGAAAGGGATCCAAGTGATTGGGCCAGGCGTAACACAAGGCCAGAGGCTATTGCTCCAGCCTCCTGTTTTTGCTTTTTTTCTAAGAGGTAGGGCAAGATAGCTACTAGGGTTTGGACGGAGGGCTATTTCTTTTGGACTTTGATGAGCACCCATACTTTTATTTTATAGGCAGGGAATTCCCCTCATAGTGGTAGGGCAGGATAGGCGTTTTCTTGTTATTTAAATACCCTTAAATATATCCCATCTGAGTCCAACTGCTCCTTCTTGTTCAACACAGGTTAACGTGCACAGTATAACATGGTCTCTCTTTCAAAAATGGAATGTCCAAACAACATGCACGTGAAAACATATCTTGGTCTTAATGTGCAGGAAAAAAGGCCACAAGGGTTATCAAGCAAGTAACTTGGCAATATACAGTTAGTTCTGCGACTTCAGTACTTCATCCTGTCAGATATGGTGACCGGGAGAGATTAGGATCAACTGGAGCCTGCAGCCTCCAGTGCTGACAGGGTTAGAGTTAGAAATGCTCCAAATTCAAGTTTATTTTAAAAGGAATTATATGTCTCCCACAGAATACAATTCAAGCAGTGTGAAGCCAGCAGCTCTGTTCTCGGGCTGCCAAAACCTTGTGTAACGTTTGAGAAGTCGAGGTTCACCAACAGCAGAGACAAGTCCCCTATTTGGTGGAAATAATTTTGATGGTAAAAAGAAGCCTTCCATGCAAGCCAATAGACTTTGTAGCCACTGGGGGTAATTCCGGGATGGAGACCAGGTAGTGCAGCTGTCCAGTAAATGACAGAGTTCTGGGTGCCGACAGTGGCCTAACAATCCAGGCCAGGTAGGCCTGGTGTTCCTTAGCGGCCCAGGAGTGTTTGATGAATATTCCTTACATTGCCCATCATTTTGTAAAATGATGTCTCTTGCTCTACCCATTAACAGCCCTCAGTGCCCCACTGCTCCCGACCCTGTGCTAAGCAACAAAGGGCAAGCTGTGAGGTGTCTTCTGGGTGTAGATGGGTCTTGGAGGCCTGTAACCCAGCTGTGCCCACTGGGTCAAGGGACAGGAGCACTAAAGTCATGGTTCCCTCTGGTCTTTCAGAGGCTGGAATCCCAGTAGTGCTATGCCATTTGAGTTTGATTCTGGCCAGATGCTGCAGCAGAGATTCCACATCGTTTTCTTCATTGTCCAGTTACCTTTCTGGGCTTCAGGATTCGTACCAGAGATTTACAAGCTGCAGGCGCAGATCCCACCCCACCCCCCCCCCATGTTATAGGAATATCGACAGATGTTTGTGCACTTCCTGGCTTCCTCTCAGAGCATACACAGGGTGTGGATTCAGCCTTGAATCCCAGACATCCAATCCCACACTGGCCAGATCTGGTCTCCAGTACCCTTGCCCCAGGCTTGTGAGCAAACTGTAGCTAGGGCCATACATGTTCACATCTTGATTGTTTAACTGCAGGACACAAGGTTTAACTGTGGTGCTCCTTCAAGGTTTCTAGTGGAGGACTACCCTAAGGGCTGAATTCTGGTGTAACAGACTACTCGTTATTAATGTTATTTAGTGGTCAATGTCTTGACAAGTTGCAACTTGGTATCACTGCCAAATACTTGCCCAGGAAAACACAGGGTGCCTTTGAAGCACTCCACTCTTGAGTTTCTTAATGTCTCTCTAAGGACTCAATGCAGAATTCAATCCCAGGTGAGACCATGATTGCAATTCATTAGGAACAAAGGTCGATGAACCACACCAGAGTTGAAGCTTAAGACAGTCGACATAAACTCATCATACAGCAGAAGCTAATGGCAATACTACTCTCATCAGAGCACTATACAAGCCGGTAACAGTGTTGTTAAAGGCCCTCCAGCTGTTAACTCGAGCTGGAGGGCCCTAAAGGGCATTTAATTATACTTGTTTTTTTGACTGCAGATGTGGATTTTATTGCCTAATTACAATCACTATTTTGATTCAATCATACTCAATGTCAATATCAAATAGTAAATGTCTTTTTCACCCGATTTCTGAGTTTAGATAACTCGCTCTAGACATTACTGCTGAGAACATGTAAAGCAGCGGTTCTCAAACGCAATGGCTAGCCCTTTGGAGGGTCTAACGCTAAGTTTATTGTTGATCCGAAGGAAAATATGAAAGCTCCAAGAATTTAAATGTATGAAAGTAAAGGAAACCAACAAAAATGTGAAAGTGTAAAACAATAGTTGATACAAAGCAAGCCAGCAATAATAAGGAAAGAAACAACAAACATTACCCAAAAAGGTTGCTTCTACTTGCATAGTCAATGGGTCTCAGAAATATTTATTTTAGTCAAATCACAAAGCTACAATACTTCTCATACAAAAGCTAAAAGTGCATGTGGCTTGTGCCATGGCCTGTTAGAGGCCCCCACGTGCCACTGCAGACACAGAACAGCTGATAGGTCGGCCCTCTTACCTATATAAACAGAATAACCGGCTTTTTCCAGCCCCGCTTTTGAAGTTCTGCGCTATTAAAACAGCAAGGTCTCGAAGCAAATTCAAGTTGTTCTGAGAAAAGACAAAGGCAACATTTCACAATCAGCATCTCTTTCCTGTTTATAAGTACAGTTGTTTCCTCAGCTCAGGGCAGACATGACAACCTATACAAATGTTCTTATCAACACAATGTTTTCCATACTCATGGTGTTCTTAGGGAAGCGGAGGCGGGGGGTTGCCTGTTCACAGACATGGAGTTGCAAATAGGAGCAGCAGTATTATTCTACCAAATTCATAGAAATAACAGGGCTTTGAATCCATTATCATATGTATAAAAAGGATTCAGGGAGGGGTGCACCCTCCATCATCTGCTCCTCATCCGTCCCCTCCACCCCAAGAAAAGGGCCTTGAAACGGTGAAAAGAAATCTGCTAAGGTTGGAAGGTGCCCGAAATTGACAACAATAAAGTATGTGGAATAAAGGTTGGTGGTCTAAAGCAAGGAGTGTCTGAGCAGGCAGGAGTAAGGTCCCAGTGGCTTAGGCCTGCAGTCCTCGGCAAGGCAAGTCAGTAAGGCTGCTGGAGCCCGATACCTGGTCCTCATATAGACCCAGATGCCTTCAGCTCATAGTACGTCTACTGCATGTCTCAACTTCTTCCCAAGTTTCCCTCCTAACATATTGCCAATTATCATGCAAGTGAGCAGACAAATAAAATTCATCCTCTTTCTGATCCAAAATGTTCCTCCTGTGCGTGGATCCAAATGCCAATAGAAAATCCACAAGTTTGTCTGATAGAGCTGTTTTAACTGTTTTTATGACGATGTGATGTTAAATGGATTTCTTTTTATCAGAATAAACATATTATGATGATGATGATAATAGAATATCAATTCTATCAATAGAATTGTCAATCCCTACTTAGTCTCTTGTCACTTTCTGTCCCTCCGTTAGGTCTAGTTTCAGATCTCACTGTCAGGCCATCAACTCTCTCTGCCAGGCCATAGGCCCTTGTAAGGGCAGGGCCAGATTCCTCTCAGTTTGTCAAGAATGGGTTCTTTTCAGACATGCCAGCCCCCATTCCCTTCTCCATATTGCACCTAGTTTCCTCAGTCATTTTCACGCTCAAACTTAATTTCTGACAGGCCTTGATTGCTCTCGGTCACAAAGCCAAATGGATTTCACAGAGGACGCAACTCGTAGGTTAGGTTCAAACAGGTTTATTCCGGATTATGTACAAAGTTGAGCAGCTCAACACAGGGGTCAGAATGACAAGCAAAAAGTCTTCTCACATCAAAAGGCTCTATCCCCTCTGTGTCACTCACAGTTTCTAAGTAGAAGGGTGCTCCAACAAGCATGGTTGGCCTTTCTTTGGCATAGGTAGGAAAGCGCTGCCGCAGTAGTTGTAGATATCTGGGTTCAAGCAATAGGCTCTGTTGCAACAAAGTTAAGAGCATCTCCAAAATTAAAAGCAGCCAGGAGGCTCTCTACGTGCCAGGTTGTGTTTTTGGATTGCATTCCTGTCTTAGGGTCCATATCGTGCTACCACACAAAACATCTCATTTTCTGATTTAATAATTCTAAGCTTACCCATGCCCAGTGGCCTGACATTGTACCTCAGAACTTTTCCCAACTTCCTAGAAGTTTCACAACATGCTCTTCCTCTTCTCCTTCCACCAGAAAACGGATACATTTGTGTTGTCTTGCTCTCAAGCTTATTAATATCCCCAATGTCTGCATAGGACGTCCCACTGGGGTGTGCAGTGGTTTCTCTTTGTCTCACTCTCTCCTCTCCCAACACCATGCCACTGGACTAATAATGCTTATCCCCTTCTGGCCTATCCCTGTGCTGTGGGGGTAGGATGTATGCTATTCCATCACATCTATTACTGCGATTGGGATTCCATCGTATATGTTTTTATGAATTCCACCGAGGAACCCCCCACAGCTATCCCCACATCCCCGTACTTTAATGATGACCCCAACCCCACCCCCCCCCCATCTATATTTTCAGCATAATTCAATGAAAAAACTGCAATGGAATCATATTAGCAGTAATGGTGTGCGATGAAATCTACTGCGGAGGAGACCCTGTGATGTGTCCATCTCATAGTGGCTGATGGGGCTTTGCCCCCTTGCCACCCCCATGTCGGCAGTCATGGTTAGGCGGGGACAGATGTCACACCTACCTCTCTTTCAGTTACTCGCTCTATTTAATGCCCCGATTCGATGATCTCTGGTGAGTGCCTGATTCTCGCTGTGCTCTCTATACTGTGCACACGGTATTCTCCCGCCCTCTCTTCCCCACTCTCCCTCTCTTCCCTTCCCCCTCTCTATTATCTTCACTCCATTTCCTCCCTTCATCTCTCTCCCTCCCTCTGGACCATGCCATCTACTCTCTCCCAGGTAAGTGCTGCTCTGCATTTAAAAGGAGCAGACCATGCCGGAGAGCCCAATGAGGTCTGTACTGGGGGTAGGTGCGTCCTAGGGCTTCTGGATACAAGTAGTGTCGGCATGCTCAGTGCCAACCACACAGACGTTGCTCTTTCTCTACATATTGTAAATGAGTCAGGATAATGAGCGTCTTAATGTCTCCTGGAACTTAGAGCCCAAAAAATAGCTCATACTCAGTTTCACAATATCTTTTGGGATTCTTGCACTGCAGGGCCCAATATGCAATGCCTCTTGGAACTTTGGACTTCAAATCCCAAAGGATGAACCCCTGCGAGTGACACTCGCCTGGACACTGACTACTCTCAGGAAAGAACATCTCAGCTGACCATGTGGGGTGGTCAGGTCTGGTGTGTTCCGTCCACTTCTCACCCTTGCCCCTTCTATACAGTGGTCCGCTCTCTGCTGTGGCTTTTGTATTTCAACCTTATTCCTGCATCAGGATTCAGTGACCGGTCCTCTGGCACTTCGCTACTGCACCAACCGCTTGCTCTGGCTCCCACAGATTTTGCCCTGTCAGAGGAAAGTGTTATCAGACCTTCTCCGTGCCACAGTGTCTACTACCCAGCTTCTAGCTCTGCCTCTTCAGCAGTTCTCATTGGTAACCACAGGTCAAGGGAAAGAATTCCTCACGTTGTGTAGTTTTTGCCAATGTAATGGGACTCTAGAAAGTCAATCTGAGGTGGTATCCACAAAAGCCTGGGCTGCCTTCGATGCAGGCCAAACAGGCTAGGCCAGGTGCAGACTTGGGCTTTGCACCCCATGATCTAAGGAAAATGAGGCCACCGAGCGGGCCCACAGCATTCAGGAGCAGTGTAGCATGCTTTATTGGCTGCAGAGTGTTTGAAACTTGCTTATGCGGTCAGCGTGCCCCCCTGCTGCACAGACATGCAGTCTCTGGGGCCATGGCCATCCTTTTCCCACTGTGTTGTGGACTCTTGGGGTACCCAACGCGTGAGCAATACCTCCGGGGTGTCACACAGGCCTCCCGAAATAAAAAGGTACCACTGCCTGGGCTCCACTATCTCCCCATGTGCACGCTTTAGTACTATAAAGCATGAGCACAGGCAATACCATTCACATATTTGCAAGGAGACTAGCAGATGCACATGCTGGAACGCCGCCTCCAGAATGCACAGGTATGCTTTCAGTATTACAGAAGTGTCTAGCTGACCCCTTCTGTAATACCAATAGGCACCCAGTGCAGGGGAAACAGTGCCAAGGATCGTTTGCACTGGCGTGTTTTCTAGAATAATCTGTCTGATCTTCAAGCGCAGATGCTGAAAGGCAACTGATCACTGAACCAGCGGCGCCCATTTTCCACCGCTCTCGTGCCATAGTTATGAAACTTCTTTATGAAATCTTTTTGATCTGCTAACATAGAACATCATTCTCAGATAGACTGCCTGGCCTACATGCCGTTCTGCTATACAAGCTGGTTTGGTGGTGGTGGCTATATTTGCAAGGACCACAAACGGCCGCCATGGCAAATTCAAACTCACCTAGTTTACCCAATGTCCCCAAACTTTATTTGGGTACATGGTTTCAAAAGGGACACAGCCATCTCAGCCTTAAATCAACTGCAATTACTGTCCAGAAGCACTTTAGGGAAACGTGATGCACAGATGCTTAGTGAGCTTTTATATAGTAGTAGAGATGGGCAGCAGCTCTCCATCCATTAGTTAAAGGTATCATAGAGGGGTGGGGGTGGTGGGTGGGTGGATCGGAAGAGGGGGGAAATCTAGGGAAGAGTAAGGAGAATCTGGAAAGCTTTAATGGCTTGAAAAGTGTACTTTGCAATGAACCCGGCCTAAAATGCCGGACTTCAAAAAACATTTTCTGTTACAGACAGATGCATCTAAGGTCCTGCGGGTGCTGTACTTTCACAAGAATACGATTGTGTCTAACATCCCATATTATACGCAAGCCGAAAACCTTTCCCCAGAAAAACATCTTATGCTACTGTCATACTGGAAGCCTTGGCTATAAAATGGGCTGTCAAGCACTTGAGATACTACCTGACTGGCAGAAAATTAGATTGATTACAGATCACTCCCCACTGACTTGGATGAGTTTACAAAAAGACACCAATGCCAGAGTAATGAGATGGTTCTTGTACTTACAACCTTTCTGTTGAACATTGAAAAGGTCAAGCACAAGGGAATGTTAAGCCGCTTTCCTATCATTCAAGAAGGGGAAGCGACGAATATAAGGGGAAGGGTATGTGACTAATCGAGGGAATTCGTCCCCTTTCGTCAAAGGAGGAGCCACCACGCCCGCACCCACACCTGCCTCCATCAGGCTAGGGAAGGGAGTACGCTCCGCAACACCCTCCCAAGTGGGGCCTCACCAGGAGAGACTTCCCCCATAGGTGACAAGGACTCTCTTTCCTGTGAGGGACTCCCGACACCATTTCACGTAATGGCATACATGGAACTCTCTAAAATAAAATACCAAGTCCCAAGACTTGGGTGAAGAAACAGTCAATCTATACCATTATCAAAAAGAAAGAGAACGTGTCCCTTTAAATACAAATCTCCAGTCAACTGAGACGAGTATGTTAAATAGCGAGTACCTGACGAACAATGGAGAGAGAGGAAAGCATATGCAGGCAAGAGAGGCGTCCTTCCTGCCTAACACCTGAAGAAGGTGAAGAAGGAGGAGAAGGAAGAGCAGAAGCAACCCGCAGAGCTCACAACATTCAAGCTTGCACTGAACGGAACGGGCAGACGCCAGAGGCATGGCGTATCCCAGATGCAAGAAGCAGAGAGGGCTGGAACCAAAAACGAGTATGCGGCATGACCAAGAAAGACACATGGTGGGCAGGCAGCCCACAAACCAACAAGCAATACCAACACAAGAACGAAGCGGCAACCCGACGGTTACCTGAAGGAACACGGGGAGGCCAGGAATTGGACGTCGTTGGCAGTGAGCTGACAACAACGAGGAGTGAAAGAGAAGCTCCCAAACAGGCACAGAGCAGGGAGACAGTCCCCTACGTTGTTGAAGGTAACAGTAAGACCGGGAGGCCAAAAGGGAATCGTTATACAGTTCAAGAAACTCATCACAGTACAAGTAACGAAAAGTTGAATACAAAACTGATTAACTTAAATTGCTTTTATGTAAGAAAGAGAATCACTGAAGTCACTGAAAGGGGAAAAAAGCATCCTTGGATATCCCCAACCAGGGATAAGGGAGAAGTACCCAAACCTTCAAAACCTAACAAAGGCAACATAAGAGAAAGAGAACATTATGAATGGAAGTACAGAGAAATCCTTAGGAATGATATTAATGGGAGAAAAAAGCTCATAGAAATCCCTGACAAGGAGAACAAAATAAGTTGGATAGCAATACCCTGTGAAGAGGAAAAGCAGACAAGCTATTCAAGACAGGAAGAGAAGAACCTAAGAGAAAGATTCTTATAAATTGAAGCTCAGGGAGAAAACCAATGTAAACAATATACAAAACAGAGAATGCCAGAGTAAGGTGAACTACAATTGTCTAAAAAGTCACAACTACAGAAGAAAGTTTAAGTTTTGTGAGAAACCAAAGGGTGTCTCACTTACTAGCCCCCGGGGATCTCTCTGGTGGCCAGGGCAAGGCCATCGCCTTTGGAACCAGACCCTGGGGGTGGACCAGTGCGGGAGGATCACCTGGGTGGGGGATCTTAGGGGAGTGGTAGTGGGGCAGCAGATGAGGAGACATGGTATCCCCTTTCCTGTGCCTATACTCAATCCTATTATATAGGATTCCCCAACATCCGCCTGCCCCCTTGTACACAAACACTGGGCCGAGGAAGAGGGTGATTCATACATATCTCATTGGACAAGTCCCGTTTATCAGGTCAGGCCAAGTCAGGCACTTGACCTTAATCACATATCTGATACCCATAAGATACCCCCACACGGATAAAAGGCGGAACATAGAGACACACTCTGAGCAAAGTGGAACACGAGAAGGAGCAGATCTTCCGGAGCGAAGGCAAACCCACTAAAGCAGGACGAATGATTGAGGTACGAGAGCTAAGGGTAGCGAAACCCTGAAGTTCACTGCAGGAGGTTGTTGTTTCTGGAAAGCCGTGAAGGATACGCAGAGAAAGCCAAATCCTAGACACAAAGAAACCTGCATTGTGTTTCAAGGATGCTAGCGGACATGCCGGGTGAACGACAGAGTTGGGGAGGCGAGGCGAAGCCTGTAGTATCAAACCTTGACTCGTGAATCAAAGCTGCAGAGACAAGAAAGGAATGCACAAAGCCGGTAAGTTAGTGAAAGACACGAAAGGCCCGTTTGTGTCAAGGAAAGATTGAAGCAGCAACAGTGTATCTCACAATTGAAGTTTGCGGACATGCCGATGAGATGCGAAAGAAAGTGAAGCCAGTGATACAGAGTAGCAGAGTGGTCCGGAGAAAGGAAGTAGCCCACTCAAAAGTCTCTGCGAAATGTTTGATGTCATGTTACAAGTGGCAAAGAGAACAAACTCTGAAATGCGCAATGGTCAAGATTAACCTCGACAAAAGAGGAAGTTAAAAGATGATTGCTTTAAGAGGAAGATTTCTTTGAACTTTCCTGGTTGTGAATAGAACTATCAATACCAAGAGACCCTGGGGCTAATAACATACGGGAGCACTGAAGTGAAAGTCGAAGAGGTCCTGCGGAGGTCTATGGTAAAAGCCTTGCACATTCGAAAGTCCTCGACATCAGTGAAAAGTGCCAGCCCGGCTGAGGAATACCAGAAACATGAAATAAGTTAGGTGAAGGGAACCCCAGACAAATCTGAATAAAGTTTGGGAAAGGAACCCCCTCCAAGTGCTGTGATTGTGAGGTCCGAGCTCGACAGAGGGAGACCTACGTGAACTATTTTTGCCTTGAGAGGTCCGAGCCCAGCAGTGGGAGACCCACATGAACTTTTGTTGAACTGTGAAAGAACTTTTGGAAAGCTGGAATAAGTGACTTTAACGTGGAAGGCCAATCGTTGATAGCCTGAGCCAGAGTGTGTCATCCTGTTTATGGGGGCCGCCTTACTCCGTGCTGTCCAACGTGGGGAGTAGAGCGGACTCAGCCACCTTGATCCTTTCTGCCATAACACTGACTTTCCTCTGCATACACATTCCCCTTTACACACCTTTTGTATAAGAGATGGGGCAGGCACTAGGTTCTGTTAGTATAGACCATTTTGATTTGATAGAACTAGGATTGTGTTTTCTTTATTATTTGATGGTAGAGCCTACTCCCATCTTAGCTATAGGGCAAAGTAGGAGTTTTTCCAAACCCCAAGAATTGAATAAAGGTTTTGAAACTTGTAACTCTTGTGTGTCAGTGTCATACCATGCCTTCCTTACAGATTCCACGTTTTCCTGAGTCCTCTAAAAATGAATAAAGAAAGTATAAAAGATTAAGGAAAGATTCTTCAGGAGGAGAGAAAAGCTATCAATCTCATGAAAGAAGTGCATGAACTGATACAGCAAGTAACTAGGGCCTAACTAGATTTCCTATTAGCAAGATATCCAAAGACTGAAGTATCCACAGGAGAAGGGAGCCATTCTCCTGACCTTAAGTTTATTTGGAATAGTGGTAGGGCCAGTTAGATGAGTTTTCGACAACAGGCTTATTCAATTGGACAATCACGGATGACTGACGAGCACTGTAGTTAGATATATATGTAGGGAATATCCCATGGCGATTGGGAAAGTTAGGCAATATTCGTATTATTTGTCGTTCTTCTGACCCTTCACAACCTTTTTTGTATTTATTTATTTTATTCACACAGCAGCATATTAGGCATGACAGTGCACAAAATGGCTGGCAATGTTATTTAAAGCCCCGTCTTTGTTTTCCATTGTTCTATTGGCCATCTTTCCCCTGTGCCTGAATGGGATGTGGTCATGTAGGAGAAACCTCTTTACAGGCTCTGGTCAGAGCCCTGAAGTGGACATATGAATGTATGTAGTTTGGACTGGGTAGGTGACTACAGAAAGCCCCAACATTTCCAGGGTTCTCCCAAGGGGAAGGCAAGTGCTTTTACCATCAGTGAGTTGGGATTAATGGTTGCTTTATAATCCTGTAGGTTTCTGAATGAGTAGGGGTTGCCAGTTTGTTCCCCTTTTATGTAATAGAAGGGGTAGAAACGGGTGCGAGTGCAGCAGTAGTCTTCATTTATACATTTAACTGTTGTCCCTCGAAAGGTGTTGAAACAGTGTTGTCTGTGCAGCACGCATGGTGTGGGTCGCAGGCCATCATCGGTGCAAGAGGCATTCAGGCTGTCAGGCGAGAGATCAGGTAATCCTTCGCCTGCCACGCACCACCAATCTTAATAGTGTGTCAGTCTGCAGAGGCCATGCTCAGCTTCTTTGCCTCTGCCAACCCCTTAGTGAGTCATGGCAAGAGACAGTCCAAAACTGCAGTGCAGAATTTTCTACAGAAAAGGCAGATTTCTTATGAGCACAGACTTTCAAATTCTCGTCAGATTCTAGAAATCCCCTGCAGATTTTGAAATGTTCAGATAGTTCCAGCAGATTTTACCTCTGTAACTATGGAATTTCAGACTCTGTAAAAGTATGAAAAATATTTATGCAGATTTTCACAATGTTTTCCGTAGGTTTGGACTGCCTCTCGTCACGTCTGTACCCGAGTTGGATAGCCGCGATAGGCCAGCTGACCAGAAGGTTGTACATAGCAGGTCCCCTGGTAGGTAGTCTGAATTTTGCAAATTCTGAGATGATCTGGAACATTCTTTAGTCAGCCCTTAAGCCAAGGATATGAAGATGAAGAGACTGCAGAGGGTCGGCGGAGGACTGCTGCTGGGGCCACCAAGGACCAAGCCGTGCTCTTCCATCGAGAGGAGCGTTCCTTCCATGGTACCTACCTCACTTGAACTGGTGGGCCCAACTAGTTCAGAATCCTCCTCGAGCCGGGCTCTAAGGAGTTTTGGTCAGGTATCTGGAACACAGCATCTGACGAGGGGTCTTCTTTTACTGGCACTCGTGCAGCCCGATGCTGTAAATCATGCACTGCATCCACGTTGTGAGCTCTGCTGTTCCTGACTTCCACCAAGAACAGGAATCCTGTAGTCATTCCTCCTTTTACCTGCAGACCTTGTGCATAGTAACTTCATCTGCTCATCATGCCTAAGGTGTCCTGCGGGTCTTCTAAAGTTGCTGATGTCCCAACCATACTGATGGGGACATCGGCAACTTTAGCAGGCCCTTAGCATACTCCCCTTGACTGTCAAGAGTTTTCTCAACTGCTGGCATTATTGCCCCAGTGTCTCTAATGCCAGTTATGCCCATTACTCTTTCATTGGACTGAATGGCTGTAGTCATACCTGTCAGCATAAAGAACAAAGGGCCAGGAGAGGTGCAGTTAGGTAATGACTCCTAGGATTTGGGTCTTGCCTCGGAGAGCCGGCGATCTTTCACCTTGGAGCCAGTCTAACAGGCCTCAAAATTTGATCTCACCACTAGCATTTGTCTAATGATAATTGGCACATGGTGAGTAAGAAATGCTGTGTTTATGTGGAGAATCGAGTGGGCAAGTGAGTTATTATGCCCAGCTAACAGCTTGTACCTTGGCATTGTTACCCCTGGGTCAGAGTTCTTTTCTTAGCCAAGCCTAAGACTAAGGGCAAAGGGAAACCCAAAGCCAAAAAGGGGAAGAAGTCTTCTGCCCCTTTAACACCAAAAGTTTTACCAGAGCCGCTGCTTCAAGTTTACCTGAGGTGCCCGACTCAACTGCCAATTCAAGGCTTGGTGAAGAGGAAGTGGTGTCTATGACTATTAAGGATCTAAACCCCAAGGACCATCTGATCAGCAAAGCTTACTTGCAGAAGGTAGGGCAGAATTTAGTCAGGGTCAAATGGGGTGTCCCTCCCTAGAAAGTTTGAGATGGCATGCAAATTACCAATTAATGGGGATGCCCCTGAGAAGCACAGGATTTATAGGGAAGTTGGGCTCCTGTATAGTGGACCCAGAGTTCATCCTTGGAGACAACAGGCGATTTATGGTGCACCAGTTAGGTCCTTCATACTGTAGCCGGCCCACGAGGTGCTTTTAGCAGGTCATCATAACGTTAAGTAAGCCAAAGGAAAGGTTGTCTCTTTATTTCAACTGTCCTTGATGGGTGTCCAAGTAAAAGTGCCTCACCCTGCTCTGGGCCTTCCTATCCAGCAGGTAGGTATTGCCATTGTTGGTCCTTTGTGTTAGAATCCTGCTGGGATTGAGCTATGTCTCTGAGGAAAGCCCCTTAAACCTCTCACTGACCCACCAGACAGAAGACCGCAATTATCAATTCTACCCGGACAGTCAGGTGAAAGGTGGGGAGGAATACCAAAAGAACTTACTCTGAGGCTATAAGCAAAAAAGGAAGACATCAATCAACATGCCATCCAACACGATGAAACCCTCTAACTTAGCCCCAACTTTACCCATCCTGGACTATCTTAGAGTGAGGATTACAGAAAACTTGAACATAAGTGGATTCCTCCAAACCTTAAGGTGCTCCTGAGTCCAGAGGTCAGATGCTGCCGGCTAGCCGGAAAGCAGAAGACCCAAAATGAGGAAGCAAGAGTCCTCAAGAGTCTAAACGACGGCAAAAGAATGAATCCAAGGGACATACTGGAAAGCAAGTCCTCAACAACAGGTTGGTGCAGCATATAGAGTAGAGTAAACGGAGAAATTGTAGGCAATGGAGGAGTGTCCGCCAAAAACAGCCTTGGAGGGTTGTGTTGGTGAAGTCATATGGAGTTAGGGCTATAAAACCAGAATCACGAGACAAATGCAGGTAGAAGACAGGCCTGGTCACATACCAGGTAGGCAGCAGCAGTATCAATTTCCGTAAGCAACAGAGGTCTTGACAAACAGCAAAAAAGCAATTTGTGAGGCAAAGAGCAGGTCCAGGTAAGCAGGCTGAGTTCCTATGATAGGCGCGCCAAGCAGTACAGGATTAGAAGGCAGAGCTCAGGTAAAAACAGCCAGTAAGAGTCTGGGTCAGGCAAGGAACCAGTGAACTAATCAAAAAGGCAAGCACAAAGCAGGGTGTCAGCACACAGACTCACTGAAAATACAAAACTCCATAGCTGAATCAACGAGACTCGTTGAGGAGCACCCAACTCTTACCTCTATGTCCACTTCTATCCCTGCAAATGTGTTGTGCTAGTGCATGGGGTGAAAAGAGGACCCTGCCCCTAGCGTCTGCCTGGAGCACCGGGCATGGCTGGGAAATGTAGTTTGTGCTTGATTTTCCTGCTGCCCCAAGTGCCAAAGAAGCTACCATCTCGAATCTTCAAGATGAAGTGTGAATCTGTCCTAAATCAGGCTGTAGTGCATCCTAACGGGATCACCCTACAAGGCTCTGTACCCACGAGGGTGCTTAGGCATGCTCCAGGTGAAAGCATGCCACAAGACAGGCGATATGAACATTCCCAGCTGGGTTCCCAATTCCGGTACTCATGCCCACCACCTTTTTAATCAATGAAATAGAATAATGGCCACTTTGAAATCGAGAATCCAACATATGGTTGACCTCCTACTCGTCAGATCTCTGACAAATAATGTGGACAAGACATACTAGTAGACAAATGCAGGATGTACAAGGCTTTACAAGGTATACATACAAAAAGGGGAAGAATGGGCTCTGTTTTGGTGTTCTCATGAGATACTTGACATGTGGCCTACAAACTTGGCAAGTAGGTTTTGAGTGCCAAGAATGATAAGGGAGTGCGTAGAAAAGCAGACCTTATTGCCCATATTATAATCCGGTGCCTCCCTCCTGTGTACATCTATGGGTTCTTTAGTTCGACCCTCAATCAACTGTTCCAAGAGGGAAGGCTACGCCATGAATATCAGGCAGGCAGTTGTTCGCGGCAGAAACAGAACTGTGGCTTGTTGATGGGCAACATGCAGTGGTTGCCCAACGACAGCAAAACACTGTTGCAGTATGTGAAAGGCTGTTATAGGCAAATTCTGCTATATGCAAGAAACCAAGGTTTTCTGGTAGTGTAAACAAAAACAAAGGGGGTACTGTTGAATTGTTCGATTAGCTGCTCCGTTTGGCCGTCCATTATGGGCTGAAAAGCTTACGAGAGCTGCACATCAATCCCAAATAGACAGTCGGCGCTCTTCAGCAGAGCCAAGCTGTGATCCACTTTGGCCATGGGCCCCAAAAACGTGTTGTCAAAGCAGGGCAGGTAAACCTGGGGCAGAGGCTCTCCCAAACACAGTATCAATCACCCCATCTTGGAAAAAGATTCCACTACCACCAGGACAGTGTTCATACACTGGATCTGAGGAAGTTCCACAATAAAATCCATTGTAACCATGAACCATGGCTTGCGTAAAAGTGCCTTAGCTTGTAACAGAATCATGGGCTTTCCACTTGAGGACTTACATTGGGCACACGTCAAAGGCCGCTTTAAGGGCCACCTCTTTACTGTGAATGTAGAATTCATTTTGGCTGGTGTACGTTTCCTTGAAAAGTTAGCAACTGGCTGTAGGTTGTGCATACATGGGAATATTTATGATATAATTGCTCCAATAGCATAGGTAGAGGAGTCTGTTTCGACCACAAAGGGATTTGGCTGGAGCATGGATGCTGTAATAAAGATTTGGTGGTGTTTGCAGTGATTCCAACAACCACAGTAGTTTGTGGTCTTCTAGTTCGGTTCTTGAATGTGGGCTTTTTTTCCTTTTTTCAATATGTGTTTGTGTGGGGAGAGGGGTATGGGTAGTATGGGAGGAGGGGTTAGGGGCGGGGAATGGGAGGTATGAAGGAACATCCCAAATGAAGAAGAAAAAGTCAACATTCAGTGTTGACTAGAAGACAACAAACTAACTGTGGTTGATACAATCACATAGTGCACGGTGATAAAGGCCCGAGTCAAACACCTTTTGTGCTTCTTCTGACCAGTGAAATGGGACCGTCATATGCATCAGAACTGTGAGAGTGGGGGCACTCTATAGACCAACTAAGATCTGAAGCTCCTGATCTAATGAGAAGGCCATCCCGTAATGTAACCGCTTTCTTTGGGATACCAGCCTGGTGATCCTGGGAGTATCTTAAACTCTCAGGAAGTGATAGCGTGGATCTGGGCATAAACAAACCTGCAGGGACTGAGAAATCAAGCTTGCAGATGTGGCCTGCAGCACCCCGTGAGTCACAATCAGTGCGTGGCTAATGAGCCGGGGCTGATCAGAGGTATGGCGATGGTCAGAAGTGGAGGTGGAAGGAGCCCGACGCCGAGACTTATATGTGGAGGTAAAACCCAGATGGATGGACATGCACTTGCTTGTTCTTAATGTCACTGGGCCTAGTAAAATCGTTGTTTTTATGTTTTGTTCTCCCTTGTGCCCCTCCCTTTGCTTGGTCGCGCTCTGAAACACTTGTGTACGAGCGCGATATAAATAAAATATCATATCATACTCGCGGGGTGCTGTGGAGGACTGGGTGTGAACAGGCCAGTTTTGATAAACACAGCGCTGCCTTCTTCGCGCACGCTAAGGGGCTGGGCTGGAGACCTGCTCAGAGAGCAGAGAGGGCTGCCAGCACATCAGAGTTTCTCATTGAAATACAGGATCCATTGGGGTGTAGTAACTGAGACGCTGAGGTGTACAGGCATATGGACAGACCAAACAAGGCATTGCCTGAAGTGATTAAAGAGGAGGCCATCTCAAATGTAGATGCAGCTTGCACATATTGGACAGAGCAGCGTGAAGTGGAAGAAAGCACTGGAAGAAGGGGAGCAGGTGAAAAGAGGCTCATGCCCGCATGGGTGGCAGCAGCTTTCTTGAGACCTTTACGGCGTTGGGGGCTTTGCACAGCCCGTGCAGGGATGATCCGGTTCTTTGAAGGTCAAGGAGGTGCCAGTCGTTTCTGGTGTGGACAAGTGATACCAACCATATGAAAAAGGTGTAGTATCGCTGGGGATGGTTATTTTCCCAGTGAAACATCCTGCTCAACCTATTGGGATATGTATGTCATCAACCACTTTCCAGTGTAATGGCAGGGGTCTGACGAAGACTAGGTAAACTACACCCTTTTCTTTTACTTTTCATCAGATTAGCTACTACAGTGTGAAGGAGGGTAAACTGGCTTCTGGGAAGTCCAACAAGAAAGCTAAGGCTGAGGAGGCAGATTCTTTCTCATCACGTGGCAGGCAATTGAGTGAGAAAGTGTCCCAGCTGTTCACGAGAACCGCCACTTTAGAGCAGAGAACTGGCACTTTAGAGCAGAGAACTAGCGAAATGGACCAACAGCGTGCCCAAATGTTAACCCTGGTTCAGCAAATGGAGGGGGGCGTGGAGGCAGTGATAAAAGGGAATATGGCAATGGAGAACAGATTGGAAAACCTGGACAATGTGGTGCGTGCTCAACAACTGTAGATTATTGGTTTCCCAACTGGAGCGGAAGGTGATGACCCCATTGGTTTTGTTTTCAAATGGCTCCCCAATGTGCTCGACTTAAAATAAATAAATAAAAGTTCATTTATAACGCGCTTAATATAAACAAGTGTTTTCTAAGCGCGGACTCAGGATTGAAATCTGTGTTGCTTCCAAGAGAAACGTGTTGTCCCTGAGCGATCTTTCCTGGTGGAGGTGGAAGAGGACCCTGCAAATGTGTTGTGCTAGTGCATCAAGCATCAAGAACTTTCCAGTGTAATGGCAGAGGTGTGACGAAGACTAAGCAAACTACACCCTTTTCTTTAACTTTTCATCAGATTAGCTAACACAGGGTGAAGGAGCGTAAAATGGCTTCTGCAAAGTCTAACAAGAAAACTAAGGCTGAGGAGGCAGATTTTTTCTCACTATGTGGCAGGCAACAGCCAGGAGAAGCTGGCGGCCCTGGACCCAATGATGGCTGCATTGGGAAGGAATCCTATAGAATCAAGTCCTCCGCCTCCAACAAATCGCTAAATGCATAAGAGGGCACGACACTCATTGTCAAGCAGAGCGACACTCGTGACAGGGATAATTATAATTGGTTATTTATAACGCACTTAATACCGAAGAGGTTTCTAAGCGCGGACCCGGGATTCGAACTTGTGTTGCTCTGCATGGTCTTACTTCCAAGACAAGCTACTTGCCACTGAGCTATACTACCTTTGCCAGGGTAGGATCCTGAATGCTGCAGCAGCAAAAAAAAACTTTGGAGTTCCAGGAGCATAGGGGTCTCATCTTTCTGCTTTAGCACTGGCGACTGTGAGAAACCTGAAGGTGTCTCACCTGTTAGTCCCGGAGCTCACCTGTTAGTCCCTGAAGATCTGTCATCTAGGTGGCCAGGACACAGCCATAGCTATTGGATCCAGTTCCTTGGTGTGGACCAGTGGGGAAGGTTCACACGGATGGGGGGTCTTCGGGGAGTGGAAGTGGGACACCGACGGGTGAGACACGGTACCCCCATCCTTAGAATACCTTTTCCACATCCTGCCCTGTAGGATACTTAGAAGCTCTACCCCCCCTTTTCCGACACAAACACTTTCTCACACTGGAGAAGACAATGGACTAACATCAGAGACGTTTACCTGACTTGTCCTAACACAAGAGTCCGGCAGAATCAAGCAATTAACAAAAACTACACACACCTGACGGCTCTTTCCCTTCCCCACAGGGATAAAAGGTGGAGCACAAGCGCACACTTTGAGCAAGGACAAATGCACGAGGAAGCAGCTATTTCAGGATGGCAGTTCAAACAGAGAAGAAAGCGGCGAGACTGGAAAGGACAACAAGGAGGAAATTTCCATTGCCCTTTTTGACCCAAACCCGCAAAGCCTCCATGATAGGAATCATCAGACCGGGAACTACAGCTGACGTGTGGTCTAACTGATGGCAAAGGTGCATAGGACGCTCGTGCAGTGATAACCTAGGCGGGGAGGCACGCTTGCAACCGTGGTACCATCCTTGACTCCAGAGCCAAGAAACGACAAGGAGGTCAGCACAGCCAGTGAGTCCGAGGGAGAACCGATAGGAAACAGCAACTTGTTATGAACAAAGAACTTGTGTGCTAGTGAACTTTGAAAGCCCAGGGTAAAAGCAGCTGCAGAGTGGTCCGGCGCCATGTGGGCGTCCATCAGAAAGACTCTGGCTGGTCCCCTTTTCTTGTGAACTTTATAGTAATAAGAGGCCGTAGGAAAGGCTGACATAAAGAGTGAAGGTGGTCATACAAGGGTCGAGCCGAAATCCCTTGTACAATTGAAAGTCCTTAACCCATTACCAAAGTTTTGACATTGTGAAGCAGGCGTGTGTGCCCGGCTGAGGGAAACACTGTACGAACAATAAAGCTGGAAAGCCTTACTTGGAGCTTAAGAGAAAGCCTGACTGGGGCTAGAAAAAGCTAAGGTAAGTGAATCCCGCAAGGTATTACGAATAAGTTAACTGTGTGAAACTGGCAAATATGAACCTGACTCAGGGAAGCCAAGGTTACAAAAAGGATCAGAGCCTGGTTGAGGGGGATCCAAGGGTGAAAGGAAATCACTTGACGGGAAGATTACTGAAAGGAACATTTTGTTTGTTGTTTATAGTACATCAGGCCCCCTTGTCCCGTGCTAAAAACGTGAGTTAAGGGAGACCCCAGTTATACCATCCTGACTTTTGTGAACACTTCTTTCTTTTATGATGAACATTATCCCACACTATTGTGTAACTTAGCGGTAAGGATTGGCAATAGTTTTCTTTAGTATAGGCCCTTTTTTATTTGACAAGGCGTCACTAGGACTGCCTTATTACTTGATGGTCATAGCTTTCTCCCATCTTAGATTTAGATTAGGCATTTTTCTCACACATTTATAGTTTCATAAACATCCTTGAACTGTGATCACTTGCATCTGTCTTTACTGTTGCTACCATTCCTTACGCGACCGAGAAGAAAGGGAAGATGCTCAACATCATAAAGAAATCATTATTAGAACGAAGGGTGAAAGTGGGATTGCCAAGACCTGCTAAACGTAGGGTTTCATGGAGCAAGAGAGAATATGTTTTTGGGGACGCTGAGAGCGCACAGAAACTGCTGACAATACCTATGAAAACGTTGAAACGGGATGAAGGATGAGGAGACTTGGTGTCTAGGTGGCTCCCCCACATCTTGAGGTACTGGTGTACATGTTTTCTTTATTCAGAGCATTAGAATCTGTTGTGCCTGTCTCCCTAACTCCACTATGGCCTTAGGAGCCTGCGATAAAGTAATTTGGTTCCGAGCTGACTTATGATAAATGGAGAGTCCTTGTAGATTATTCATATATTTGGATTTGTATGCATTGGTAAAATTGGTAAATATCCGTTAGGTTCGACTTCTGACTGATGTCCTAGGTTTGGGAAATGTTGGCATGAAGGGCCATGAGGTCATGAGGTCAGTGAGAGTGTTTATTATAGACATCTATGGCAATTTTTAAGACATTTTCCCCCAACTGAAAGAGGACTACCAGGGTGATCGAATGTGACAATGGGGTGGGACTCAAAGAGGTGTGGGCCACCCAACAGGGGGTTCTCCTCCTGTAATGTGTTTGCATGTTAAAATTGCAATAAAAAGAAATGTACACGCAAAGAAACTGTTAGAGGACTGGCTATCGCAGAGATTACCTGTATATGTCACTGGTAACACCTGGCAAAATCTAGGCGGCCTCTAAAGCCTTAACCATATCATGGAGAGGCCAGTTTAAGATTACATGTATTTTGGTCATATTCATAATAACCCCGGGGGTGGACGGCGAGGTAAAGACTAAGACCAAAAACTCCACTTCTTGTAACAGGAAAGTCAAATTTGTCAAGTTTTGCAAACAGGGAATTCTCACATAGCCTTTGCAGGACCGTCTTTACGTGAGGGTCATACTGTTGCAGGGAAGACGAAAATATCAGTATATCGTTCCAACATGATATCAATCCATAGTAACCTGAAATTCATCATTGACAAAGTACTGAAAGAGTGCCATGGCATTACATCCCAGGCAGGCATACGAGGTCGGGGGATTCAGGGAACTACTCCAGGGGCTGGAAGCCTGTGTCGTGCGACCAAACAATAAAAACAAATACAAAAAAATATATATACAAGAGAATTTCGCAGTGTGAAAGGAGGATTCACACTGTCGGGGAAAGTCTTTCGTGGCAACCGCTCATTACAGCAATATAGACAGAAAGGAGAGATGGAGGGAGAGGCGAACAGCAGATCGCTCCAGTTGGAGAAAGAGGACAATATCCAGGCCACGTCCACTAAGGAGGATATTATGGACTTATTGGAGGAGATAAGGACATTAAGAGGAGAGGTGCAGGCCTCTGTCTAGCAGCCCTATGTGAGGAAGTGGAGGTGATTGAGAATAGAGTTGAATGCATGGAAAACATCCACCTTAATTTTGTAAATGAAGTTTGAGGGCAGAATGATGGACTGGGAATCCAGGGATAAAGAATATCAGCTGAAGTTAGATGACCTCGAAAATAGGGAATAGTGGAACAATCTGCATGTTTTGGGATTGAAGGAACAGAAGCGGGAAACGGCAGTAGAGGTACCTTAACCGAAAAGGGCACACGCTTTCGATGGACCTACCATTTCGCTCTGATGTTTGGGATTACAGGTGTGGACTATAGGCAGGTGGTCATATTCATATTAACCCCGGGGTTAATCTTACATCGTAGAAATTGTCGGGCCCTCACCACTTGGTTAACCGAAAACGGCACACGCTTTCGATGGACCTACCATTTCGCTCTGATGTTTGGGATTACAGGTGTTGTCTATAGGGTTACCAAGGGAGAGAGGCAGGTGCGATGCAGGTGCGGTAACATCTCTCGGAGGGTGACAAGGAGAAGGGAGTAGAATCGGAGCAGGGAGGACTGCAAAGACACAGCGAATCACCGCAGGGACTGATGCAACGGAAAAGGGTGCCTAGAGAATGTACATTTCAAAGGTTGAATACTCCATCACCATTCAAATGATGTTGCGGTGCAGGACTCCCTGACAATGGAAGACTGAAGATCCATCAGTTGTGACCTATGACCATGCCAAATTCATTTATTTGATTGTGTTTTTTGGTTCTTGTTGAAGGGCGAGCGTCAGGGGGTGTTCATCCTTGATGGCCCGTTGTTTGATGGGTGTCTCAATATTGGGAGGTGTTGGGGGGTGCGACGGGGTGAAAGTGAAGGGAGGGATGGCGTAGGGGATTGCAGTGCCAGGGGAGGGTTTGGTGACAGGCGTTAGAGAGTTTTGTGTGTCAGATGTGGGGGAGTCAGGAACCGATTTTTAGATGCAAGTGTAGGAGCTATTGGGGGGATGAGGGGGGACACGCAGAAGAATGGTTAGTAGGTACTCGGAATGTCAAAAGAGCTAATTCTCTAACTAAACACCAATTGATTGCCAGGTAATTTAGAAGGCCGGGCCTGATTGTGCAAGAAACAAGGATGTTGAATTGAGAGGAACGTCGGGTTCCATGTGGCCTAATTGGGGACACATATTGGGCATCAGTGGGGTGAAAAAGGGGAAGGGGGTTGGGATCTTGCTGCGCAAGCGGTTATGGGTGAAGAAGATAGTCATGTGGAATGATGGTAGTGAGAGGGCCTTGGTGGTTTCCATGGTTATGGGGGTGATGGTTATCTATTGCAACAATATATTGCCCCAACAAGGGACAGGTGGCTTTCTTTGAGAACACATTGGCTTCCATAATCCGGGAAAGTAAGAGACCTCCAATATTGGGTGGGGATTTCAACATGTGGGAGAATCCTGAGTGGGACAGGTGTTCCCCAGATAAGGTGGTGAGTCACTGTGTCATGCAGGAGAGGACAGGGTTGCAGACAAGTCTTGATATAAATGGGATGGAATATGTGTGGAGAGGTTTCCACCTGGTGAAGAGGGGTTTTAATTTTTACTCCCCGCCCCATGGGACTTACACCCATCTTGATTATATGTGTGTATGTAAGAAATTAACGGGGAGAGTAAGGTCTTGTGTACTGGTGCCCATTAGCTGGTTGGACCATGAGATGTTCCTGATGCAATGTTCCCTGGAAGGCCTCCCCAGGAGTGAGACGCTATTGAGGTGCAATGATTCTTTTTGGAAGGATGTGCAGTTTTAGGGTGCTGATGGAACAGGCATTCACAGAATATTTTGAGATTTATGATACTGGGGAAGTGGAGCAGGGAAAGCAACATGGAGAGGTCTGCTTCTCAGGGAAGGCACAGCAAAAAAAAGTGAGAGAACGCATCTGGAGAATAGATTGAGGGGTTAAATTGGTGCTCTCAAACAGGGGATACAGGTGGCTGAAGAGGATAGAAGCAAATTGATCACAGAAGTCAGGAATACGAGGAAGGAAATGGTATCACTTGAGATTGGTATGCCAGAAATATTATGAAAAAGGGGATAATGTGGATGGGCTTCTGACAGCAGGTTTGCAAGGTCAGCGGGCAGAGAGATGTGTTGAGGGTGTGAATGGACAGGTAGATGTAACACAGGAGGAGATAGTGGAGAAAATTGACAGGTTTTAGGAAGGGCTTTACAGCAGTGATAGACAGATGGAGGGGGAAGATCTGGAGTCATACTTGGTCCCCCACGGTTGGGCTTAGACGAGGTTGCAGAGATGAAGACACCATTTACTTAGGAAGAGATCCTCCTTGCAGTTCGAGGGGATGCAGGCGGGAAAGACTCCTGATGATGATGGATATAAAGATGGCTTTTACAAGTCCTTCACAGGACTCGTGGCAACACACCTGGCAAAGTTATTTAACTTTATTGTTGAATCAGCAAGGGCCCCTACATCCTTTTCTTTTGATCCTGATTGCAGGAATACCTAAAGAGATGAGGAATCCAGAGCAGTGTGGGTCGTATAAGCCCATATCTCTTCTTAATGTCAATGCCAAGATTTTTACGAGGGTGCTGGCCTCTCAACTGGAGCATTTTATGCCGCGTGTGATCCATGCGGATCAGTCTGGATTTATTAAGGGCAGACAGGGTGCCGATACAATAGGGAAGACTTTGCATTTGATCGATGCAGCATGCTGAGAAGGGGGTATCCCAGCGCTCTGGGTCCTGAACGCTGTGAGGAACCAGGAATGAGACGCGGACAAAGAGGGCTCATGATTGCGGTTATAGACTTTTATTAAATGATAAAGGGGTTGAAAAATGCCTCACAGTCTCTAATCTATGAGGTATTTCCCTACCTCAACAAAAACGAAGGGTCTGTCCTGCGTCAAGATGTCCAGAGCAAAAATGTCCTGTGTCTGCAATCCTTTCCTAGCCCTCACATTCTAAAAGTAACTAAGGTGTTAAGGATACTGTCTTTGGCTTGAAAACTGCACAAATGCTCACGTACAACAGAAAAAGGTATAACTCAAACAAAAGTTCCAAATGGATAATGTTCACTTGTTCCAGGGAATGGCTCCCTTCCCCAGGTTTCCTGTCACAAAACAAAAAGTTCAAAAGAATAACCAAGTTCTTTATAGCCTGAGAGGATAACCCCTTCCTCTTGGTGTTACAATCCACTCCAGGGGAAATGACGCCCATCCCCAGGTCTTTTCTACATTCAGTGCAATTCAAAATCCCAAGGGCATGAATCTTCCTTGGGATTCTCTTTGCAAGGTATCACAACTTGGGTGCAGGTCCTAGACTCGCAAAATACCTGGTATACTCTCCTGCCAGGTTTTCTCATACAGTTCCTTTACACAAACCCCTGGTATATTCTGCAGACAGGTTCTCCCATAGTTCATTTACACAAACACCTTTTATACTCTCCTGCCATGTTCTTTCATATATAGTCAATCAAAATCCTAAGTACATGAGGCTTTCTTGGGATTTCTCTTTTCTAGATGATATCCAATGCAAAATCCTAAGGGTACTAGTGTTCCTTGGGAATCTTATCATACAAATTAGGATGTAGGTCCAGACTCGCAAGACACCTGGTATACTCTCCAGCCAGGCTCTTTTCTGAAGTCTCTTATGGGTGAATCCCAGATCCACAGTTTGCCTGTTATACTCTCCTGCCAGGACCTTTACATCCAGCTTCTTCACTTGGGGTGAGGGTCCCAGACTCGCACAGTTTGTTAGGCCTCAGCCTTTTCCATATTCGCTCCATGTATTGGGTCCACAACCCTCTGCTTGTCAGTTTGTGGCTTTCTTTCGACTTGTGAAAGCCTTTCACTCAATTACCTCCTTTATTGCTTCCCCGTCTGTGCTGCATTTGCCGCGAAGTGCCCCGGCGTCCTACCTCCTCCCGCTGGGCTCACTGTTCTGCTGTGGTCACTTCGGTGTCCTTCGCGCTATTCCGCTGCTGCTACTCGCCGACAGATGGGTGGAGGATCTAGCTCCCTCTTTGCCACTCATCTGATTCCCAGTGTCCTCTGACAGCCTCACAACATCTCAGGTTTCACATTGCCGGACCTCCTGTTTTCCAGTGTACAGGAAACAAAGTTTCTCGCAGTCCTACTTATTCGGGTAGCACTTCCCTGGCTTCCCGCTCTACGTTTGGTCTCACTTGCAGCACAGCTCTTCCCGTGCCTTCACACCACCTGAGGGGAGGTGCCTGCCTTTGTCAGCGTCACTGACTCTTCCATCAGCTGTCAGGTTTTTAAATATCCTGCCATTGCGTGCTTCTCTCCAACGACTACAGCACAGCCTTTGCTTCCATGCTCTAAGGATCCTCACAACTCCATTCCTTGTCTTAGTCCCAGTATTGTCAAAGGATTCATATACAGGGGATTGATAGATCTTGTCATTCTATCTGTTACAGAGTTTTGAAGGAAGCCGTCAGCAAGTGCTGCGGCTTGTTGAAGGGATTATCACAATATGCCATTAAGGTGTGAGGAATGTATGAGATATCCCTAAAAGGGGGAAGAGGCATACCAATTCTCATCTGATGATGCCTGTCCCTCACCCTTAGGATCACCTCCCCTCGTGTGATACTCCCTCGCATAGCCACACCCAAGGTCAGGATCAGGTAATTACTGCCATCCCCTGGCCACATGGGCAGAGGCTATCCATGGGAGAGGAGTGATGACATCATCAGAGTAATCACAATGTTGAAACGGCTTTCAACAGGGTTAACTGGGCCTTCGTGCTTGCGGTAATAGGGAAATTTGGTTTTGGGCGTAATATTCTTAATGGCATACAAGCAATGTAAGCGTAACCAGTGGCAAGGGATGCAGTGAATGGCAGGTTTTCAAGGTCCTTCAAGTTACAAAAGGGGAACCAGCCAGGCTTGCCCACTCTAGCCCCTGTTTGCATTGTGTAAGGAACCACGGATGGAACAGTTAAGAAAAAGCTCCCTGGCTGAAGGAATTTGGGTGGGGGAAGCGGAATTTAAGGTAGGATGGTATGCGGATGATGTGTTACTGCATGTTAGGAACCCACATACTTCGGTGTCGGCAGCAATAAATGTGATTTTGCAGTATGGGGAATATTTGGGTTTTAAGATGAATAGAGCTACATCTATTTTATTTCCATTTGATGTGGATGAGGACAGAGACATAAGGACACTCAAATATTTGGGGAAGGAAGTAAGGTTAGAGAATATCCGTTATTTAGGAGTGATCATCACTAGAACTTTGGGGGAGTTATGCAAAGCTTATTTTCCACCATTATTACAGATGTTGTACAGTGAAATGTCGATATGGGGGAAATCACACCATTTTCTGGATGGATCGTCTCAATGCCTTAAAGATGAATCTTTTCCCTAGGTTATTTTATCTGTTTCAAATGCTCCCGGTTGAAGTACCAGACATATTGTTGAAGGAAGCAAAGGGGCATATGCTTCGCTTTCTATGGCAGGGCAAGAAATCGCAGGTGGTATATAACTGTGTGCTGTTGCCCAAGGAACGTGGTGGAGTGGGGCTCCCGTATCTTCTTAGTATAGGGCATCACAGTTGCAGGTATTGGGAGGACATGGGTAAACAATGGGCGTACTTGGAGAACCATCATTTGCAACCCGCTACGGTGGGGGCTGTGGGTCCTGAGACACAAGATACCACCATGATTAGGGAATACCCCATACCAGGAGTTGTCGGAAAAAAATGGCATAAAGGGTCAGGGATATTGGGGGTCACCACTTGGCCATCACCTAAGAGCTATTTATGAGCACCAAGCATTAAGGAGGCTAGTCCAGATTTAGATAGATTCCACAGCTAGTTCGAATCAGGATTGGCACGAGCAGGGCAGTTGTGGAGAGGAGGAAAATGTTTATCCAGGAATTGAATAGACACTAGTATTTTCTTATTTACAGTTAAGGGGGCACTCACGGCAGAGAAATGGAGAATGCAACTTCGAAGGGAGCTTACCTTAACTGAGAAAATCTCTGACACACGTGTTGAGATGAAGGGTCTGATTTCCTTGCTGTACTCAGGTCTGATAGAGGCAGATTTGAGGGGTACAGAGGGACTCAGGTTCAAGTAGGCAAGAGATCTGGGCAGGCAACTTGATGATAGGCGTTGGAACAAAATGTGTAGGACAGCATTTAAGACATCAATTGCATGCCAATTTAAACTTCATGGGATAAAGTTATTGCATATGTTTTAATATGATCCAGTTCGCCTCTCCAAAATGTCCCTATTGTTGGCATAATTGCGGTGAATGGGCCACGTGTTGGCAGATGTGGTGGTCTTGTGAAAAAATGCAAATGTATTGAAGTGTTGGGATTGATAAAGGATGTGGAAGGGATTACACAACCTTTGGACCCTATGCTTATTCTTTTTGGGTTGGAAGAAATAGATGGAGAACTGAAGCGACAGCCACAAATGGTAAATTTGGTACTGTTAGTGGCCATGGCATGTTGGGCTGCTTGCTGGAAAAGAGCATTACTACCTGTGTGAGAAACCTGAAGGTGTCTCCCTGTCTAGTCCCCGGGGATCTGTCATCAAGGTGGCCAGGGCACGGCCATCGCTTTTGGATGCAGTTCCTGATCGTGGACCAGTGCGGGAGGATCACCTAACTCAGCACGGCAGTTCAAGAGGAGGAGAAAGACCGCGAGTTGAGAGGATACCAAGGGGCGAAGTGACCTTGCCCTTATCGACAGAGACCCGTGAAACCTCAAGAGAAGGAATCGTAAGACCGCAAACAATAGCCGGCATGTGCTGCAGCAGATGCCAACGGTATCCCAGCGCCTCCTCCACTGACAGCCAAGCCAGGGGAAGACGCATGGCCCAATGGTACCGGCCTTGACTCTACAGACAAGAAATCAAAGCAGTTCATCACAGCCGGTGACTTGAGGGGAGAGCCGATAAAGAAACCGAACTGTGTTAAACGAAAGTAGCAAGCAGCTAATTGAACTTTGCATAAACAATGAACTGTTGATATAAGAAAAGGGGAAAGCTAGTCTAGCAAAATCAAGCACCACCTGGGTGTCCACTCGAGAAATTCTAGGCGATTACCCTGCTATTGAACTACAGTTACCAAAAGGCCTTGGAAGAAAGGCGAGAAGAGGGGTCAAAGTGGTCATACAGGGGTTTTGTAAAATCATCCGTACAGTTGAAATTCGTTGGCCATCAGATGATTGTGAAGCTAAGAGAAACGAATCCTGCAGGGTGAAAAGACATTAAGACTTGTGAGTGCAAGAGTCTAAATTCCCGTGAACAGTGTGCTGCCAGGAGTGAACCCGGCAGAGGGATGTCCACAGGGGAAATGTTTGAAAAGACAGAGTGATCTATGAATGCAAGAAAAGCCATTGTGAACCTGGAGGATGGAGGCTGGCGATTGAAAAGGGGTCTGAACTCAAAGAGGGAGGTCCAGGGGTAGAAAATCACCACCCAAAGTTCTTTGAGAAAAGAACTGTTAAATTGAGTTGTCGAGTACGACTGAGAGGTCTGCGGCCGTTAGAGGGCGACCCAAAGGTGTGAATGTCACCCATAGCCATACGTGAAATAGAACTTTTGCGTTCGTTTGTTGAAAATATCAGGCACTCGAAGGCAAGAGACTTTTCATTGAAAAGAGACTTAACCATCGAAGAACCTGATAGCTGGAACGAAACTCACCTCGTGCTGGGATGTAGGAATGATCTTTGAAGGCTAAGGAGATATACTTAATGGAGAAAATGGTGGCGGGCCTTCAAGGAGGGAGCTCTGGCAAGGACATGGGGTGGCTGGATTTCTTTAGTAGGTTCATGACTCTGGAAGGGAACTCGGAAGGTCCAGGAGTAGTAGTTTAACTCGGTATTGTACATGATGCTGAGAGGGAGGTGCGCATTTTCACCCCAGAAGAATTCCCTTGATACATGGAGGATATCGCGGTTCACAATAACACATGACTCCAGTGATAAACTGTCGGATATATGTTGCACACCTGACTCTATTCCTGGTTGTGATTTACGTACCGTTACCGTAAGGAGGGAGTGGGTGGGTGGGTGGGGTTAAAACGCGGGAAGTCATGGTGATTTCTATTGATGAAAGGTTAACATGTTGTCTTGTATTTTCCTTGTCATATAATTTGGAGGACTTGTACTGTAAAATAATATAAACAGGGGTTTCAAAAGCCACAGTATACAACTAGGCTTTCAAAATAGCATTGTTCATCAAAAAGCTTCACTACGGTTTTGAAACTGTGTGCTCTCTTTGTTTTCACAGTAAATTAAAAGTAGTAGATAACGGCCGTTCAGCGCACACTCATTCTAGCATTAAAAAAGGATCAATGTTTTCAGTGTGACACGTAAAAGAGTAATACAAGAATATAAATCAAACACATTTTCTTCTTCTGCTCTGTGCAGTCTGCTTAGGAAGAGATGCATTTAAGCGTATTATAGTTTTACTGGCTAGATCAGCACTTCCAAGTGTCCTGTGCAGCTAACGCATGCGTACTTCACAAACAGCATCAACTGCAACTAAAACGGTTTAATGAGTGCTACCTGTGTTTGCAAGCGACATGTCAAACTGAACAGGTCTGATGCAGCACTCTATGCGTTTGCCAAAAAGAGTCAAATTCAATAGAAATGAATTCATAGGATCCAGACTTGCAGCTTGCCTTTGCTTGATAAGCTGTGGAATTGTGGGCATATTCATACAGTATGTGACAACAGTGAAGCGTAGCTGGTCAAGAAGTACAGAAACAAGAGGTAACAGTGACGATTCTTGGACTGCCTAGGACTGACTGCTCCGTTATCTATGTACGGCCCAAGTTCTGTTTTCCCTCTCTTAGGGATGAAAACGACAGGCGACGCAGCTATCCACAACAAAGGTCTGATAAACCCATTTCTCGGTGACATGGCAAGTATTCTCGAAGATACGCATCCTTCGGTTGAGTGAGAGAATAGATACAGGATTTCAAGCGCCAAAATCAATAGGGCAGTCGTACCCCCTTATTAGGTGGGAGAAGGAGTCGTTCTGCCCGTTTCTTACAGAAGACATAACTGCTGGTAAATTGGGTATAATAATACAGCTATGCACAAAAAGGCCTAACACAGTCCCCCAAACTTAGTCATGAATGTATTCAAACTGGTGAGACAATATTGTTCACAATGCATAGAACCAAACAGAATGGTCTTCTAGGTTCAATCAATAATGAGGTTGCGGATGTGTAAAGCCATGGAATCCCTCAAAAGATCCCAAGACATGGAGGGTCAATGAGGTCAAATGCAATGGTTTCCTTCTGTTAATGTGGACAGCAAATTTGTAGCTCTGCAGTCAGTGGCGAATCAGAAGAAGCACAAGGACACCAAGGACATTTGTAACGGTCGTATGTGATTGTAATGCTGGGTAAACATCTACATGCTTTAATAACTCATTTTAAATATGTTTATTTGTTGTTTTGAACAACACACAAAAGACAGAAAAGCAAAGACATCTTACAATCTTAACAATGCAACCAGATTGCAAAAATCATAACATTTTCAAGAGATATACAGTACTATACTCAACTTCATGAACACAAAGAAATTAATAGCAAACACAAAGTACCAATTTACAACCTGTTAATCAACTTTTGACACTTCACAAACAAGACAACCTCGACATGCACAACAGACAACTCCAAATAACCATTAAACCAACCCCCCAAATGATGTAACCAGACTAATATAATATAAGTGGTATTGGACCTTCAACTGTACAATTCTTCAAAAGACCCCCAAAGTCGGGAATAAGAACCTTCCCTACCCTGTTTCAAAAACATGACTTTTTCATAGTGTGACAGGGTTTGTACATCCAATAACCATTCTTCCACTTTTGGTTTCTTTCTTGACTTCCAGACACGTAATATCTGTTTTGCCGCTACTACCAAAACTCTATTATCCAGTCTGTTCGTTCCCTAGCCCTACCCCCCCCTTCCTCTGTTTGATGACAAAATTGTCAAAGAGAAAGTATGTGGAAGTTGCTCCCCCACCACAATGTCCAATCTATCTAATACATCAGACCAAACGTCAGACACTCTTGAGCATACCCACATCATATGCAACAAAGTACCACCACCACATCCACATCCCCAACAAGAATCAGTTTCCAAAAGACCCAATCTCGCCATCCTAGACTGCGTCCAATATAACCTGTAAAGAATCCTCTGCCTAATGTATTGTAGTCCCAGATCCATTTTCACCCGTACTCCCACGTGAATCAGATATTCCCACTCCTTCGCGGGATAACTATGTCAAGATCCTCCATCCAAGCCTGGCGAAGCTTGTCCCAGGCCTCCACTTCCGACCCATCCATCGGCATCAAATTAGTATACGTGGATACAGTATATGGGGCAGAGCGAACAATCTCACAAATCAGGGGTCTTTCAGTCATAGTGTCCTCCAACATCCCCATTCTTTCAATCAAAAGGGTTTTTAAAAACGTTCCAGCTCTCTACCCCCAAACCCATAGGTTACTCTCAACTGGTCAAACGGAATCATACGACCATTCTGCCACACATCCCGAATCTTAAGTATGCCCTTACTGATCCAACTTTTCCAGCATAAAGATTTATTCATCCTTTGCAACCCCACATTATTTTTTTATTTTTTTTATTTATTGTTTGGCTGTATGAAACAACCTTTCAATAATTACAAAAATGAATAAAAACATATCATAAACATATTACAATTCAATTCATCAGTATATAACAACTTTTCAACATTTTACGACTGGCATCCAATGTATATAAAACATAATAGCAGCATTTTTTTTCCATCACCTTCCCCTCATAAAAGCATTCACAATTACTTTGGGTATAATTCATTTAAAAAACCTGTTGTTGCTAATCTAATTGACATTCTCTTTGCACCAAAAATCAGTAGCCATAATTCTTCCATATCGGTTATCATTTGCGCTTTAAAGCAATGGAAATAGTATTTACGACGTATAGCATATAATGCAGGACAGTAGGCGATGACATGTTTCAACGTTTCTGTGGTATCAAGGTCCTTACAAAATCGACAGATGTTCTCACTGGCATCTATTAGTTTTCACCTAAATAAAATATCCTTTGTATGCCACAAATTTAGACGAAAACGAATATAGTCATCTCTAAATTTTGGAGATGGATATTTTAAGATAAGATTCTGCAACTCTAAATTTTTTGTGGCCAAACTGGGCAATGTTCCAGTCTTTAGAGTGGGAACATTTTTCCAAAGTATATATCCAATCTTGCCGATACAGTTTAATTTTAGCTTGCGTCGGATTGTGGATTAAAGTATCTAAAGAGATGTCTGCATCAGAAAGAATGTTTATAGCTGTATTTAACCAGCATTTAGGGTATTGATGATCTGAATATAGTACATATTTACCCAAAATACAAGATATATCTACACATTGTAATGACAGAATGCATTTTCTCAACAGAGCTATCAATTTCCATGCAATAGTACTATATAACGATAGCAGCCCTAATTCAAAACGAATCATTGCAATGGGGGACACAGGTAGGCAAGTTAAAAATTGAGTGCCAGTATTTACCCTCCAATCGATCCCACACTAAACGGGGCAACATCGATACAGCTTCAGAGCCATACGAGATAATGGGTTTTGCTTTCATGGAATAAAATGATATTATATGATTGCACGTAAACTTTCCAAACTTATATAATATAACCCTAGATTGGGAGATTAGGGTTTGCAGTTTCAATTCAAGTTCTTTTTGAAACACTTTATCATTGTTACCCTGGCTAATCATAACACCCGAGTATCTATATATTGAAGTTGAGAGAATTTGCTCCTTTTTTATATACCACTTGAATTGAGAGTATTTTGTCATTTTACGATTTTGGCACATCATAATTTGAGTTTTTGTTAAGTTTATGTTCATGGCATTTTCTACGGTATACTCCGATAACCCATTAATAAAGCGTTGCAAACCTGCCGGAGTTTTTGACAATAGAACAAGATCGTCTGCATAAAGGATCCATGGTATCTGTTCTTGGTCTAATTTGGGAGCCTCAGAGTTAACATTCTGAAATGTTTCACCCATATCAAGGATAAATAGGTTAAATATAGTAGCTGCCAGGATGCATCCCTGCTTCAGTCCTCCATATGTTAAGATGGGAGGAGTTAACATCCCATCGCGAGTAAGACGGATATGAACTGATGTGTTTTCATGAAAGATAGAAATTAACTTGACCAGTGAATAAGGGCAGCCCAATAGCAGCAGTTTATGCAGCATTAGATTGTGGTCTATAGAATCGAATGCTTCCTTGAAGTCTACAAAGGCAACGAATAACGGTTGCCTTTGCTGACAGCAGAGAGCCTTGACTGCAGTCAAGGAGACGATATTTATAGCCGTTCCCTTTCCAGCCACAAATCCTGTCTGAAACCTATCTCTCATGTTCGATGAGTTGATCCATTGTTGGAGATCTCTTAGAATTAATGAAGCAAAGATTTTCCCTGGAACATCTAATAAGGCGATTGGCCTATAATTTGCGGGGTTTTGTCTATCGCCTTTTTTATAAATGGGTACAATCAATGAAGTACACCACGATTTAGGGATCTTTTGGGTAATTACAACTTGAGAGAAGATTTCAAACAGGATGGGAGCCCATAAATCCAGAAATTCTTTCAGCATGGCATTAGAAAGCCCATCAGGGCCTGGAGCACGGGATCTACTAGCTTTGTGAATAAGATAAAGAATATCGTCTATTGTAAAAGCTATTGAGAAGGGTCCCTCAAGTTTTACAGAAGGTACGCAATTAGTAGGAGGGAGAAGAGCATAAAGACCAGCAAAATGGGAGATCCATGTGGAAGAAGCAACATCATTAATCTGCATTTGACATTGGGTGGTGTTATATGTGTCTGTTATTAATGACCAACATCCTGCAGAGTTTTTTGTTAAAACTTTAACCAACATTGCCTCACCATCTTTTTGATATAATAGAGAACAATAAGTTCTTCTCCAATTCCTATGTTTGGTCTTAATTGCTTTAAGAGCAGCCCAGCGCTGATCAACTGGTAGAGATTGGACCGCTTTCTTATTTTTTCGAAATAGAGCTTTCGCTTTCTTCATATCTTGATTGTAAGAATGTGCTGCAACTGAAGATCTTGTTATCTTAGTAGAACCAGCAAATTGATACATTAGTTTTGTGTAATCAAAATCAGAATTCCAATCATTTAGCAAGGTTTTACATGATATTTAAGACAATCTGTAAAATGCAATAGTTTGGTACTGGACCATCGTAAACGGTTTCGACCAGGATTTACATCAATAGTACCTTCCATTGTTATAGAAGACACAAGTGGAGCAATTCCTTGGTTACCAGAGTTCAGTAGCCAGTGGAGATGCAACATATTATGATCACTAGCCGAAGATGGCAAAACCTGAAACCCCTTCAGGAGATGGAACAATGAACGGCTAACATAAATGAAGTCAATGGTAGCCACAGAACTACCCCTTTTCCATGTCGGGTGGGGAGGAGAGTCCTCAGGAAATGAACCATTCACCATAAACATATCATTCGACTGTATAAACGCATTCCAGCTTCGTAATCGATCGTCGGATAATACTTTGCTATTATTTAAACAATGGAGATTTAAATCTCCCGCTAGAATTATGATGTGCGATTGTTTCTTGTATTGGTATATTTTTTCCCATAAGCGCTCAAGAGAGCGCAAGTAGGAATCGGTGGAGAAAGCAGCTGGATTCCAATATGTATTAATCAGAGAATACGGACAATCGTCAATAGATAATTGGGCTAACTGGATATACGGGGTCAAGATTTCATGTGAGATAACACTCATGGATGGAGTTGTTTTCAACATCATCAACAGACCAGACATTGGGCGGCCCTTAGTAGCAGAAATAGCAGGATTTAGGATGGGATAATAACCATCCCACAACGGGCAGTTAGTTAGCCATGTTCCTGTAGTAGTATAAAATTGTACTCTCTTAATTTAATGGCAGCATCAGAAAAAAGATGTTTGAAGCCTCTAGTATTCCAGCTTAATAATGAGAGTTGCTTACCAGGGGAAACGTTCACCTTGAGAGGCAGAACACCGACATTTACACTGTTGTTTGCATTGTGAACAACTAAAATCCGGTTTAGTAGAGTCGCCCAATGTTACTTGTTCATCTTTACATGAAACCGAAATAGCAGAGCTTCTTTGATGGTCAATAGCTAGATCCAAACCCAGATCCCACAAGGCTGAGCGAGCGGCCCAAAGAGTATATAAAACCACTCTTGAGCGGAGCCAGAGCCGCACTAAAGAAAGGTCATTATTATTTAGAAATTCAACTTGTTCAATGTCACCCGAATTAATATCCTCCAACGCATATATGTCACCAAAAATGGCTAAAAGGCTAGCACGATTCAGATCATATGAATGATACGGCAAGGGCCTACATTTAATAACTAGTGAATGGAGATTTTTTTTTACATCTGGTTTTTTCTGTCTATTTTGAGTACTCTCCGAATTCGTAATGGGTATAGCATGGGAACTTACCTGTTCAGTAAGGCCAAACGGAATTTGCTTTAAATTAGAAGCAGCAAATAAAGTTTGTTTTAGATTAGATGTAGCAATAGATGAAGGTAATTTCTGCCCGCCTTCATCACATGTAGCAGCACTATTACCAGATGTCTGGTGATATTTTAACATGTATTGTTCAATGGCTGACGCTATGATACAATCTAAGGTTGGAGGCATGGAGGATAAGTTACATTGATCCATTTTATTTGCAACCGCCAAAGGAGGAAGGGAAGGCAGCTGTGGTACAGAATTTATGGTAGAAGGCAATCTAAGTTGAGATAGCTTATTTGCTTCAATTTGAGAAAGAGAACTATCTTTAAATTTAGATCCATCAATGATATTAGTTTCAGCTAGAGGAAGTTTAATACTTTTAGCGTCTAGATAAAGGTCTATTTCTTTGCGCAACTCTGCACGTTTTAAACACAATTCAGCATCCAATAAATCGTTCACTCTTGGAGCATTGATTAATTTCGGGTGATTATCCAATACAGCAGATTCATTGTCAATCAAGGCCACAATGTTATTTAAGGGCGAGTGTTCAACTGAAAATTGTACATTTACAAGCCCTTTTAGGCTTTTATCTGCAGCGATTTTTGCATATTTATCCCGTACTACTTTAGCAGCCATGGTCATTTTATTTTTGGCAGGTAGCTTTCGCCCTTTCAAGAACGATTTAGCAATAGAGGAGGGAATATGCTGCTTTGGTCGATTTTTTGTTTTCTTTCTTAAGGGCCTTGTATGAGTCTGTTTAGCAGGGGCAGCTCCCGAAAAAATTGTAAATAGTTCTTTAGAAGATTGTAGTACATTCACTGATGCTGAAGGCAACACAATATTAGCTAATGGACATACAGGAGCACACTTCTGAACAGGGGAATGAAGTTCTCGAATAATATGTGGGAATGAAGGTAGGGTAAAACTGGGCAGATGTAGCCATATTTTCTATGGCCAATTTTGGTTTCTCCAATTGATTAAATGGAGAATCCTTGGTTGCTTTCTGCTGTAATAATTTAGCAGGAGGTGACTTTTTTTTTAGGAGGAATGAGAGTAATGTCATTTAATGGTTTCAACTGTTGTAAGCGTAACTGATTGCCATCTAATTAATTTAGTAAGTTGTTTATCCTGGATTTTAAGTTTTTCATCCAAGGTCTCGCATAATTTAAACAATGATGATATAGCCAGATTCATAGCATGCAAGGTGGTTTCGATTAGTATTGTGGAAGACAGACATGCAGTAGATGGAAATGGCGAAGAAGGCAGGGGCATGGAAGGAAAAGGGATGGGTTTCGGTATGACATGAGACCGTCTGCGAGTAGGTGCTATATATGAGGATACTGACATATGTTTCTCATCATCAGAATAAATGTGAGAGATTTCAGGTAGTTCGTAGTTTGCCTCAGGCGCCACATTATTATCAATAAAGGATGAATTAGAACAGTGATCAAGTTCATCTTGATCCTTTATAGACTCTTCAGCCAATGCTATAGCCGTAGGATTGAAAGATGTACCACACATAGAAGAAATACACGGAGCAGCAGGAGTTAATAAACAATTTGACCCAGGTATAACTAAAGGCTTGCTAGTGGGCATAAAAGTATCTCTCCGCGGCAACGGTGTGATCACTTCTTTTGTAGCCTGTGTATCTTTGTCACATGGTAATTTTCTCAAATCAGTATTGGAATCCGGCAAAAGGGCTGGTTGTATTGGAATTTCGCTATCCTTCAACATTGTTATATCTGAAATAGAGCACTTGGATTTAAACTGCATTATGGCGGATGGAATATCAGGCGCAGCTAAATTACAGGGCAGATCACTGCTACATACCCTTTTGTCTTTACCCATAGTGGAGAGCATCTCCTGTATATTGCGCGACGCTACCGTTGCTTTAAATCTTGCGATTTTAGGAACTCGGTAAGCTGAAGCCACATGCGGACGCGGCGTACTACCCATTACTTTCCTTTACTGAGGAGCAAGAGGTGGGGAAGATGGAACTGCCGCCAGTTTGCTTGATCTAAGATAGTAAAAGCGTTGGCGCATTTGAGACGCCACCCAAAAAGCACTTGAATTACATTTCAGTTAAAAAGGGTACATTTGTTAATGTTTTTAAAAGGGAAATAGAACAGAAAAAGGCAGACTTTGGCGCCACACGCAAAGTGCAGCACAGACTAATAACTAATGTATTAAAAACTTAAATTAATAGTATTCTTAGTTAATACGCAGTTATATAAATTCTTTTTTTTTTTTTTTTTTTTTTTTTTTTTAGAAGTGGTCACATTCATCCGAAGAGGCTAAGGCAACTGTTCAGTTTTCAGGGAAGGGAACGCCCGACAGCTTGTGGAGCTGCCAGAGTCCGACTCTCCACCCCAATCCCTGAGAGCTAATAGAATACTTGTAAGTAAAGTTAGCAGCTGAAGGCCTCAATCCAGGTTACTCACAGGTCACAGCCAAACAGCACAACAGCGGCTCCAGCCCTTACTGCCTCCTGGGCTTAACGCCGCAAGGGCGGTTGGGCCGGCAATTTGTGGCCGGTAACAGTCACGTGATGCGTCACATGTGCGCAAAAGTCCCCGCCTCCTCCAGGAAGCAGGGGGAGCAGCAAGAGCGAAGCTCGCAGTGCTGCAGGGAAACGAAAAAAATGCACGCACGTTGGAACGTTTACACGTTCAGTCCACAAAGCGCTCCTTCAAGTGAATCAAGAACACCCCCACATTATGCCACAAAGACGCGTCATAATGCATCCAGATATTGTTCCCGTTGCTTTTCATAAAACTTTGTAACGCCTCTCTGGTAGCGCATGTAGTAGGCAATTTCACCTTCAAATTCGGCATTC
The DNA here is from genome assembly GCF_040938575.1 of Ambystoma mexicanum. Classification (NCBI taxonomy): domain Eukaryota; kingdom Metazoa; phylum Chordata; class Amphibia; order Caudata; family Ambystomatidae; genus Ambystoma; species Ambystoma mexicanum. The sequence goes on from NC_090938.1 coordinate 509,387,792, forward strand.
TAGACATGGAGTATACCTTGCTCAGTGCATAAGGTGAAAATTGAGTATGCTCAATAATATGCCAATTTGGAACATAATTAGTGATTTCAGAGAAATAAGAAGTTGATTTTTTCAAGACAAAACCAGTGCAGTAATTCCTCAGGTTCCGATATCCAAATCCTCCCTCCTTCACAGGATGCATCAAAATGTATTTGGGAACTTTTGGTCTACTACCTTCCCACCAGTGGAATCCCTGGAAAACCTTATCAATAGAGGAGATCACCTTTTTCGTAAATTTCAAAGGAATTAACTGTATAATGTAAAGTACCTTTGGCAAAAGTACCATTTTAATAGCGTTAACTTTAGCCCATAATCCCATCTTCAGCTGGCCCCATTTTAATATGTCCCTTTTAACAATCTCCAATACTTTCGATATATTGAATTGAGCCCGTCTTCTCAAATCGCGAATCATGTAAACACCCAAATATTTCATTGCACCCACTTCCCAGCGACAATCCCATGAACCCAAAACATTTCGTGGTAGACTAACATCCAGAGGGAAAACCACTGTTTTTCCCCAATTTATCTTGTGGCCCGATAACTGACCCACCTCTTCAAACATATATTTAAGTCGTCCGCTGGATTAGCCAAAACAATAGTCATGTCATCAGCATAACACAAAACCTTCACCTCACTATTATCAAATCGAAGGCCATGGAGACACTGTTCTTGTTTTAGGTATACAATGAGTGGCTCCAATGCCAAATTAAACAAGTATGGTGACAATGGGCATCCCTGTCTGGTCCCCCTAGATAGTAAAAATGAAGAAGACATCACTCCATTTACCCAAACCTTTGCATTAATGTCAGAGTTTAATGACCTAATGGTGTTTATGAACGTGTCTCCAAAACCCATTCTTCTAAGGGTATGATATAAAAAAGATCAATTAACCCTATCGAAGGCCTTTTTCCGCATCCATAAAAATCAACAAAGTATCTCGGATTCTCTCCTTCGGCAGTCCCATTATATCAATCAACGTTCTAATGTGGTCATATCCACACCTACCCCTCATAAATCCAACCTTAGAGCTACCAATCAGTTTACCAATACATGCATCCAGTCTGTTAGTCAATATTCTTGTAAAAATGTTTAGGTCTACATTCAAGAGCGAATCCGGCCTGTAATTTTCACACTTCTTACAATCTTTCCCTGGTTTCGGAAGGACCACAACACATGCCTCTCTAATTGTGGGGCAAATCACTCCATTTCTCATAAAACCATTATACAAAGTGCACAAGAATGACACCAACACCCCACTCAAAGCCTGGTAAAATTCAACAGGGAGGCCATCCAGGCCTGGTGATTTACCTTTATTGAGTTGTTTCATTGCTACCAACAATTCCTCTTCCGTGACAGGACTATCCATCATTCCTGACTGATCCTCATTTAACTTTGGCAGAGTATTTTTTTATCAAAAAAGGAATTCATGGCATCCAATGATGGAAAGTGTTCTTCCTGGTATAAAGAATTATAGAACCCTCTAAAGCATTCACATATTTCACCCTTTCAGGTCTTATATTCACTGTTATCACCTTCCAATCGTTGGACAAAGGAACTTTCTGTAAGGCCACACAATCTATTTGCCAATAGCTTACCATTCTTATCCCTTTGTTCCCAAAACTTTTGCCTCATAAAAAACAGACCTTTTTCATGTTGAATATCCATTTCCCGTTTAAGTCTGTCTCTCAGTCTTCCTAGCACTATCTTGTCCCCATTCTTTTTTGATAATGCATATTTTTTCTGAGCCGCATCCAACTCATCTTCTAACTTCTTAAGGTCAACCATACCTTTTTTCCTTACACGGGATGTAATATTCATTAGTTGCCCCTTATAGCCGCCTTAGAACAGTCCCATACCATAGCCTCAGAAGCAGAACCTACATTATTTTCAAAGAAATCTTTCGTGAATCCCTCCAGGGAATCAATCACTCCCTGTTCTTGTAAAACATAAGTTTTCAATCTCCATTTGGAAAACCCCAAACTCTCCTGACCCAAACACATCTGCATAGTCATCAGTGAATGATCCGATATTCCCCTTTCCTTAATGGTCACACCATGGATCTTGTCGGCCAACCCATCGGAAACCAAGAAGTAATCAATCCTCGAGTGGGAGTCCTGAACCTGCAAATAAAAGGTGAACTCCTTCTCCTTTGGGTGATGAAACCTCCAAGCATCCACTAAATCTAAGCTATCTAAAAACTCAGTAAATGCCCGACTGGCGTTCATAGCAGTATATCTGCACTGCGCTGAACGGTCCATTTTTCCATCAATCACACAATTAAAGTCACCACCTAAAATGTGTTCCCCATTCATTTCCCGCAATAGTGATGACAGTTTCCTAAAGAAAGTGACACTACCATTTTAAATATCTTTTAAAAACATATTGAGAATCCTTTTCCACTGAGCCTAATATCTCAGTACACCACATTTCGGCACAGCCAGTTCAGCGCAGGACGATTTGGCGTGGGCAGTCCGGCGTAGGGATGGTTTGGCGCCAGCTTGTATCGGTGCGGGGAGCACGCAACACACCACCCGTCAACACTAGCCTTTCACAATGCATAGCTAGTTTTGCGGGGTAACTTCTGTTAAAATCGCTCTTCATCTCTCTCTATAAGAAAAAGTTGCAAACTTGCATTGAGCATTACACACTGGCAGTGAAATCTGCATTGTACCCCATCGCACACCAGTTCTTTGCCATCTTAAGAAAGCCCAATTTCGCTTCTTAACACGTAGCGACTTATTTTTAAAGAAAATGTTTCCTGAAAAAAATATTTATAGTGCAACTCACTTACTTTGGGGATTACATTACTTAAGACGTTGTCTACCTACTGGTTGTGCGCCCCATCCTCCTTTCAAAGTCCAAGCATGTTACTTACGGCTGGTAAAATAGCTCAGTGGGTTGAGCGCTCGCTGCTGTGATCTGATCTGCAGGTTGCAGGTTCGAATCCCGGCAAGGCCAACTCAGCCTTTCATCCTTCCGAGGTCGATAAATGAGTACCAATTTCAGTTGGGTGATATTGTATGTAAATAATGTTCTCTGTAAACCGCTTTGGATTAAGGTGCTATATAAATAACACCTCATTATCATTACTTGTCATGAATAAGTGACCTTAGGCCAGACCTTGTTAACCAGGCTGGCAATCCATGGTGTATTTCCAGAGGAAATATAAGAAGGCGGAATTTGTAAAAAGATCGCAATCGGCATGTCTTGATAGGAGGGCGCTCCTGTAGTATCCATTGCCTGCTGACATTTTCCATTTCCACCTCAACGAACAGTGTGCGCGCGCCGAAATGTCCTGCTCCGTAATATCTACATTCAAAAACAATCTATTGTTTCAGGGTGCCATCTAGTGGATCTTTCTATAATTAGAATACGGTTTGAAAAAGGGATTGTAACTGTAATTTCCCTAACTCAACATATATATTCTACCCATATATACTGGAGTAACCAATACCCTTTAACGGGCTCAATTTCTCCCCCTTAAAGCTCCCCCTCCCAGCCCTTCCCATTTGTACTATTTATAACGAATCTCTAATTAGCCCTTGTTACTAACAAATGCAATGTAAACATGTAATTCGACATTCACACCAGTAATTCAACATTCTCACCTGCAAATCGACATTTTTCACAATCTTTATTCACCAAAATCAATTTGTTGTATCTTTATTTTGTAAATCATTTTTTTCCGTCTAATGGTCACCAGTTGTATTTAAGCAATATCAGCCGAAAACGGGCAGGCGGGCATTACTGTCTCTGGTAATGTCGCCAGTACATGCCCCGGCAATACTCCCCTCAGAGTAATATTGCTATTAGTACTCCCGCATGTTGTACCAAGGTACTAATAATGTTTTTTTTTTAAGTTGAGAAAGGATGTGTTCACTGTTTCTCAACTTTAAAAAAGCTTCAAAATAAGACGGCCATCATGGATTGGGCAGAAGGGAACGACACGTATTCCCTTCTCCTTTTCCATAGTGACCAGTCATGTGTCGGGGAGGCACTGGGAACACTACTGTTCCTGGCACCGCCGAGGGACAGCAGCGCAAGGTAAGTGGGGTGAGAGTGGAGGGGCGGCTAAATATGTAGAAAAGGGGGATGAAGGCAGGGGGGATGGGGCCGCGGGGGCGCAGGGGAACACTTACCCGATTATCTTGGGGTGGGGGGAGACGGGCTCCAGATCCAAGGAGGCTCAGAACCGCGGCTTTACCATGTGGTCAAGCCCCCATTCTGACCCTCCTCGTTGGCTGGGACGGCGAAACCACACCCCGATGGGATCTAATAAAGAATAAAAGAATACCTATTTTTCCCTTTCACTATGGGAATTCTCTACCTATTTCACCAACTAAGGTGCTCGTCAGCCGTGGATAAATGACCAAAGAAATCAGTCTTCCATCTAAAGCTAACCTAACTGACACGACCACTTTTACCATCAACAAAGGTCAGAAGAATGACTCCCTTCTCCTGTTGGTTGTGCTTCTGCACGTGTTTGGTCTTCTTTCCTTTTTCCTGATTATTATGCAATACTCGAATAGTCTCTCGTGATCCCTTGTATAAGTTGTTGCAACTCCCTGACGGGATTGATAGTCGATCTCCTTTCATTAATGCTTGCTTGGTGTACTGTTAAGAAGTAAATTGTTAATGCAACAGACAAAATGTACAATACTGGCTGTTCAGTACGAAGCCTGTTATGTAAAACTACCTAATGTTCCAGGAGGTTTCTGTGCTCAGGGCCATGATTTTTGGAACAGGGGTAAGATGCCGGGTTCCCAATCCTTTTATGCACAGCTGTATGGAAATAAACCCTGTTCCCTTTTCTTTCTGTTTAACTGTTGGCTTGTTTAGGGATGAGCTCCAAATCAGAGCCCCATAGCAAAGCATGCTGGGTATTGTCAAAGATGGCACAGGAATAACTCCCAGTCTCAAAGGCTTTTTGAGGATTTTCATTGAAGATTTTGTGGATCCTTCGCCATCCCTATACCTCCCGTCTGATGTAGAACCTCCATCCTACCCCAGGCGTCTGGTTATTAAATACAAAAGATTAACCTGTACTGTCTAGTTCTGTCTTCTTTTAGTGATGAGGTCCTAAAGGCTGAATGCCTTGTCTCACTAAACTCCCTCAGGGACTTCGTAACTCTCCCTTTAATGTCCAGTGTCCAGTGTTCTAATGGGGCATTTATGGGACAGTGCATTACAAATACATGGATTGATTCAGGCTTAGTCTAACATGCCTACTCTCAACTCTTCCCTTTCTACTCTTTCGTCCCGTCTAAGCTGCCTCTCTGTTTCTGCCAATCTCCTGTCCCCAAGATGTTCTCACTCCTGCTTACATACCCCTCTCTGCCAGGAACGGATTTCATTCCCTGTCCAATTTGGCCCCATCCTCCCCACCCAGGGAATGTGTGTAAAGATAAACATTAAATATCCCTGCACACTTTTTCCATGCCGACATGCAGGGCAATGGAGATGGCGGCTTGGAAATGCAAAGTGTTCATGTTCTGGGACCCTGTTCCTTGTCTTTTCAAGGTACGTTCTTTGAGGGAGGATGGGTACTGCTCTACTTTTGGTCCCAGGTGGATTAGAGAGTCTCTCGGTTGTATCGTGGGCTTGCCACTGTTGCTCAACAGCGCTGTAAGGGCCGGGCCTCTTGTCTGCTTCGTCTTCCATATATGAATGTTAAGGAGGCCACAGGACTCCGTTTCAGGGAGACTTTTCTCCTGAGAGCGTGGCTATCGTGATATAAGATAAACACGATGGCCAGGGGCCCAAGTGAAAAAGGCAAGAGGGAGATCCACTCCCAAGCTAAAAGGAAGAGAAAGAAACGAAAACAAATAATTAGCGGGTATAAGGCCCTGCGAGAAACAATACCCCCTCCAAATACCACGCTGCTCTTCCTACCTGTAGAAGGGATCGGTAACGCAGTTGGACCTATGGAAAACCAAAGACCTACTACCAGTGGAAGGACAGTCCATAGCCCAGGAAAACTGCCTGCCATTGTAGCCGGTGGATGTAAAAAGCCACAGTACACAGGAACCTAACCCGCGGCGGAATGAGGGCGGAAACTAAAGAAAATAATACGGCTCCACTTCAGGGAAAACACACACAAAATAACAGTGGAGGCCAAAACCAAAATCCAAAGATAAAGAGCCACACACAGTTCCCAAGAACTGTCCCTAAAGGCAATACAGCAGCAATCCAAAAAAACAGCAGCAATCCAGAAAAGCAAAACCAAGTGATTCAAGATAGAAGACAACCACTCAGTGGTCGAAGTGGGCGGGAGCGATCGGAGCGATGCTCCTCTACTTGTTTTAACTAAGTGTTACAGTTCCTATACTTTTATTTTAAAAAGAAACCGTTCCAGAATGGTTTCGTTTTAAAATAAAAGTATAGGAAGAAGTTGAAGCTTGCACTTTCAGTGCTCTGCACGGAGCGTTCCACTAAACAGCAGGAGCATGTGTTTTGGGGTTTGTATTGTGGTGGGAGGGTGTGTGGCGATGGGGTTTGTGGGGAGTGGGTGCAGGCCAGTGAGGAACATAGTCCCACTACTATTTTTCGTACACTTCGACCACTGCAACCACTGCGAAGAGAGCAATCCAGGTCCAGAAAACAGAGGGTCCAAAAGCCAGCAACAAAGATCCATAGACAAGAAAAAGCGAGGCTGCTCACACAAATAAATCCAAGGTTGAGGAGCGCTCTGCTAGTCGTCTCATTCCCTTGTAAATGTTCTGGAACGGGAAAAACACCATTTCCGGGTCGTACGCCAGTCCTCATGGCACAGGAACGCGATGAAGGGTTCGCATTGCGTGCGCGAGCAAGCGGGCCTCTGGAAACCGTATTCCTGATGATGGCCCAGTGAGTAAGGCGCCATGGGAGTCGCTATTCCCGCAATGTCCCGGGCTCTGTCAACCTGACACGTTCACTCGCCCCGTCGCAGATCACTGAAGCGCCTATGGTGCGTGTTTGTACTAGCAACTCTGCTTCTCCTTTTGACCTCTCTCTCTCTCTTCAGCCGATCATTGCAGCGGTCTTGCCTTAATTCAGATCTCGCCAGTTTTTCAGCTTAATGGTTCTTGCTTTTCAGGTTGGGATGCCAGAGCTTGGAAAGCAACCAGAAGACACTGGCAAGTATCTGACACATGAGGTAAGGCTTGAGAGAACAGTTGTTTGCACAGAAACATTCTGGCACAGGGCGGGCAGCAGGCATTTGGGCCCTCTCAACTGACGCAACCCTCAGACTGATGAATCTGAACATCCCGGCTAATCCTCCCACCTGCCTTTGAAACATGACCTTAACCCTGTTTGCCAAAGCAAGTGTATTAGCCTTGCGATGGTGTGAACATTTGTTGAAAAGCTTGTTTTTGTTTGCCTTTGCAGAACATTGGCATGGTCTTATAAGACAATATCCTACAAGACCTGGACAATGTTCTGTGTGGAGAAAAAAAGCAAGCTTTCAGCTATGTTTCACACGATGATGCATTACAGTGTGGTTCTGGTTTGGAGGTGAATGTGAATACTGGGATATGATTACAAAATAATTCAATAATTAAGCAGGCAGCAAAGACAGAGATAGGGTTTATTTTCATACTGCTATGCAAAAATGGGCCAAGAAACCAGCATAGTAACCCACTGCCAAAATAATTGGCCCCTGAGCACAGAAACTCGAGGGTTTGTGGTGGGTCAGAAGAAAGGTGCAGACTCGTAGGGGACATTGTAAAGTGGTTTTCCCTACCTAAGAATCTAACTAAGGTGAAGGTGCTCGTCAGTCATCTGTGAATGTCAAAAAGAATCTGTCCAAAGTCAAAACCCAAGCCTAACTGACCATACCACTATTCTAACAACTAAAGACATGAGAATGACTCCCTTCTCCTGGGCTTTGCATCTTGCAAACTTCTTCCTGGTTCTTCTTTAAAAATGATTTTTAAATAGTTTTTTGTGACTTCTTTGATCAGCTCGTGTAACTCTTTCAGGATTTCATTATACTTTTGTTTCTTCTCAAAACCAGGTCTCTTTGAACTTGTACTTGTATCTTGTTCTGTATTAATGGTTTCCATTTGTCTTTTGTTCCCTTCTTTCCTATTACAATAAAGGGGTATTTTTCCCTTTTCCCAGGGTAGTGATATTCAACCTCTACAAGTCTCTTTCTTGAGATTCTCTTCTGCTTAATTCATAATATTCTTATTCTCTCTAGTCTATGTCTTTGGACGTATAGTTTATTCCGCCCTTCTCCCTAGGCGTTTCTCCTGTACTTTTATTTTCTCTCTTAATTTGTATGCTTTTCAGTTTTCTTCTAATCCCACCTGGGAGGAGCCAGAAATTAGACACGGACACAGAGGACTCATGGTTATGGCCATAAACTATTATTGAATCAAAAATGGGGTTGGAAAATGCCTCACTATCCCAGGAGGCAAAACTACAGGTCTGTCCAATGTCAAGATGTCCAAAGCAAAATGTACTGTGTCCAAAACACTCTTCTGACCCTCACACTCTAAGAATTTACTCTAAGGTGAAAAGGGAAAGGTCTTCGGCCTTACAAAGTGCACAAATGTTCAAAAAGGAAAGGCGTAATCCAGCTCGGCGCACGAGAAAGCAGAACTGAAGCTGCCAACAGGACACCAACTTCTCGCTTTCCTACGCCCTTTTCACCCTACTAACCGACCCCCACCTCCTTGTTTGCAGATCCGCCTGAGCGCCTGGGGACCAATTCTGTTGGTGACGGTGGGCGGCATAAATACCTTTTAACATTAACAAGTAGTTGTGCTGATCAAAAGAAGCCCAAGGAAAACCCATATCCTCAAAAGTTTAAAGTGCAGTGAAGAGAAATACTGGGAAAGGGAGCCATCATTTGGAACTGTGAACTATATCCGTTTGGAACTTTTGTGTTGAAGTTGTGAATAGTGGATTGATGCAAGTCCTTGTGTGCTGTTGGTGCGATTTATGTGTCGATTGTTGTTGCAGTGTAGTAAAGTGCATGCGGTTTGCTGTGCGAGAAGCGGTTATTTGGGTTTTTGTGCGAGTTAAGTATGCAGAAATGTGAGCTTTGGGTTAGTGGGTTATAGGTCTCTTAATCCTTGCAATTCTTGTTCTGTGTAGCCCGTTGTCATACGCTAGAGGTATAGGTATATTCTTTCCCTTTTCTTTCCGGTCTGTCTAGGTTCTAGGGTGATGGTGTGGCCGGTTCACAGCTATGTTATTTGACCTTAGAACACTCGGTTGGGCGAGCATTATCCCCACTCTGGTATTGGTGCTGTATTCACATTCACCCGCTCCCTTCCGATCCATTTACTATCGGTGGTCCATTGCTGCGTGGGATTACACTGTGGGCCAAGGTGTTATTGATGGGTCATCCTCACCCTTCCATCCCGATCGCTCTGCTATTGTTCTCTTGGTACGATTCTAGGTTATCTATCTTTCAATTGGTAAGTAGAAAAGTTGTAGATTGGTATATCCCTTACTTCTGTTGAAGGTCGATGGTTTAGGGAATAGGGGATCGGTTTCCTCTCTCAGCATTCCTACTTGTATGCAAAACAACTTGGCTGTTAGTCTTAATTGTGGTAGGATACCTGGTATACTCTGCTGCCAGGTTTCTTCTCCTCATTAATATAATTTCAACAGTCTTTGTCTATACGTGATGTATCCTTATCAGGACTCCCTCCTGTGATTTACTTTACACACTATCCAACTTGTCTTTGCATGGTATACTCTCCTGCCAGGGCTTTCTCAGGCATTTCACTGGGCACAGTTCCAAACTTGACAATATTTTGCATTCATTCCATTATGTCTCTTTAAGAAATATTGAGTCTCCCATTGTTTCTCCTATGCTTCATGTATTCCTATTTGCCTTCGGTAGGGTTGCTGAAGTGCCCCGGTGTCCCAGCTTCCCTTGGGTGAACTCACCGGCTCTCTGTGGCGTACATCGTCTCTCCTATGGTAAGCATGCAACGGCTCTTCAGCGCCCCTTTCCTTCTTCCCGGGTTTGCTGCCTTTGCTTCGTGGCTTCCACATCTCTCGCAGCTCCTGCTTGCCTGCTCTGGGTTTTCTCTGTGTTCAGGCGTTATGGAGGCTGTTTTTTGGTACATGCGTATGCCAGGAAGTCTTCCTTTTGTGGCGTCCTCACAGCAGACCAGCTGCTGCAGTCTGCTCTTCTCTGCCTTCTCCGTGATCCAGTTAGCTCTACAGAAGTCTCAACAGCTAAGTGGTCCCCCGGTCGGTACCGAGAGGACGAGATTCTCCCAGCCAGCATCTCTCTCCTGTCAGCTGGTTCAGTGTTTTAAATGTCCCAGCATCAAGTACGCGCTCGCAACCACTACAGCGCAGCTTGTGCATCTGGACTCTATTGATCTATTGATCAACTCAGCTTCTGCCTCACAGTACTTTAACTTTCAGGGAAAGGGAAGTCCGTTCTTGATGACTTATATACAGAGTATGCAAAGGTATTCTTAGTTTCTGTCATGGATAGGTGTAGGGAGTTACGACAATGTGCCATTAAAACATGGGAATGGAGGGTGCATCCTTAAAAGAAAGGGGGATACAGGTCTCGTCCGACAAGGTTGTGTTGCACCCTTGAGGGTTGCCTCCCCCATGTGGTCCACCCTCATATAGCCGCCTCCAGGGTCAGGATCAGGTAGCGACTGCCATCCACTGGCCACATGGGGAGAGGTCACTGCTGGGAAAGGAGTAATGACACCATCGGATTCATCCCACATCCTTCAATTCTCTTGCTTTCAATATAATACTTTTGTTAACTTGACTGGGACGACTATGAGCAGTCCCATGATGATCCTCATTCAATTATAAATACGCAACTAAGACACACTCTAAAAAACAATTACGCAACTAAAAAAACAAACAAATTCTGTAACAGCGCCTCGATGCCCGCAGGCTTTGTGAGCACTTTAAAAATGTAAAGTAAATAAATAATCTTGCTTTCCACATTATATTTTCATTAACTTGACAGGAACAAGTTATCCCATAACGACTCACCGGCTGCCTCTCGGGTCTCGTTTCCCCAGTTACCGGGTATTCCCAGGGTTAACGTCACTGGGGCCTCTTTTCGGTCAGAGTGTGTTCTGCTCTTTGGCTGCATGGCTTCTCAGACTCCTTTGACGTCCCGTACTCCATATTCTCCGTCTGGTCGGACACCTGGCTCTTTGGGTATCAGGACATTATGCGGTTTTAACTCCATAGTAGTTTTGGCATTGTTTTTGGGACATCCGGTCCACCACGAGATCTCCGTGGTCACGGTACCAACATCTGTTTCTCACCCTATCCGCCTTCCAGGACGCAGCACGTCCAGCTCCCTGCTTTCGGTACACAAGCAGTTTTGTAACTCATGGGCTTTCTTGGTCTCACAGTCTCCTCCCCTCTCAGGTGCTACATCGCTGTGGGGCTTCCCTGGCGGAGGCTTGTGTCTCGGTCAGTCTCTCAGCTTGTTGCAGCATCTCTCCCTGCTTCATCCTCCTAGTCCCAGTTACATTTAGTCTGTTACAATAACAATGATCCTCATATTGGTACAACCTGGAGGCATGGCTTTACAGAACCATTCAAGCTTGGTGAAATTCTCCTCAGCCCAGCCATGCTACATAAACCACCTCCTTTGGAGGAGCTTTCCATTTCTCCTAGTGGCACTTAAATGCAGACTCTGCATTCACGCGACTGGTGTTCTGGTTCTCAAACAGTTCAAACCACCTTCATGACATAATGCGGCCTTGTGTAGGTTTGGTGTACCTGTGCCCCAGACGGTGACATACATCATTGCACAGCCTTATCGGCACTCGTGTGCTTGCCAACCAATCACTACTTGCCCACACCATCTCCACTAGCATGGCTGCGCTCCTACCTCATTGTCACAATGTTGGCTGCCGTTCAGCACCGTTCGAGGATCATGTATGTTCAGGGACCTAAAGCCAAATGCACCAGCTTCCACATGAACTTCCAGCGATGGCTACCAGGTGGTGCTGTGTTGTGTGTGTCATTAGCTGACGTGGCCTGTTCTATCATCAACTCTCAGGATGAGAGACCTCAGTCTCTTTGTGTGGAAGACTCTTGGAGCCTTATGATACCCCAGTCCACTAAATAGTTTACCTCAACCAGCTTGAAAAACATGTTATAAGATCCTGTCCATTAGTACTGTAAAGCTCTAGTCTTTAAAGGCACCATGATGAGCACACTTCTTGACCAGAGAAATAAAATCAATTTGAGAATCTTTCTGGTCTGTGACAAATAAAGGGAATTCCTCCCTTCTCCCCAATTGGAGGCAACCCCCTTAGAGGCTACAAAGGTGAGCCCGCCCTATACAACCCTCCCTTGGGGTTTGGGCAAGTGGGAACTCCCTGGGAGTGACTCCCCTTTCTATGGGGAACTCCCCATACCCAATGAACTCTCTGCTTATATGGGAGTAAGCGAAGGGAACAAGGCATCTATATGGTGGGCTAAGGGTAATATTGGACTTTCCTCCTGCTTGATAACTTGTAATGAACAACATGTCCTTCTAATTACAGGAGCAAGAATAAAAAAAGGGCTTGAATGGAGAAGGAGATTACCAACGTCGAGGCGACTACCTGATGGGAGATCGTCGGCAATTGGAGGAGCTTTGCAGATCAGCGGAGCCTCTTGCAGCACGGAAGGAGTTGGACTCCCGGCCGTGACGCCACACACCAGGGGAGGAAAGATACAAGGCTAGTGAAGATGCACAGAGCAAACCAAACTTGAAGGCAGACCACGTACAGGACATGATAGACACGGAGCCGAGAGTGCTGCCACTGGCAAGACGGACCCTATCTGGAGCAAGCAATGCAACATAGCAGGTACGTGGTATACCCTGATCAGAGGGAAGAAGATAGATGAGAGAACATGTGGGGAGCATAAAAGGACTACCATAGCCACATCCAAGGGTGACAGGGACTAGATAAGTCTGGGAGAGCGAGACGAGCTAAAGGGTTGCGGGAGGCCGAGAAAAACCTGTGCAGCATAAGCTAACAAAAGGGTCACTGGGACCCTCAGAACATAAGAAAACCAATCCCACCCAAGGGTCACAGGGACCCAAGAAAACCGAGCAAGCCAGAAATAGAAAAAGGTCACATGGTCCAAAACGAGCTAAGTGAGATATTGGGTCAGGGAAACCCAGGCGAGCCACATGAACAAAATAAGTAGAGCAAATACTGACACAGTATATCAGGGGAGCACAAAAGCAGCTGGAAGTTAGTCAAAGTGTGGAAAGATCGACATAGTTGTTGGCTCAGGGAAATATGCCTCCAAATTAACAAGATTGGACATTTTGTTTTTTCAGGTAATTCAGAATACTTTGAATCTTGGAAGAATTTTTGATAGACTGACAAGACCGGATTTCTTTGGGAGGAACCCTGTTAATTTCTACGATTGATCAAGGCCAGGGGGGATTCCTGGAAAACACAGAGAACTTTGTGAAGATCCAAAAGTGCAGGGCACTATTTATTTTATGTTTTGATAGTGGTAGGATCAGTTTATTCGATAAGTTTGAACCAAAGACTATTTTTTCGACTACAGACAAGCACCTTAGTTTAGTTTGGTTAGGAAGGAAACTCTTTTTTTAGCCATAGAGTCGGTGAGGCATTTTCATTTACTTTAAATAAATGCAAGCTTAAATATGTCCTCTGGTCCGAGTCCCTCTTCTTGCTTGTCAAAAGTCATTCAAATGTTTGATCAGATATCGACCTGCTTCAGGTTGTTGTTTGCCCCAAGTGCCACTCTTTTCCTCAGGCCTGGTACATAATCCCCCACATCGAAGGTGGGAGAGGATTCCCAATCTTCTTTCACCAGGGTAAAAGGGCCTCTTATTGGAAGCCCAAAGAATAGCTCAAATGGGATAAAACCCAACACCCTCTTGAGGCACTACTCTATTAGCAAATAAGAGACATGGCGGAAGAATGTCCTACTTCTTCCAAAACCACCCATCATCCTTGTTAAGGTTCTGTTGAATCTTTCTACTAAAACCATTGGTTTGTCAATGATTCGTGTGGAAAAACATACGTAATACCTCATTCCTTCCACATGGCGTTCATATACCTGGACACGAAGTTTGCACCCATTCCGATAATGTTCGTTTGGGAAGCCAACAAGTGCAAGGGGGTTTGAAAATTACGTGCCAATTACATTCCATGAAGGGACTGCCTCAAGATATCTAGTGGCATGGTCATTTACCACTAAGATAGTTATTTGCTGGTGCAGTAGGCGGGTCAAGGTTTTAGGGCACGCCACTGCCCAACCCGTGGCAGATTCACATGCAGTCTAGCATATCCAAGATATTGGCATCCTTGATGCTTAGTGCATCAGAAAACATGAGCATGAAATACATTTTCCAGCCCACTCACTGGCTCCACACAGATGCATGGAGACAAGAGGAAGTGGAGGTAAGCGGTCAGTGCTCCTCAATGAGTCCCATTAATTATGTCATGCCTCTTTGTGTTTTCAGTGATTTCTTGCGTTGATCTCCTGCGTATTGTACTCAAACTGCTTCTGAATTAGTTGATTGTTTTCTCACCTGATCCCATGGTACCCGACTCTTACTGGCTGTTTTGACCCACGTTCTGTCTTCTGGTTCAGTACTCCTTGGTATGGCAAAAACATTAAACAAAGCATCACCAGAGCATTAAGTAAGATAAACTCAACATAGTATGTGGTTGAACAGATTCTGAGTTGAGAAATTAAATTAAATGTGGAATTTTATGACAATTTAACAATATGTATTGTGAGGAACCTGAGGGCGTCCCCACTGCTTTTCCCTCGGTATCCTATTCTCGGTTGGCCAGGGAAAGGCCATCGCTTTTAGATGCTGATCCTGGGGGTGGATATGCGAGGGAGGATCACCTGGGTGGAGGAGACCTGGGGAGTGGGGAAAGGACGTCCTTAGGTGAGACATGGTATCACCCATTTCCCTTTCACAATGAATCCTCTATCCATCAAGCCTTTATAGGCTTTTGTCAGCCCTTTCCCTGTTCGTCCCCTAATACATACCCCAAAGCACACCAGTATGCTACTGGGTCGAAGAAGAGGACAACTAGAAGAACACAGACACATCTCGACTCCAGCCAGGTACTGAGAGGAGGAGGACAACAAGAGTAAAGAAGGACCACCGCTTGCGTGGTGAGCGGTCTAGTCCTTTTTGTAATACTCATGGAGGCAGGAACTTTAAAAGCCGGAATCAAGATGGAAATTGAGTCAGTTGTGGGAGTACGTCCAGGAACTGCTGGGTGCAGGCAGACCTCTCCGGTGAAGCAGTGTGACAAACGGTGTGTCTATGCAGCAGCAGTGGGATTACTTCCTGCAGTGTTGTCATTCTGAATTTTTGAGGTTTGACATACTTGTTCGCTGGGCGCAGGTGAGATCCTTTTTGGGTACAAGGAACTACACTGAAAAAATACCCTTGTTTACATGGTGAACGGAGACGACTTTTCCAGAAGGACTTGAACCTCTTCCAGCAGGATGCACAGGTGTTCTGGTGATACGCGTCTGCTTTTCGGTGGGGTGGTATCGAGGTGGTCTGTGAAACGCGATGCAGTAGCCGTGGGTAACGGTCTTTAACACCCACTGGTATGATGTGATCCCCTCCCAGGCGTGAATGAATGATAAGTGGCCCCTGACCGGGGAGGCGTGGGGGGTGGCCTGAATCGGCGAGTCACTTTGAGGTGGAGGCCAGGGAGCCTCTAGGAGTAGAGTTCCTGCCTCTACCTTGCCTCTACGAGGTCCTCTCTATTGATACTCGCCATTACCGGAAGAGCCTTGGCCGGAGGACCAGGGGTGTACTTCATCAGCCATATTGTCCATGGGGAGACCGGGAAAAAAGATTGTCCACGAAATGAATGGCGGGAGTTAGAGCCTCCACGTTGGTGGAAGGGCTTGGCCGTGATCTGGCTGAGTGATTTCAGCGTTTCATGCTCCTTCTTGGCAGTCTCCAGGGCGTCATCAACAGCTTTCGCAAAAAGGTTGCAGTCCTCGACTGGTTGAGGCCTGAGTTTCTGGTTTAAAACTGGAGTTCTTCAACCAGGCGTGTCTCTTAAGTTAAGTCTCCTGGGCTAGAGTGCGTCCAGCATTCTCAGCAGAGTCCAGAGTATTTTTAGTATGTTGTGGTTAACTGTCTTCCATCAGCCACGACCACCAGCAGGGTGATTGGGTGGGCTCTGGGACCTCTTGAAGGCCATCGTGGACTAGGCCCCATTGGACGTCGATGTAGCTTGCCAGGAGAGTTGTATTGTTTGCAATCCTAGTTGAATAGGCTGCAGAGGCAGTGATTGGTTTTCCAAGGTCATAAAGTTTCTTACAATCCTTATCCGAAAGGGATTCCGGTGTGGCATGACCCCGTATGTTTAGTGTATCGGAAGGAGATGGCCGGAATAATTCTTCGACCCGAGGGTTGACCGCCCATGTGATAGACAGTGAAAACAAAAAAGGAGCTATCTGCTTCTTTATAGAATTGAGTAAGGGGATGGCTTGACTAGTTGGAGGCTTCTCCTTGAGGATATCCTCAACAAAGTCAGAGTCAGGGGCTGCCTCACGTGTTGCGATCGCGAAATGATCAGCCACTCTCTTTAAAATGGCGTTATGATATGATAGTTTATTTATATAGCACCTATACACAATGTGTTTCAAAGCGCTTCAAGGCAAGGGAGAGAACAAGGGAAAATACAATGACATTCTTACAGGCCATGAACAGTAAGGATGTGAAATTAACTATCGTACTCGGCCTGACGACATTTCAGATAGCTCTTGAGCTAAGACATAAATAAGGAAGGAAGGGAGGGGGAGAGTGGGAAGGAAATGGAAACAGACAGGCGACTACCGTAGTAGGCCTGACAACATTTCTGGGAGAACCGGAGAAAAACAAAAGGTGAGGGAGAGGGGTGCAGAAAGGTAGGGGAGGAACAAAACAAGCGACTATCATACTAGGCCTGATGACATTTCAGATAGTGCTGGGGCGGGGGGTGGTGAGGGAAAAACCAGTAAGGGGAGGCGGGAGGAGACAGACTAGGTTGCTATCATTCTAGGTCCAGGGACGATTCTGATAGAGTAAGTGCATAGAAGAAAGTAAGGGGATGAGATAGGAAAAGGGAGGAGAGAACAGAAGTAGCAGTAAAAAGAGTGGAGAAGCAAGAGGGGAGAGTCAATACAATTGCAGAAGTCAGTAGTAACACATAATGTTGCAAGCCAGGATACATGATGAAGATGGGAACAGCATGATTCAGAGCCACCATGAGTACAAGATGCAAAAGAAGTCCAGCATGAGAGTTGAGAAAGGGTGACGCACCGTGAATTAAGTCCATAAAAGTCAAATCCAGCATTGGCCACAAGACATTGATGGTGAAACCAGAATGTATCGGGACAGACTCCTGCTGAAGCAGAAGTAGGCTTGAGGGGGCTGAGGAGGGAGTCATCCACAGGTGACAACTCCCTTTGTGGAGGCGAAGAAGACGGATCTAGACAAATGATGTCCGGGTAAGGGGTGTGTGTTGGTGATAGCCAAGGGCCCTGATCCCCTGACTGATCCTGATCCCAGTTTGGGTCTTGGTCAGCTGTGTCCTGAGCAAATGAATGAATGTCCTCATAGGTATCCTCCTGCTCTGAGACATCCAAGATATCCTCTTGGTGGCCTTGCACACAGATGGGAAATTTCAGCAATTTATGTGAAATGAGCAGGAGTTCTCTTCCTTAGGTCTTTTGGGAGGGATATATTTGTCATTTAGTTTTCAAATCTCTCCCTAGTCCATGGGGAAGATGCAGAAGGGTGTGGAGGTGGAAAGATTGCCCAGAAGGGGGAGATTTTTATAATAAGGCCTTAAAGAGAGGCTGGGGGGAGGCGCTTCAGAATACTCCTCTCGACAAGAGGAGGTGCCCTTATGTTCTGTAGCTGCCAAAATAATAGCCGCAAGGCTTTTGCAGATTTTCAGCGGCTGAATGGAAGTTGTCGCGACGCGCCTGATGGCGCCGTCGTTGTCGACAACTCCACCAAAGCCTTAGGTTCTTGTGCGCACTTGGAAGGTGGTCAGTGAACTTATGTTTTTTTGGGTGGACGCCTTTTCCAGAGGAATGCCCAGTCGCATGCTGTGAAGACTGTTGCGTGTAGGGTGCTGAACCACGAAGTTCGAGAGGCACCAAAGTTTTCCACGGCTCTATTGGCGTTGCACGCTTCTTCGACAACTCCGCCGAGGAGGCCTTAGGGGTTGTGTATTTGTGGTGCGTGTGTGCCCCTCACCAGGGTGTGAACTCCCCATAACGGAGCCGGGGGCCTGTCTGTCGGGACAGGCATTTGGGGGCCTGAAGTTTCACCGAAAGGTCGATGGGTTCCAATTCGGAGGCATGGCTGCCGATCGATTCCTCGTCGTCCGAAGCAAAGGCGCCAACGGGGGAATGGCTTTCGGCCTTCATAGCATAGGCCGCCTACTGTTTAGTCTGCCTGTTCTTCAACTTTTTCGGACAAAAGAGCTTGCAGGAATTGCATGAGTGCTCGTCATGGTCTTGAGGCAGACACCGATTGCAACAGCGATGGGTGTCCTGCCACGGAAACTTGCCGTTACACGACAGGCAACATTTAAAAGGCGTCCTCTCCATAGGGTGACGGCAGCCAGACCAAATAGAGAAAGAGAAGGGAAAAGGAAACTAATTATTGAAGAATAAACCCAGGGCCCCACTCGACCTACTGTAAGGGCCTGGCCAGACGGCCTAGGCCACGCGGTCGACAGTCGCAGAGCAGTTGTGGATGTCTTCGGTAGCAGGAAGCCCACGAGGCAGTCGTCGAGAAGATAAGTCGGGAGACTAGACGACCCTAGGTTGTGCGATATCCATGGAGCTGTGTGGGTGCAAGCAGGAGCACAAGGTCTTACTTGTCTGTTTCCTATTTTTTGTTGGGAGTATTTGGACTCCCTATTTTTATTTTTTTAGGAGCATTTGCCTATTCTTAGGGAGTAAAAGTGGCTGATATGCTCCTTATCTGTAGGGCTGATTACAATATCAGTAAATACGATCCTTTTTAGATTTTAGTGACCAATCTAAGAAAATTGGTGGGAACACGTGGGGGGTATTCATGACAAGAAACATTTTGGGAGGTGAGGATCGGTTTGATGAAATCCTGACAACAAAAAAGGAAGGGCAGTACAAAGATTATAACCCCCAACATGCAACTAGATCCCCTTGAAGAATGTCCAGTAATGAACTGAAGGGGCGGAATGTGTCGGGATTAAAAAAACAAAGATTACATGTTGTCTATTGTGAATGTACATGTTGATTTAGTTGGTTATGTAAATATGGATACCTAAGGGTGCAGAGGTAAGGCTCAGACACAAAGGTGGTATAGTTTTGGTTATAAACTTTTTTTTAACCAGTAAAAGGGTTGGGCCTCTCTGTCCCTAAAGCTAAGAGGGGTTTCCCTGCCTCAAATATCAGGATGTCAAATAAATAGTCAGTAAGTCAGTGTTGTGTCCCAAAACCCTACTTCCGACCCCAACACTAATAACCAAAATCTAATGTGCGAGGGTGTTCTCTTCCAAACTGAAGTGGTAATGACAGTTCTTGCCAGCAGAAAGGTTCCCAATGTCTTGGGTGGTCAAAATGACAGATGAAATGTTCCAAATGGACTGTACTATTCCAAGGATTAGGGTTTAGCTCCTTTCCCCTGGATTCCTTCTGGTTTATCTCCTTAGGTCCCAGACCCCATATCTTCTTGGAAGAACTTCACTGTAGTCTTATATTTTCACATGGGTGCGAATCCCAGACTCGCAGTTCTGTATTATACCAGCATGGTGTACTCTTCTACCAAGCAAAGGTTCTCTTCTGATCTGTCACTTTTTTCTTTCAAGGTCTCAGACCCTCTTATTCTCAAATTCTCATGAGGGTGCAGGTCGCAGACTCGCAATGTGTGGTCGTAATAGATCGGTTTACTCTCCTGCCATGCTCTCTTGTGGACGGTTTGTCTCGGGGTCCCAGACCCTCTTATTTGGCTCTTAAATGGTCGCGGGTCCCAGTCTCCCAATGGCCTGTTGCAACAACTTGGTTTACTCTATTGCCAAACATACATATGCTTCCTTCTGTACAGTCTGTTTCTCTCAGGGTCCCAGACCCTCTTATTCCGTGGCTCTCATATGGGTGTGTCTCCCAGACCGTCTTATCTCATGTTCTGCAGTTTTTCCTTGATCCCTCCCGGACCTCCAGCACCTCTCTGCCTGCCCACGTACCTGATTCTGTGGTTCGGGTCTTCCGAGCACCAGTGCTTCCCTCCAAGGCTCTGGCAGCGTTCGGACATTCTCTGCGGTCAGTGGCGTCCCTGCCAGTCAATTTGTGTTCGGGTTCCTCTTCTCGTTGGCAGTTGCTCTGCCGTTCTCTTCTCCCTTCTCGCGATGGGGTTTTTCTTTCCGGTGGCTTGGGGCCTGGGGACGCTCAGAGGTTTGTTCGGGCAGCGAGCAAAGTAGCTCCTCCTTGGACTACATTCATGCTCTTGTTCGCCTCTGTGCACCGGGTCGCCTGCTGTGGTCCCCTGTTCACCGGGTCAACATCTCCCGTGTTTCGTCAGTGGATGGCTCTCTCCATGTTGGTTTCCCTCTGCTGTTTTGTATTTCCTTTGACCAATCAAATGCTGTGAGAGACTAGACTGTCCACTACGGTTCTCTGAAGTGATCTACATACTCCTGGTCATCTCCTTCACAGTACTTGTATTAGAATTATATGGAAAGCAGTTGGTATTTTCAGGGTCACTAGTCAGGTTTAACGCATTAGTTGGTTGACCTTACAACACAAGACAGTGTCACTGGTTGGGGACAGAGAAGGAGAGTTTGGGTTTGGGAAAAAGGGATGTGCATATTATGTCTAACATGTTAGGCAATTTAAAAACCATCCCTACTGTTGATTGGTATACATGTTAACATGTTTTCAGAAATGACAATACATGCACTTCATAAGAATTTTATGTACAAGTGTTGGAAACAATAGAGATTAACTGTTAAATCAAAGACTATGAACATGAATAAAGCATTTTATAAGTAAATAGCCCCTTTATTAGTTCCTTATCATGGAAATTGTGTTATCATTTGTTTACCTGTACCTCTCAGTTGTATATATAATTGTGCTGCTTGGAACACCTGTAAATGGAATTCTGCCTGCTACCTGGACATGTTCCTTGCCTCACAACTCAGGCTTGTTATTGCTTGTTTGTCGCTGGAAGTGTCTTTGCTGGTTGTCAACTTACGTTTTGCTTACGGAATTGATGTGGATGCTGTCTGCCTGGTTTAAGCCCCAGCCTTTCCTCTACGTACATTTGTCTCATGATTCTAGTTTTGCACTCCTGGCGCTGGCTTCAGCAAGTCATCCAATCCTGCTCTGCTATTGGCTGGACAGTATTCTTTTGCCTACACTTTCCCCATTAACTCGAGTCAGGACCCTGCAGACTCTTGCTCACTTTTTGTGGCTTGACTGCGTTCCAGAGGGGCATGGAACTTCTGACTTCTGGACTCTGACCCACCTCAGGGTTGGAGTAAATTACTTAAGCTCAAGGTTTCTGTAATACCCGTTTTTGGAAAAGGAGGTCAGCAGGTGTGTTTTAACATGTGGCGATGGAGTGTTGATTGTTGTCTTTGTTTTCCTTACAGCCTTAGAGTAAGACCTTGCGGTATCCCTCCCCACCTTCCACCGGACTGTCCAGCTAGAATTGATAATTGCTGTCTTCTGGTTGAGGGTAAGGGGAGATGCTTGAGGGGTTTTAATTTCATATCTCAATCCCTGCAGGATAGTGTCACGAGTCCCTGGATGTTGTCACTTCTCCCTGAGGGGAACCCCTTCCCATGGGGCCAGGGAGGTGAGGCTGCTACCCGATAGTGCTCCTGGGGGTGGTACTCAGCAGAAGGATCTCCTGGGGAGGGACCCCCACATCCCTATGGGACTAAGGACAACTATCCAGGAAGAACGCAGTATACTTCCCTCAACCCCACTCACTTAACCCTCCTCTATCCTGCCATCCCATGTACATGTGTCATGTTACTACCATTGCTGGGACGATGATGAACATAGTGAACCCAAGAGAGATCTATGGTAAAGGTACTTGGATGAAGAAGAGTCAGTTCCACCTTTGAGAGCGCTATTTATTTATTTTATTTATTTGCATTTTTAAAGCGCTCATACAGGCCGCAGGCATCGAGGCGCTGTTACAGGAATAGTTTTTTTTTTGTGTCATTGTTTTTGTCTTAGTTGCGTATTTATAATGTGCTTAAATACCCAGAGGTTTCTAAGCGCGGACCCGGGGATCGAACCTGTGTTGCTTCGCGTCATCTTGGTTCCAAGGCGCACACGTTGCTGCTGAGCTATCCTCCCGGGGCGCTCCTCAAAAGACTATGGCGCAGTCTAGTGTTTCAAAAATTCTGATTGGCCAAAGCCAATACAAAATAGAAGAGGGAAAACCAAACAGAGAAAGGCCCGGCAAACACCCTAAAGGTACCTAGAGGACCGGGATGGTGGGTGAGGCTGCAAAAGAGGAAGGCACGGGTCTGGGACACGCACCCAATTGAGAAGAGCATCACAAAATCCTCTTTGGCACAGTACCTGGTAGAGGGGTGAGCCAGGCCGGCCAGAGCAATCAGAGCGAGAAGTACATGTCTGGGACCTGCACCCAGTTGAAAAGACCACCACAAATCACCTTCTTTGGCATAGTACCTGGCTGGAAAGTGAACCATGTCTGCCAAAGAAAAGCGGCAGAATGTTACAGGTCTGGGACCCAAGCCTACAGTCCAGTACAACTAGGTGAAAGGAAGACCATGGGAAGAGAAGCATTCCCCATGGTGGCGTAACTGTGAGAATACAGTACCAAGAGAAGGGAGACATTTTCTTGGTACACCAAAGCCTGGGGAAGGGAGTCAATCCCCCAGCTTTCGTGAACTGTGATAAAATGCCTGAGGTGGGCTTGGGGGAGGGAGTATTTCCTCCAACCTTTGTGAATTGTGATAGAGACTGAGAAGGGCCAGGAGAAGGGAAGATATTACCCCTGCTACGCTGAAACTGAAAGCCAACAGAGATCAGCGGAAGATAGCCATGCACACTGGTGTTGTGTACCATGAAGGAAAGCCAAGGAAGGGCCGGGGAAGGGAGTCACTCCCCTGGCACTGTAAAAATACAGAGAAAAAGATACTGGGAGAAGGGAGGCATTCACCAGGAACCCAACAGTGCAGAAAACTATGGGCAATAAGTAAATGATGTTTGAGTTGGAACTTTATCTTTGGAGTTTGAACTTGTTTTGTATCTTGGAAAGTTACTGAGACCTGGGGAAGGGAGTCATTCCCTCAGGCAAAGTCTTTTCAGTCTGACCGAATCCTTAGTTACTTAGTGGAGGCAGGGAACCCCTCTTAGAGTTAGGGTAGAGATGGGTTTCCTCTTTATTTGGATTAAATAAAGGTTCATGCCAATAATCATGCCACCTGTGTGTTTGTCTCCGCCTTCTGCACAATTACAAATGTAAGATTGAGGAGCCTACCTATTGTACGATTGGTTAGCAGGCATGCAAAACACAACAGATTTGTTTGCATCCCTCCTACTGGCTATGACCAGCCTGCGTGTGGATAGGACTTCAGCGCATGCCATGATCAATCAGTGTTTGGATTTAATAAAGTGCCACCCATGGAGCAGGACACTGCAGATCTTGTGGATCCTTCCTGTTTTGTATCCTGCAGCCACCTGCGGGCCCTCTCCATCCACATGCTGTCCCTACACAAACAGTCATGCCACACATGTTTCCGCTGACACCATCAGAATGCTTCCTGGGAGGTCTGAAGCAATAACACATAAACCAGTGCAAGCTTCATAATTTAAGCAGGCTCATGGCATTCTCAGACTATACAACTAAGGCTGCTTTTGTACCAACCTATTTGGGCGTAATGGCTTTGATGCTTTTTTATGCATCTCTGATCTGGATTTGAACTTCAGGTGATGGCTACCAGGTGGTGGAGTGTTGTACGTGTCTTATTTTTGTACAGGTTTTATTAGCTGAAATTGCCTGTTCTGCAGTCACATTATAATAAGAAGGTTTTTTCTTGCTTTTTTAAGCCCACCATAATACTGATGGTGTTTAGGATATCAAACTGTGCCACAGTGATGATCCCCAAGCATCCTGAAAAAGCTATTGGTCTTGGGTTGCTAAATATATGTACAAAATAGCACTGCCCTATAAGACCATAACAATTTTCTGCATGGAGTGAAAAAGTAAGTTTCATTAATTCATTTGCATTTCCATCATGCATTGCTCTGTGGCTCAGACCTGATGAAGAACGTCATGTGATGGTTACTAGTTGATGCTGTGTTGTGTGTTTCTCGTTAGCTGAAAAGGCTTATTCTACTCGTGCATTACAGAAAGGGGGTTTTATTGCTTTTTCAAAACCACCACAATACTGATGGTGTTTAGTGTCCATAGATTTAAAATGAGAGCCCCTACACTGGAAGAGGAAAGTAAACTTCTACCTGATCTGCTCCATAGTAGCCTTTTAGGTGGCTCAGTTGAAAGGGTAATTCTCTACACAACAGACGCTAGAAAACCAAAAGGTGTGCAAAACTATGCTCTTGTAGTTTTCCTCCCAATTTTCACACTCCTTGAGAAGGATAATGAAGATATTCTACCTGTTAACAGCAAGGGCTATAGGATTTCAGATGAAGTAATGGACCACATCATGTCTGTAATGAACAAAAGGTTGGACCTTGGGGTGATGGAGCCTTTCGATATTCCTTCCCCCAGTTCTGTGGTTCTGGTATCAAACGCAAGCTATAAAGACTTAAGATTGTGTGTTGACCATAGGGCTCTCAATTATTTTCCTAGGACAGAGGCCCACCCACCCTCTTCCACAAACTGGTACATTAATAGATACTTTAGGTGCTGCAAAGCACCCCAGCATTTGTATCTCTTTTCTGGTTATTGGCAGATTTCCTTATAAGTATAAGCTGTATAAGTAGAAGCTAGCATTTAAAACCTCAGAAGGCCTCTATCCGTTTAGGGTGATGCCTTTGAGATTGAATGATGCACTTGCCACTTTTCAAAAACTGGTGAACCATGTTCTGAATGGGCAAGATGACCTTTGTATGGTATATCTTAATGATATGATGGTCAATGCCTCCACGTGGGAGGAACACGTTTCCCACTTTGAGGAGAGTGCTACAGGCGCTTCCAACAAGCAAGCCGGACCACAAAAAGGCATCAAAATGTCAGATTGGCCAGTGTTCAGTGGTTTACCCTGGGCATTATGTAGGATGAGGTAAGATCCATCCCTCCACAGTATAGTACACGCTGTACAAGACTGGGAGACCCCCAATACTCAGGCTCAGAGAGCCTTTATTTTGAATCACTGGGTAGAAAAGATACTTTATGGCTAAATATGAAACTATAGCACCCCCTTTACTGATATTAATTCTCCCAAATACCCCAAAAAGGTAATTCTGATGAAAGAATGTCAGAAGGCCTTTCAAGGACTAAAGGTGCCCTTGGCTGAGCATTGGTTACAATGCCCACTGATTACCAGGGACCTTGAACTGTTCAGTAAGATGCTTCAGAGGCAGGTACTGGTGCAGTTTGATGAGAAAAGTAGGGTACACCCAGTATGTTTTAACAGCAAGCCAATTAAGGGCACAGACTTCCGCAGAGCAACTGTGGAAAAAGCATGGTTTGCCATAATGTGGTAGCTGTAGAGGTTTCCACCCTAGGTTTTACTTGCACACGTTTTTCACAGTTAAAAGTGATTTACTGGGTCTATGGGCATTATTTAAGTACTCTTTGTCAAATTACAGGGCAGCATCTGTAGGGGAGGCATGGTATCACAAGTATGACACTGACACAAAGGGTACAATTGTTAAACACCTTTATTAACTTTGTGGGGTTTGGAAAAACTTAGTCTTAGTCGTGTTTGTCAAATAAAAATTGCCTATGCTAACAAAACCTAATGCCTGTACAAAAAAGTGTGTGAAGGAGGGATTTATATAAAAGGAAAATCAGTGTTCGACAAAGTATAAATGTGGCTGAATCAGCTCTCCTCCCCATGTTTAGACAGCATGAAATAAGGCAGTCTGTATAGGCAGGATTACACACCCTGGTTCGGGCTTTAACACTGAAACAGTTCAGAACATGGATCGAGGCCCGCCTGGCCTTCCACGTTAAAGGCTGTTGTTCCAGTTGTCCCCAAATAACGAAACAAAAAGTTCACACCGGTCCCCCTCTGATGGGCTCAGGCCGCTTTAAAGAAAACAAAAGTTCAACGTTGGTCCCCCTCTGCCAGGCTCAGACCTTGCCCTTGCACAGTTCAACGTTGGTCCCCCTCTGCCGGGCTCAGACCCCTCACCGGGTCTCCCTTCCCCAAGCTTTTTACACTTCGGATCTCCCTCTGTCGGGCTCAGACCGCTTTTCGGATGTCAAAGACTTTCAAATGTGCAGGGCTGCTTTTACTGACCACCACAGGACCACTCCGACTCAGAGTTCAATGATCAACTTTTCCTCTCCCCGTCTCTTGGTGTTAACTTCGTTCACTTTCGCTTTACAGTTCATTTACTTTTATCGCCTCAAACAATGTACCTTCCACAGAGACTTTCGAGTAGATTACTCCTTTTCGTCGGACCACCCCGTTACTCAGTAGGTCTCCAGACTGCCACAGGCCGCTGCAGCAAGGTTCAAAAGCAGCGAGCACTGCTCACCAAAGCTCCCGAAGAGCAGAAGCGGAGCGAGGAGAAGCCAAACAGAAGAAACAAGACGCCTGGAGGAGCGGCTGTACACCGGTGAGTGTAAGAATGGCAGCACTCATACCAGGATGGTCCGGGGCAGGAAAAGGGGCATTTGAAAATGCAGAACAAACTGAAACTTAGAATAAGTATATTTGAAGACAGAATTCAGGAATATTGAATACTGAACAAGCTGCAAAGTACTTTTGAGAATGCAACAAGAATTATTGAATACCAAACTAAAGGAAAGATATGAAAAGTATATGAAAGCAAATTGATGAGTACTTATGAACAGGGTGCAAAGCAAGTAATAAGCCTTAATGGATAAGGTGAAAGCAAAGTGGTGGAAAAGGATGAACACCACAGAGTGAGTTGTGTGAAATACACGTTGTGGCAAAGCCAAGAGACTGTCAAGGGGAAACAGAATTGAAGGTTGGTCAATGACATAGGTTCAGAGAGAGAAAACCTGTGTTGGCAAGAGAGTCCAAAGAGAAAAAATAACTATAACAAAGTGCTAAGGGTTATCGGTTATGTGACTTGTAATGGGTGGACTGTGTGGTCCAACAACTGTGCCTAGACCGAGTGACCTCTACTTGTAAAGAGCAAAGGAAAAGCCAAGACATAGAAGTTGTATTGAATAACAAGTGCTGAAGTGATTGAAGAAAGGAACAATCAGTATGAACTGTTGCAAAGCCTTGATGGTTACAAAGTTGAACTAGAAATTGTTATTGAAAACCAAGAGATTTTTGAACTGATTATAGTTTTGAAGCTGGAAGAGCTGACTTCTTGGGGAAGGGAACCCCAAGACGTTGTGACCTGTGTTAAACTCTTGGGGAAGGCAACTCCGAGGTCTTTTTTTTTTAAACTCTTTTGAACTTGGGGAAGGGGAAGCTGGGGAAGCTGGAAAAAAAGCTAGGAGCTAGCAGAAGCTTGGAACTTTATTTGGAACACGGTTTCTTTTGTTGCTGGCATCCCCACACATTGTTTATCTTTAGTTGTGAGGGCAAGTATAAGTTTTGGACACAGACAGAGTTTTGAGTTGAACTTAATGACACAAACTATCCTTAGTTTCCTTTAGTTGGGAAATACCACCTTAGCATAGGGCAAGCTAGGCCTTACTGCATCTTGACAAAAGAAAAATAAATCATTTTTTAGAAAAGTGAATCTGTTGTCTGTGTCTTACTTCATGATGCCTTCACATTCCTTGATGTAATTTGTACAAACACAACCTTTTGCACATTCTCCCCACCAAGCCTCTTACTCGCCTGAGCATGCACGTCAAGGGCAGAAAGCAGCTCATACATCAATTTCCCCATCAGGGGCACCGCCAACCTACAAATGGAATCCCCCACCCATAGGATTCAACGCACGTTGTAATTTTCCCACTGAATCCAATGGCTGGGAGGTTTTCCACGTGCCCAGAAACAAAAAGTGCAGATCACAGCATAAGGCTAAACAGCTTCATTGTCAGCACCTAAAAATGTAAAGAATAGAATACTCTCGATATTGGCCATTAAATAAAAGAGGCAATAGCTACTAATTACATCAGTGAAACATCTTCCTACTATTTCTCGTCTCATAGCAACTGTGAATCAACTTGCAATCTGCAGATAGACTATAAAATAAAACAAATTGCACATTTCCATGTTGGTCCAATCATACAATGAAGGTTTTGCAAAATAGTAAAGACGTGGAAGTGATGTTAGCACAGCTTGTAACCACTGAACTGAATAACAGATGCAAGTGTCGTATGCACACCAATCTTCTGTCTATCCTGCAAGACTTTCCAACCTCTTTTTGTTGATTTGGATATTTTTGAAACGGACAATCTCACATCTACGCCTCTTACTTATAACATAGTCTAAACAACCTGTACCTTCTGGAGCTGCTTTGCAGACTTCTGCAGCTTCTCTACAGCGTCAGCGTGTTCTTCTGGCCCAGTCCTAGAATACAAGCATGCAGCCGACTTAAAAGAAAGAAATGCTCTAGGAAGTGAGGCAAGGCTAAACAAAAGAGGGTTTGGGGAATTAAAGGGCAATCTTCCTGCTATTCTGTAAATGCACTCCAGGGATTTTCCCTTGTTCCACAGAACGGTGGACAAACTATGTTGAATTCTCATCATGATTGTGTGCGATAATGATGTGTTATTCATATAGCGCTTTCCCAAAACGTGTTACATAGAACATATTACATACAATGTTACCCAACCAAAGTTGGTACTCATTTAGAGGGGGGGAGAGGAGAGGGGCAGGAGGGCAGAGGTAGAAAGAGGGAGAGATTTGTACTTATCTTTAAACTGAGCAATCAGCACTGTGGACCACTATCTTGCCTCAGAATTTCTGCATCTGTTATTTTCAGGCTTACTCTGATATTTCCAATAGTATTGCTTGGTTGATTGTCACCCCCCTCACCCCCTTCTGCCAAATCCCACTGAGGTCTCACAGTGATGCGCTTTGAGTACCCTCCTATCCGGTCTTGTGACAGAGTCACATGACTAGGCCAGCTGGGAGCATTCTGGGAGTCAGAGGAAGCCACCCGCTACGCAATGCGACTGTTGGAGGCAATATAGAGAGTATGCCACAGTATTCTCCAACACACCCTTCAGTTCAAAGTGAGGGTAGGAACAAGTTACTTACCGGTAACTGTTGTTCTCCAGCATGGGTCTGGCATGGATTCACATGCTCATGAATCTTCCCCGTCGTCAGGTCGGGAATCCTCGGTATAGAAAAAAATCAGTATGAGTTTCGTTTCTGATCTGTCTTTCTTAGTAGTAACCAATCACTGGTCTCTGGGTCATAATGCCCCAGCCAATGACTGCCCTCTCCCTAAGCCCCGCCTCCGACAGCCATCCTCAGATTTGGTAGCACGTAAAGTGGCAGTATGACCAAGTGAAGAGCCGCAGAGGGGTAGGCGGGAGGGTTTGCATGTGAATCCATGCCAGACCCATGCTGGAGAACAACAGCTACAGGTAAGTAACTTGTTCCTTCTCCAGCATGGGGTCTGTGATGGATTCACATGCTCATGAATAAGAGAATACATAGCAGTACACACATGCACAACCACGGGAGGTGGCAACAGGCTCAACATTAAGCAATACAACAACTCAACATTAAGCAACTCTTATCTCCTCACCAGGCTCACCTTAGGCGAACAGGTTGCGCAGCACTGCTTGGCCGACCCTGGACTCCTCCCTGGAGTCCCGATCGACGCAGTAGAATCTTGTGAAGGTGTGCGTCAACCTCCACGTCGCAGCCCTGCAGATGTCCAGCAGGGGCACACCAGACAGGAACGCCGTGGTAGCAGCGATCGCTCTGGTCGAATGGGCTCTCGGACGGCCGGGCAGCTGTCGGTTTGCCAACCGGTGACAGTGCATGATGCAGCCGGAGAGCCATCTGGAAATGGAAGTCTTCGAGAGAGCCTTCCCTTGATTCACAGTCCCAAAGTTCACAAACAGCTGTGACGTCTTCCGAAAACTCTTCGTGCAGTCCACGTAGAACTTCAGCGCTCTAGCTACATTCAGCGAGTGCAAAGTCCTCTCGGCATGCGACAAAGGCGACGGGAAGAAAGCTGGTAACACCAAGGGCTCGTTGAGGTGGAAGTCCGACGGCACCTTGGGCATGAAGGAGGGGTGTGTCCTAAGCACTACCCTTGTGTCATGAAAAGTCAAGTATGGAGGCTTGCAAGATAGGGCCTGAATCTCTCCCACTCGTCGTGCAGAGGTGATGGCCACGAGGAACGCTGTCTTCCATTACAGGAACTTCAAGGGCGCGGAGTGCATAGGCTCGAATGGGGCTCCCATGAGCCTGGTCAGCACCACATTAAGTTCCCACGCCGGGGCACGAGCCTTCACCGGCGGGAATTAACGGAATAGTCCCTTCATAAATTCCTTTACCAGGCGATGAGACCACAAGGACGCCCGTCCCGTAGTCCTGGTATATCGGGAGATGGCAGCCAGATGTATTTTTATGGAGGCGTGAGCCAGTCCAGCTTTGGCCAGCGACAGTAAGTACGGCAGCACTTGAGGGGCCGTAATCCGCAGAGGGTTAATTTTCTGTGCCCAGCACCAGACAGAAAACCTCTTCCATTTATGTCCGTAGCACTTGAGAGTTGAGGACGCCCTGGCCTTTGCAAGAACCTCTCTGCAGTCGGCCGGGATGTCGTACCCTCCAAACTCTAGTGCTGCAGGAGCCAGGCCTGCAAGTTCAGTGACTCCGGGTTGTGGTGAAGAATGGCGCCTCCTTCTCTGGAGAGAAGGTCTGCGTCCGTCGGCAGCTTGACTGGTGGGAACGTTGACAAGTCCAGAAGGTCCGGGAACCAGATCTGTCTCGGCCACGCCGGTGCGACGAGGATCATCCTGCACCGGGACCTCTTGAGCTGGTTGATGAGCCGGAGCAGCAACAGCAGCGGAGGGAACGCATAAAGAAATAGGCCGTCCCAGGGGAACGAGAAAACATCGCCCATGCTGGGGGAACCTACTGGCGAACCTCCAGCACTTGGAATTCGTCGCCGTCGCGAAGAGGTCGATTTGGGGTTTGCCCCATCGTCGGAAGAGTCGATCCACTTGATCCTGGCGTAGTTCCCACTCGTGGCACGAGCGCAGCTCCCTGCTGAGTGAGTCGGCGATCGTGTTTTTTATTCCTGCCAGATGAAGAGGCACCAGAAACATCCCTTGGGCGACGGCCCAATGCCACAGATCCTGGGCTTTCTTGGATAGGGCCGGGGACCTGGTTCCGCCCTGCTTCCGGATGTAGAACATCCTGGTTCTGTTGTCGGTGAAGATCCTCACCACCTTGCACTTGAGGGACGGAAGAAAGGACCTGAGGGCCCAGAACACCGCGCGGAGCTCCAAGATGTTGATGTGGATAGACTTCTCCTCCGGGAGCCAAAGGCCTCTCGCGTGAAGATCTCCGGAGTGTGCTCCCCAACCTTCCAGGGAGGCGTCCGTCGTCACAGTCACCTGGTGAGCTGGGGTCTGAAAGTCCGTGCCCGCCGACAGATGGGAGCGGGTACCCCACCACCGGACTGCCTGACGGAACGTCTCGTTGAGAGGGACCTGTCCTCGAAGCTGCCTGTCGACTGGATCCAACGGGCGTCGAGGAACTCCTGTAAGGGTCGCATCTGAAGCCGGCAAAGGCGCACCAGATAAATGCAGGAGGACATCATCCCGAGGAAAGATTTGATAGATCTTACCCTGGCCCTGTCCGTGGCCAGCAGACGCTGCACCTTGCCTAGAATGGTCCTGGTCCTTTCCTCCGACGGCGAGGCCAGCCGCGCCACTGTGTCGAGCTTGGCTCCCAGAAACAGGGCGACCTGCGACGGAACCAGGTGGGATTTTGGAAAGTTGATGGAGAATCCCAGGTCTGTGAGCAGCTGGAGGGTCTTCGCAGTGTGTTCCACGGCGAGCTCCCTTGTCCTTGCCCGGATGAGCCAGTCGTCCAGGTAGGGGTAGACGTGGATCCCCTGTAGGCGCAGCCGCACCGCCATGGGTGCAAGGCACTTGGTGAACACCCTGGGTGCCGACTTCAATCCGAACGGGAGGGCCTTGAACTGGTAGTGCCGCCCTTGGACCACAAACCTGAGGAACTTTCGGTGTCTTTTTAGAATGGGGATGTGGAAGTACGCATCCTCCAAGTCCAACGACGACAGGAAATCGCCCTCCTCCAGCTGTCCCAGCACATGCTGGAGGGTGACCATACGGAACTTCTGTGCCTTGATGTACTTGTTCAGTCGTCGTAGGTCCAGGATGGGGCGCCATCCTCCGGTCTTCTTTTTTTACGAGGAAGTAGCTTGAGTAAACTCCGGAGCCCCGAAGCCTCTTTGGGAAGAGCTCGATGGCACCCTTCTTGAGCATCGCCCTTACTTCCAACAGTAGTTGAGGGACGTGATTTTCCTTCCTGGCCACGGGTGGAACGCGAGGGCACTTCTTCTGAAACCCGAGGGCGTGCCCTTGGGCCAGGGCGTCCAGCACCCAACGGTCAGTGGAGATGGACTCCCACACGCTGACGAACCTCGCCAGCCGGCCTCCCACTGGGGTGCTTCGGCGGGGGCCCGACCCCACGGTCGGTTCAATCTTGTTTGGAGGCCGCCTTGCCTCCTTGACCTCCCTGGCGACGACGACGACGAGCACCACCTGACTTGCCGCGTCCCCTGTAGGCTTCCTGGGACGAAGATCTTGCCGCTTGGCGGTACGTGGAGGAGCCACTGCCGGATCCCTTGGAGGCACCCTGTCTGCCTCCGGAGCTCCGAAAGGACGGTCGTCATTGTTGGAGCACTCCCAGTGCCCGGGCATTCTCTGTGTCTGTCTTGATGGCCTGAAGGGACTCATCAACTGCCTTCCCAAACAGGTTGTTCCCGTCGAAGGGCATGTCCAAAACCTTGGTTTGTATGTCCTGGCGGAAATCCGTGACCTTGAGCCATCCTCGTCGTCTCAAGCAAACGCCGTTGCCCAACTGACGGAAACTGGTGTCGGCGATGTCCGTTGCCACCGTGATGGCGTGGTCCGAAGCAATCTCCCCCTCCTGTAGGATTTCAAGAGCCTCAGCCCTTTTGGCGTCCGGAACTCCCGCAGTTTAAGCTGGAGATTACCGCTCCTTTTCCCCTTATGTGCTTTCAACAATCCAATGTAACGTAAATCAGAGGTTGAATCCATTTGATGTTCCAATTGCCAATGAATTGCCAGAGGGTATTTTGGTTCACACATCCGGAGACTGGCCAAGTGTTCTCTAATGCGAATTCTAAGTTGGCGGATAGTGCTACCCATGTAGAGTTTGCCACACACACATATAATGGCATAAACCACATGGGTGGTCCTATAATTGATGAAGTCCTTAATCGTCACTGTGGAACCAAACTTGTCAGTGAAAGTTCGACATTTGGAGAAGGCCCATGGGCACTGATTACAATTCCCACATTTATGAAAGCCTGTAAATTGTTGTAGCCAAGAGGAATTAACCATTTTGTTATCAAAAAATGAAGGACTAATCTTGACTTGATAGTGGCTGGACTTGCATGGGGGCCGTGCCACGCGGTGCTGGTCACAATTGCCTAGAGAAGACAATAAGGCTTTAAACCAATTTCAAGTTGATGAATTTATATATATTTTTTCTCAATTTCTGTTTACTTCTTTTGTGGTCTTTTGTTCTTTTTGTATTGTTTGTCTACATTGACCTGCTACTGCTGTACCACCCTCCTTACCTGATTCTTGGTATGTTTTTTACTTGCACCTTTTTCAAAATTGTCATTTACTGAATATGTTGATTATGTGATGCCACTGATGTTTGTGATCTAGCCTTGAAAACGACCTGAGTGTCGAAACACGTGTCGGGTATTTCTCAATCTACCTCATTAAAATACTGTACCTTGATTGCCGGTTGTTGTATTATAATGGTGTCAAGCGCAATCCTACCCTTCTTTACCATATACCTGTTAATTTAGTACCAGCCTGTGTGGATTGGTAGGTGGGAATTGGATTGCTGCTCACACTTCTTCATTTGATAATATGCCTTATAAACTTATTAGTGATAAATAGCGCACAGGTACCCTGTTCGTGACTCCACACTCTCTGTTCCTGTTTCTTTGTCACTTTTACTTATGCCAGCTGACCATCACTCCCTTTAATTATGGCTGATTATATGACTAACAGAGACCAAGATAGAGCGGCCTTATTTGTTCCGAGGGGCAGTACGGCGAATGCTTTCAAAAGTAATTTCTCGGTCCCAGAGACCCTGAAACAGAAATTCATTAGACCTGAAAGATTATCAAAAAAGAAATCAATAAATACTGGGAGCAAGCATCCCTTACCAATTATCTTGAAAATAACCTCATTCCCAGGGGCTTAGGTAACTTAACTTTCCCTAATTTTGATAATGAGGAGGACGCAGACCTAGCGGAACAGTGGGTAGATAATCTTAATCAGAGCTCTAAGAACATGTTAAAATTACTCATTATACATGCTACTAGAGAGCATAAAAGAGTACTCGCTCAAATTCGGGAACTCAAAGAAGAAATTACCAAAATGCCAAACGCTGAAGAAACCAAACAAAAGAACTTTGATAAGATGCATGAAATTTTAGTAGAATACCAAGATGAAATTAAGATGTGCAAATGTAGAACGTTTTTTCGAGATAAGGACTACCGTCAGGATAGAGTCTATACATTTCAAACCAAATATGATAATATTAACATCGGTTTGAAACCCTCCTCTGCTACTACCTCAGCAAACACCACTCCGTTAGTTCTGATCCTGATTCGGAAACCGAATTAAGTGAACTACAGACTAATGATATTCCAACCAATGAACCCAATCTAAAAGGCAAACATTTTTTAGGAGAAATTCGGCGCTACAAGAAAGGAAACGTAAGATTTGCAAGTACCAAACAAGTTCGCTTCAACAAAACTCCCACAGTATTTACTCCAACCACGCTAAACATACCAGGGGCAGGAGGGGGCGGAAGCGGCAGTTCAGACGAAGATCAGGCCCGTCCGGGCATCTTGACTCGCTCCAAAAACCGTTTGGGACAATAACTGATGTTGATTTAGTAACTAATCTGTCCAAACGTACTCTATCTGCTCATGAAATTTCTGCCCTTAATAAAGGTTTATCATTCTCACCTAGTGTGTGTACTAACTTTGTTAATTTCCAGGTTGAGCTCTAAAAATTTCTGAGAAAACTCAAGCTCAAAAAGTTTTTTGCCACACAGGTGACCATGTACAATCCTAAACCCAAACTCGATCTGTTGGGTGTCCTGACCCACGTTTGGACTATTAAGCTGCAACATTTGGTGCTGTGGGCTTAGAAAATCTAAGATGGCGGAAAAGCCCACAGTTGCGCCAGAATCCTGGAGAACCGCGCAGTTTGTGCGCACACCAAAATGGTTGCCTAACCTTGCCACCCACCAGTGCAAGCATGATGGGCCAGGAGTGCCATGAGTGAAATGTGTGCCAAAGGAAAAACAGCAGTGCCGGTTGGCTAAAAAAGCGCTTTAAAATCACCTTTGTTTCCCTGAATGCAAGCTAAAAATGCCTATTTTAAACATCACAAGATATTCAAAAATCTCAATGAACCCCAGCAGACATTTGGCAGAATGTATTCTTGTGTGCATACAAAATCTGGAAAGATGAAGAGCCCAAAACAATGTTTATAACAAAACTGGCTGAGCTGTGGATGTCAGCAGCTTAAGTTAAATGGACAGGAAGCCACTAAAATAGAAATGTTTAAAATAAATGAGTGACCTACTTTTGAGTGTAACATAGGTTGCAACTGTTAAATGTCATAGTTTTGAACTTAGAATCAGCATTCTAGCTGCATGTGCAAAGATTGTCAGTTTAATTTGAATGTAGAAAACTGGGAACTAAAGTGACATTTAGCTGAAGCCTGGCTGGAAGAGAGTGAATTCTGCCCGGCAACTACCCCCGACAGGAGTGAAACCTGCTCAGCCACTCTTCCCAGGCCTGGCTGCATTCTGCTGCCCCTGCCAAAAGGAGATGACACCTCTCTGATTGGATTAGGGGAGGAGCACCTGGGGACTACAGGAAACTAAACAAAGCACTGTCCCTGGCTCAGGCAAATGTTATATTGGGGGGGTTGTAAAAATGGCTTCCTCTTGGGAGAAACTGGGAGGGGCAGTGCCTGTGAGAGCAAGCTGAGCTTGGGGGAAGTGGATAAACCAGAAATTCCACCATGTGCTTTGGAAAACCACACCCCTTTGGGGCCAGAGCATGATTTTAAAAAGATGGATAATTCATAATGCAGACTTGTAAAAAGTATATAAATAACATCATCATTCTTGTGATTTTTCTGTGCACATTTTAAGAGGTGTTAGGACCCTGTGGTATGTTCTTGGGGATAGTAGCGGAAAAAAGGTTGTTACTCCAAATGTATGCATGTTAAAAATCTGACACTTTATCATCTGAAACCCATATCCCTGGTGCACAAAAGGTTTAGAGGTTATCTGGATGAAAAGGGGAGAATTCTGTCATAAGTGGACACGACATCCTACAAAGACAAGGATCGGATGGTTTGGTGCTACAGAAAATATGTTAGCTGGACCTATAATATTAGAGAAAAATGGTACATAGATAAATATGTATTTGGGTCAGAAATAGATTTGTGTGCAATTTGACAAGGGCAGGTTCCTCTGACCATAAAACCTACAGCATCACTCTGACACTCCATTTCTTTCCCCCAATCAAGGGATAGAGGAAAGCTTGGCCAATGATAAGTGAGAGGGGCAGGCTTAGCTAGGCCCAGGCACACACCCATTTTCAAAACACATAAAAAGAACATTGAAACCCAGGTAGAGAGATTCACTTTCCACTTTCTTGCGGGACGCTTTGCCGGGAGTCTTCAGACTTCACATCCAGAGATCCAGACTTCAAATCCATCAATCTCCAGAGACCAGAAATTAACTCCAGAATTTGTAGCAGAGAGGCCTGAATCCACAAGCTGAATCCTCTTCAGCAGGCCTCAAAACCAACCAAACTATTCAACAGCCGGGCGAGCTGTTTGAATCCTTTGCCAAGAACTTTTGCAAGAACCTGTAGCAGTATCCAGAAAGCAGTGCTGTATCCGGAACCAGAGAGAACCAGAGACCAGATCGCTGTGAAGAACTGCTAGCAGAAGTCCAGCCAATCCTGACCCGATCGGTGACGAAGTCGCATTCCTGTCCAAAATCTAGTGCGAGTACCCAGCTAGCACTGTGCCAAAACCAATCTCTTAGTTTAAAATAATCTAATCCAAACTATTTTAGGCTATTAGAACTGCCTCCTAGAATCGTGTCATTCGTGTCATCTTTAAAACTGAAAACTGTCATCTGTCATTCTGAGCTTTAAAATTTCAAATCCGAAAAACTACCTTTACTAAATCGGCCGTATCTCCGGAACCGTTTGTGCTAGGAGCGAGATTTAACTTTCGTCTTAAAGCTAAGATTCTAAGCTTTCCAACGAGCCTAGAACCTACTCCTTATAGTGCCTCCGTAATTGCGCTCGACGCACGCGACTAAATTTGCCGCGATTTGACATTTTGCTTAATTTCAGCCACGTGTAAAAATATTTGTCCTTGCTTTCCTTGCTGAAATTCGTGTGCAACCTGACACTCATTCATAGAGCATTGCTAAAGTGATCCTGAACTGATTCAAAGTATCTATCAACTACCCTGAACCCCCTATAGGGAATTGAAAGACTTTTTAGCATATTTTTCACTCAATTGCAACCACATCAAAGTATATTGCCTGTGTTTAAAACTCCTACCCGTTTTCCTCTAAGCTTGCTAGGGGGGGAACTGAATTATATTTGATTGCATTCCTGAGAACTGTGTGCTTTCCTTCCATCTCTTTACCTTGCATAAAGGGATAAAGGGGGGGGTGAATTGTCAAAGAAAAGTGATTACATTGTCTTTTGTCGAAGTCATATCAAGTTATTTCTGTTCTGCATTTTCATTCATCATTGCATTGTCCTTGAAGCCATAAAAGCATTCTCAGCTACTTTATCCTCTCTATATTACTTCTAAGCCATCAAAAAGAGTGTACCACTGTAACATTATCCATTGTTGATCACTATCATCTTCACAAGTGTGTTATCAAACATTCATTTATTATAAAAGTGATATATATATATATTGTTTAATTTTCAAATAAACCTTTTAATTTGCAAAACAAACCTACTTCTTGGCTCAGTGGGGTCAGGGGGATTCTAAGAGAGGGGTGTTATATAAGGGTTGTCATCCAGAGTAAACGAACTGGACATAAAAATATATCAATAAGGGTTTCCCTCAGCATCCCAGACTAGGCGTTGACTTAGCTGTAGTGTTGAATTGAATCCGCTTACAAAGTGGGGGCTCGGAGCCGGGATATTCTGGGTTAGATTTACCACTTGTGCAGCTTAATACAGTGTGCCAACTGACCGGATACACATCCGGTTAGATCACCACGCTGTTTTACACTGTGAAAGCACCCCTCAAAAGAATGCTCTAAGGAAACGGTCTGTTTTGCAAAATAAAATACAAACGTCTGTAAGTCAGGAAAGAACTCAAATTCCAGAATGACGACACTGGTAGACATCAAAATAGCCAGAGAGCACTTCTTACATAAGCTATTTGTGAGAGGTGAATGGACTGAGCAGGGCCAGGATGCGTGGTTGCAGGCCATCACACAACAGGTCACTGCAACTGGGTTAGATATCTGGAGAGATCAGGGTCCCTTACATGTGGCCCTGAGCGAACTATACATGGCTCCTAAAGCTAAAGATGAACATGACAAGATGGTTAGGATAGCGGTATATTTGTATCTATATATGGGAGCCATACAGGACAAATGTGCTGAAGGCCAAGATCTGGCAAGTAGGCAACTGTTGGCCTTAGAGAAGGCCCAATCTGACCTGGTCTCTTCTGTGCAGAGGAGCCAGAATGATAGTAGGCAGTATATCATTAAAATAAAAGAGGACATGGATATACTGCAACAGGAAAAGACAGATCAGGATACCAGAATTCTGGCTTTGCAGAAGGAGCACCAAGACAGTTTGGACTCCTTACTGCAGAGCCAGAAAAAGCTGGAGCAACAGATCAATTTCAACAGCGCATGCACAGAGCAGGTAGCCATCCTGCAAATCCAACTAGACAGAGAGAAAGAGGAAAGCAATAAATTGATTTTGAAAGACCTGGATAGCCAGGCAGAGTTTGATGAAGAACACCAGAAAGCTGGTGCCTTTCAAAGGCAGAGGGACGACCTGGCGTCACAAATGCAGGCGCTTGGTCAGGAAAGGGATACCTTAGGCCAGGAAGTCTGCCATTTAAAAAGAAAAATTGAAGAAAATCACTTGGCCCTCCAGGGGCTGGGTCACCTCCAAAAAGAGCATCAGGGCTTGCTAGATCACACCAGGAGGGTGGAGGAGGCTCTGGGAAGAAAGGAGCAGGCCAGTAGGGATGGGACTCAGGAGGTAACCCTCCTGCAGCAGAGACTGGCCCAGTACTCCAGGACCAATCAGGAGGCACAGAGAGAAACTGAGGCTCTCTGTCAGCACAATGATAGGCTCCAGCAACAGGTAGCCATGCAGGAGAGACTGATAGAGTCTAGTAAGGCCTTAACTGAGGAACTGAAAGCGCAGGCTCTTGCATTGCAACAGGGAGCAGGGGCTGACAGAGATGAAGATCGCTGGGAAAGGGAAATACCTGAGCATAACCTCAGAAGCCCTAGTACCAGAGGCCTTAATCTCTCTCAGTCCCTGTACTCTGCCACCACCATGTCCCCTGGCGCGGATCAGCACAGGGCCACAGGAATGGCAGATTACTATCCAGCCAAAAGTATGGGGCTCATAGGCCAGTACCACCCAGGAATGGATGGGCGGGCACCCGGGTATGGGCACCCAAGTACAGTGCAATTTAGTGGGGAACCCCAGGAAATTAGGCCCCCTACGGGCATCCTAAAAACCTCTGCCCAGTTAGGTCACTGGGGGGGGTACCCATCAAATCCTGGTAGCAAGGAGGGATCTGAAGACTCCTCTGAGCGTCACAGGACACAGGAGACCAGGTCCCCACATTCTGCCAGCTATTCCCAGGCTCGCAGAATCCGGGAAAACCTGGAAGATCAGACGGGCACCTCTGGGAGCAGTGCTTCTGAATCAGAGGATGAATGGACCAGGGTTACCCGAACCAAAAAGGCCAATAAGGTGAAAAGGGCCTTGCTTAAGGACCCCTTAAAACAGATTAAGGCAATCAGGAGTGTCATCACGCCTTATCATAAGAACGCCAAATATTCTGTTTGGGAACACTTGGAGCTCTATGAGCAAATGATGGAGACTTTCCATTTGAAGGACAGCAGTAGCTGCATCCAGTACGTCAAATGGACATTCTCCCCTGAATACTCAGTTTCTTTGCGGGGCTGGAGGACCAAAACCATTCAAGATGGTCCACATATAGGGCGGCCAACTTGAAACATTTTTCTGTACATAGAAATCCCCAAGAGGCTCGCAAGGCAGCCTACAATTTGCAATGTGGGGAGAATCAGGCCCCACAAGAATTAGTGCAAGAATTGAAGCGTACCTTTGCGCAGACCACCAGAAGGGTGCGCACGGACAGCAGAGAATTCATCAACACATTTTTCCATGCTCTTCCCAAGTACATAATGACCCAGCTCGTGAGAGATTTTCACGAGAAAAGCTCTTTAGACTGGGTCATTGAGCAAGCCACCCGGAGGTGCAGAAGCCCATAGAAAATAAAAGTAATGCACAGAAAAACCCCAAAACCAACAGCACCCCTGCTGCTGCCAAGGTGGCAGAGGTAAAGGTTGCCCCCGTTTTAGATTTGGAGATGGGGGGGCCTAAAAACCTGCCTGCGCCAAATAATTCACAGCCCAGAAGGCCCTCGGGCCAGTCACAGACAGGGAGTCGAGGAGGTAGTCCCACAAATGGGATCCCTCGCTCTCCTGATTATGTAAGTCCCCGCTACAAGAGAAACCGACCCATCCTGGGTTATGTGTGGACTCCTCCAGGCCAAGGGGGGGGATCCAGTCAAGCACCTAACCCAGAGAACTTCCCTCCAAACTTCCCACAGGAG
Source organism: Ambystoma mexicanum (assembly GCF_040938575.1). Taxonomy (NCBI): domain Eukaryota; kingdom Metazoa; phylum Chordata; class Amphibia; order Caudata; family Ambystomatidae; genus Ambystoma; species Ambystoma mexicanum. Next base: position 509,429,058 of record NC_090938.1, read on the forward strand.
GGCAGAATTTCACCAAACCCTGGGCCGAACTTTTTCCCCAGGTATCCACAAGGTTTCCAGCTCCAAACTCATCCATCCTTCTTTCCCCAATTCCCTGAGCCCAGACAACCTAATCCGGGAGAGGGGAGGTCAAGGGTGGAGGGGTACCCAAATCTTCCCAACCCGGGGTATTACCATAGAAGGGATAGCTACCCTTCCCGGGATAAGCCCAGGGGAGAAAATAGAGCCCCGTATCAGTCTGAGCGGGTTTCACAATTAGAGCGCCAGTGTTACACCTAATTTGGTCTCCGCAGTGTTTTGCCGACTCTCGAACATGGCTCAAACACTTCCGGGTATCTACGGAACGGGCTGTAACGCTCTAGCGTTCTCTCCAGATCTCAACCGAAGGTTGACCACGCCCCCTGATTTCCGCACAGTATATCCAGACACCCAACCCGTCGCAAGACGCGTTGCTTCTCTCTTTACGACAAGCTGTACGCTCCGTAAGTTTCGCGTAGATCTCATCTGCCTTAACCACTATTTCCTACTCCTTACTACCACCCTCTTAACGCTGTTCTCTTAATTATTTGTGTTTTCTTATTTTACGCTAGAAAACCCTGCCGGGCTTGCAGGCAAAGGTTCTTTCTTCATTACGAATCTTCCTCGTTCCTTTTGTGATTTCCACAGGTACACTACGCTCAGTGGTCTGTTTCTCTCCACTTACTCATTATCTCCGATGGATACTTTTATTAGTTATTCTTTGCTATTTTTGTTATCTTTACAATAGCAGTTCCGACCCCGGCCATAGCCACAGTATCAGTAGGATTTTCTACCCGGAAGTACAGGACAGGGATTTCTCTTTGTTGCAATCACAAAGACGGTAAGGGAGGCACTTTTAGGTAGTAAGACAGTTTGTAACATACTATTGGAAGGTTAACCAACTTATCCTTCTTTAGCCCTGTTGAATCAGGACAGAATTCCTGCTTCATCTTGTTCTTACCTTAAGATAGACCGGATAAGACCCAGGTAATCCGTGTATTCTGTTTACTTTTATTTTTCTTACTTTCACTCCTTGTATTCACCAGCCTGTCACTTTGTGAATTATTCCACCCAGTTTTAATTTCTACGGTTCCATTGACGATCATCTCCTTGCCTGAACAGAGGAAGTTAATTCCGGCTGGTTTCAGGACTCTACGAACCCTAGCAGCCCGACACAGGGTTTTTTCCCCCCATTGGGGGTTTTCCCTGGGGGTTCCTGTGCGTCCTGACTCTCGGAGTCGGAGGTATAGGGGTCCCTAGGAGGAACCTCATTGTCTTCTCTTCAACATTTTCGGATCTAGTTACCAAGCAAGTCTTGAGGTGGGTAACAACTTGTGTGATTGATACTTGAGTTTGATGAAAGAGAAGTTCCGAAAATAGACATTACAGTAAGCAACGCCTAATTGGCCTAGAACTGAGTATCGGTTTACAAGTTGTTATTTACCATGGATCAACAGATTCAACAGTTAATAGCAGCAGTACAGTCTTTGACTGCGGAGGTACAGAACCTCAAACAGGAGAATGCCAATCTACGGCAAACACAACAGAATCAGCAACAGGCCGCTCAAATTGCAGCTCAACAATCAGCTGTAAGTAGAGTCCCTCATTGTTCTGAAGTCCCTCCGGGGCCCTTGCCTGGGGGACAATTTGATGGAAATCCTCACAAGATCAAAGAGTTCCTTGATGCCTGTTCGATTCAGTTTTCTTTTAAGAATGCCTTTTTTCACACTGATCGCGATCGAGTGGGATACAGGATTTCCCAAATTGTGGGCCCAGCTCTTGCCTGGGCGACTCCGTTGGTTAGGACTAACATCATTCTTGATTCCTATCCTGCTTTTTGCAACAGTGTAAAGTCAATGTTTGGAAGGCAAGAGATAAGAATAGCTGCTCAGGAACACCTGCTTGACCTTAGGCAGGGAAGTCAGGATTTATTGACATATATCACTAGATTTCGACAGATTGCTAGTGAATCCAATTGGTCAGATGACGCCCAAGTTACTTTGTTTACGAGGGGTCTTTCGGAGGAGTTGAAGGACGAGATTTCTAGGGTGCCTCGCCCAACATCCCTTACTGAATTCATTACTTTAGTTATGCAGATAGATTACAGGTTGAAAGAAAGAAGTAGTGAAAGACGTAAGGGAAGATTTACTCGTACCTTTTCTGCTCCTGTCTCTACTAATAAGGGATCTAGTTCTGAGGAACCCATGCAGTTGGGTGCACAGGGAGAGGTCCCCTTTCACCAGACAGAACATGGCACAGGATTTGGGCCGCATGCTGAGGGCCCAACGAACCCTCAGATGGGCATGCCGGCCCAGAATGCCCCAAACTCTGGACCTGGTGCTCCAGAACAATGACGGGGGCAGCACCCCGATAACCCACAGGTTCCCAGGGAGGAAGCTTACTTCACAACTTGTAAACAGCCCCTGGAAAACCAGGAACCGGAAACAAAATCTCCTACCCCTCAAAGTCTGCCACCCAAGGAACAGAGGGGAGGTAGGAAAAACAAAGGACCCAAACAGACCCACTTTGTGGAGGAGGTACAGGTCTTCCAATTTGAGGGAGAGGGATCCTCAGAGGATCCTGGGAAAAGGATCTTCTCCTTCAGAGATGGGGGAACTCATCCCAAGGAAAAATGGGTCCCAAGAGATTCCAATCCAGACTGGGTGGATGTGGGGATTGAGCTGTCACTGCCCATCATCCTATCCCAGAACCAACAAAACCAAGCTTCCCTGGTTCAAACCCATCCTGGTGACTGCCTCCAAAAAGGCTGGGGCGGGCCAGAACCGGAACCAGGGGAACCTAAAACCGAATCAACAGACTGGGTAGATGTGGGGATTGAGCTGTCGCCGCCCATCATTCTATCCCAGAACCAACAATACCAAAATCCTATGGTTTGTAAGGATATTTGGCGTGTTACAGCACAGAGTACAACACTACTACACAGGTAGCAAACAGCATAGAGTACAGCACTACTGCACAAGTAGCACATTTTTTTTTTGCATTACCACCACAAGGGTGCGGTGCATTGATATATGGGTTACCAGATTAACAAGGAAAGACAGGCTATTCAGTCAAAAACAATTTTAACATATAAGATGCAAATCTATTTTTACAGTTAAAAGCACACGTGCTCATTTAAAAATGCACACTATTTTTCACCTGAAATGCCTATGGTGCGAGAGACACATTTGAAAATTAACAGCTAACCTATTAACCATTAACCTGACTAATAAAACCTTATTTAACATAACCCACTAATAAAATGTGTTCTCCACTGCAGAATTAGGCATACTCTGAAAGCCATTTAAATGTGTGTGCAGATTTTTTTTTTCTTCTCTTCTCTGCCTGCTTCTCCGTGTTTTTGTGCACAGGAACTGCAGGAAGAAGGAAGTCAGATTTGCAACAATTGCAAATGTATAAGCGAAGCTATTGTTGAGAGTAGGAGGATGAGAGATGATGGATTTCATTGGGACACGTCATACAGAGGGCTGAGATGAAAGTTTTAGTGGGCAGTATCGGGGAAAAAGACAGGCAGACATTTTTCTGCACTACTGGGGAGAAGACCTGGCTGTGGGACTCCTGACTGAATGCAGATTCCTGCGTCCTGCTGCAGTCGAGATTGGGGAGAGCTGAAAGAAGGACCTTTTTCCACTGGCTGAGGCATTCCTATCTGCAAAAGCTGAGAATTCCAGGCAATGGCCCCGGTTTGAGAAGGCCAGCGTTCCTTTTTACTGGAGTTAATCTTCAAGGGAGCCACATTCAGAAAGAGGACCGCCAAAGAGAACAACTAAAAAGATAAGGTAATTACATAAGCGTGGGAGCCGTGTGTGCACGAAAATATGCAGTCAGTGTAGGAAAGGGGATTCCTGTGCGTGTCTTAATCAAATACCAATGTTGCAATTTGAGTTCTGTTCTCCGCCACTCTCTTTGCAGTGTGTCATAGACAATGCTTTTACTGTACCATTTTATTTATTTCTGTAAAGAATGAGATCGTGTTTAATTGCAACTTTTATAATACAGAAAAATATTTGAAAACAGACGGGTGGTGTATTTACTATTTACCATTACAATGCCGATGATGTGGGGAGATTTTTAAACAGTGCAATGGTCATTTTAAGACAGATGTGTGCATGTCAGAATCAGTATGAATAATTGTGAGTGACTGTAGCATAGCTCGTTGGAGGTACATGAGCCAACGGGAAGAGAGACTCTCTGAACATAGCTCCCTACCGTATATAAGGTAGTGGAAATTACCACAAGACTACCATATATAGCTCTCTGTCGTAAATAAGTCAGTGAGTTCGCCCATGGTGGCACACCAACACTATCACTGAAAAATGTGGTATTCCTAAAATGTAGGTCTGAGGTCTCTCTAGTGATCACACGAAAAATCTAAGCAAAGATAAGGGATTCTGGACATTGGGGCCACAAATAAAACAAGGGAATTATGCTCACCAAAATACCACCAACCACGTATACCAAATATGCAGGTCTGGGTGCTGAAATAATGCATGTCCATTGTATTATTGTTGTACATGGCCAAATCTGATTACAAAGAGTGATTATTGCTAAGTTATTTTTCGGCGGTAATAAAATACCGTCAGGCCCCAAATCTCCACAAAATACCCTACATATTTATGGTGCGTTGCAGGCCGGGAAAGTGGTCATAGAGTACCTACTGGGCGTGGCAAGCGTGTCTCACACTGCCATTTGCACATTAAAGGAAACCCATTTTATAATAGCAGTGTGCCACTAAAAACGAATTTCAGAATGTCACAAAGGGAAACCACATTCTCAGATCTAGTGCAATATTTAGAGGCAAAGTTATTTGCACATGGGAATTGGTCTTCGAATAGCACGTTAGAATGGAGTAACCGCATTCAGGGTGAGGTGCAGAAAGAAAAACTAGACAATATTTTTGCAGAAGGCAGCATAATTCAGGTCTGCCTTACAAGATTATTGAATGCAGCCGATAAAAGTGCAGAGAAAGACTGTTTAATACGGCTATGCGGCAAAATATGGTTTATTTTAAACAAATCCCTGCGAATGCAAGAGAATGATACTCAGCTAATTAACAGGTTAAAGACTGAATTAGAGGGGGCAAGTAAAAATCAGGAAATGTTGAGAGCAGAATTGGATGTATGCCAAAAAGACATGCAATTAAAATGCAGAGACTTTGATACTCAGTTATCCAAAAGCAAGAAACAATTTGAAGATAGTGAGCAAGAATTGGCACACTTAAAAGCCTTAGTGGATCACATTAGGCAGGATAAAGATGAGGTTGTTTCAGAAATGCAGATTTTACAAAAAGAACATTGCGAAAAAGAAGGTGATCTCCAGAGTGCAGAACAAGAAATGATTAAAATGATCCAAGAAAGAGACAAAAGAATAAAGAGTTCAATGAATGCCAAATGCAAATGTGCGAAATGCAGGAGGTGATTAATAAAATGAGTGATGAAAATAATTATTTGCATGATGAAGCCAACAGACTCCTTAAAAAGTGTAAGGACTTAGAACAGCAAATGTGCATTCCCAGGTCCCAGGAGAGGCGGCAGGGTACCACATTCAATGGAGTGGAGGTGAATTCTAGCTCTGCCCAAAGAGCTAGTGCCCCAGTGACTGGGCCGGTGACTGAACTTGGTTGCAGCGCCCTTAGGGGATTTGATACTCCCATTGGGGGCAGTCACCAATCTCATACACCTGAAAACAGGATTGACTCACAAAATAGTGCAATTCCATGTATTGCAAAAAGTAGCCCCATAAAAATAATGAAATCCATTAAAGCCCTGATCAAACCATTTAAAAAGGGAGGTGAAGACCAAGGCTGCAAAGCGATCAGCATTGAAGATGATACCGATGATCTGGTTGATGATGATGATATTTGGAGGGATCTTCAAGAATTCAGAAGCACAGGTTGTCATTGAACCTGGACCAGCATCTGGTATCGCGGTGGAAGAGGCACCAGGATTCATCATGAGTGATAGAAGGATGATTTTCCAAAATATATACATACCGTTAAATCCTGAGATTTTGATTGAAAAACACTTGAACAATACCGGAATTAAGATTGAACAGACTAAAGAGTGGCTGGAAATAAGAAAAGAGGACGCTAAGCAGTCAATAAGAGATATATTAATGCAATTGGAAAAAACATTTGTGAATTCAGCAGACATTAAGAAGAAGAGAGGAAAGAGAGGTGCGGTGATGCTCGCAATATCAATGGTAATGTCTATAATTGGAGCAATAATAGGTACCACAATATCAACAGCCAATTCTATTTCGGTAGGAACACTGAGTACTAAAGCACAACAACTCAGTATTGACCTAGAAATAATACAAAAAACATTAGATGGAATTAGAGGGGGACTGGATGAACAAGTGAGATTCATAAATGAAACTGCAATCATTCTAAATGAACAAGCGGATGTAATGCAACGGGCGACTAAAATAATACTTAAGCATGACAGAACTTTAAATGAAATATTGAACATAATGAGTCCTGTTGATAGACTATTAACGAATTATATGAGAGAAGTTCAAACTGCAGTTTCACAATTGATTCAAGGACATATTCCATTGTATTTTGTTTCGCAGGATATCATTCGTCAAATGATAGAAAGATTGACCAGGAGGGAAATTGACATAATACAGGTAAAAATTGCATTCGAAATGGGGAATGCAATGCCGTTATATGTGGACTTGGAAAGACTAGAGATCGGATTTTTGCCCTGAACCTATTTATCAAACGAAGTGGGTACACAACGTGGGATTTTGGCAAGAGGACAAATTCATTAAGATTAAGACTCCAGAAGTGGTGGCATTTCAGTCATGGGAACCTGAAGTTTATTTAATACCAAACCTGGAAACATGTGTAACATTTAAAGAACAAAATTATATGTGTCCAGGTAAACCGTTTGTTCCTGATGCCACAGATGCTATTTGTGGTTTGTAATCTGACCCAAGTATATCAGAGGGATGTGAAGTGATTATTAGTAATATGGGGAGTGAAGAAATGGCACAGGCTAAGATGGTCAGAGGTAAATGGTTGGTCAGCACCTGTTTAAAGAACATGACGGTAGTACATTTAAACCATGGAACATACGTGGTTAAACAGGTAAAATATAATGTTTTTTATTTACAGGTTCCAAAGGATGCAATTGTGTCAATTGGGGGATTAACATTGTTTCATGTAACAAATGATGTTTGGGAAAGCCAAGTGGAAAATATCGATTTTTTTCAAAGGGATACTTTTCCAATAGATCCAGATGGGGAATATTTATTGAATCACAAAGAAAGACATGTTATAAAAATGAATTTGAGAAAAAACAATATTACAATTAGTAATCTGGGCATAATAGAAGTGGAAAGATTTAATTGGGGAACCTGGGGGGAACGCTCAATAGTGGGTTTGGCTATCCTGGTGCTAATCATGGGTGGATGGTTGATTGTGCTTTCAGTAAAAATGAAAATGTTACTGATTTTACTGACTACGTCAGGAAGAGAAAGATATCCCAATACACATGCATTTTAAAAGAAAAAGAAAGAACAAGTTGTTTTTAGGAATTGGCTTGAATCGTGGCCAGATTCTAAAAACAAAAGGAGGGTATGTAAGGATATTTGGAGTGTTACAGCACAGAGTACAACACTACTACACAGGTAGCAAACAGCATAGAGTACAGCACTACTGCACAAGTAGCACATTTTTTTTTTGCATTACCACCACAAGGGTGGGGTGCATTGATATATGGGTTACCAGATTAACAAGGAAAGACAGGCTATTCAGTCAAAAACGATTTTAACATATAAGATGCAAATCTATTTTTACAGTTAAAAGCACACGTGCTCATTTAAAAATGCACACTATTTTTCACCTGAAATGCCTATGGTGCGAGAGACACATTTGAAAATTAACAGCTAACCTATTAACCATTAACCTGACTAATAAAACCTTATTTAACATAACCCACTAATAAAATGTGTTCTCCACTGCAGAATTAGGCATACTCTGAAAGCCATTTAAACGTGTGTGCAGATTTTTTTTTTTCTTCTCTTCTCTGCCTGCTTCTCCGTGTTTTTGTGCACAGGAACTGCAGGAAGAAGGAAGTCAGATTTGCAACAATTGCAAATGTATAAGCGAAGCTATTGTTGAGAGTAGGAGGATGAGAAATGATGGATTTCATTGGGACACGTCATACAGAGGGCTGAGATGAAAGTTTTAGTGGGCAGTATCGGGGAAAAAGACAGGCAGACATTTTTCTGCAGTACTGGGGAGAAGACCTGGCTGTGGGACTCCTGACTGAATGCAGATTCCTGCATCCTGCTGCAGTCGAGATTGGGGAGAGCTGAAAGAAGGACCTTTCCACTGGCTGAGGCATTCCTATCTGCAAAAGCTGAGAATTCCAGGCAATGGCCCCGGTTTGAGAAGGCCAGCGTTCCTTTTTACTGGAGTTAATCTTCAAGGGAGCCACATTCAGAAAGAGGACCGCCAAAGAGAACAACTAAAAAGATAAGGTAATTACATAAGCGTGGGAGCCTTGTGTGCACGAAAATATGCAGTCAGTGTAGGAAAGGGGATTCCTGTGCGTGATTTAATCAAATACCAATGTTGCAATTTGAGTTCTGTTCTCCGCCACTCTCTTTGCAGTGTGTCATAGACAATGCTTTTACTGTACCATTTTATTTATTTCTGTAAAGAATGAGATCGTGTTTAATTGCAACTTTTATAATACAGAAAAATATTTGAAAACAGACGGGTGGTGTATTTACTATTTACCATTACAATGCCGATGATGTGGGGAGATTTTTAAACAGTGCAATGGTCATTTTAAGACAGATGTGTGCATGTCAGAATCAGTATGAATAATTGTGAGTGACTGTAGCATAGCTCGTTGGAAGTACATGAGCCAACGGGAAGAGAGACTCTCTGAACATAGCTCCCTACCGTATATAAGGTAGTGGAAATTACCACAAGACTACCATATATAGCTCTCTGTCGTAAATAAGTCAGCGAGTTCGCCCATGGTGGCACACCAACACTATCACTGAAAAATGTGGTATTCCTAAAATGTAGGTCTGAGGTCTCTCTAGTGATCACACGAAAAATCTAAGCAAAGATAAGGGATTCTGGACATTGGGGCCACAAATAAAACAAGGGAATTATGCTCACCAAAATACCACCAACCACGTATACCAAATATGCAGGTCTGGGTGCTGAAGTAATGCATGTCCATTGTATTATTGTTGCACATGGCCAAATCCGAATACAAAGAGTGATTATTGCTAAGTTATTTTTCGGCGGTAATAAAATACCGTCAGGCCCCAAATGTCCACAAAATACCAGAACCGGAACCAGGGAACCTAAAACCGAATCAACAGACTGGGTAGATGTGGGGATTGAGCTGTCGCCACCCATCATTCTATCCCAGAACCAACAATACCAAAATCCTATGGTTCAAACCCATCCTGATGACTGCCTCCAAAAAGGGGGGGAAGGGGGGCGGCCCAGAACCCAAAACCATCTCCAGTTGCCAACTTTTTCTTTCAGATTCCCCAGGCTCTCCACAGAATTCTGCCCAAATCTCTTCGCTAGCAATGTCCAAAACCAGAAAATTAGCCCACCAGTTGTCCAAAAATGTGCATTATCTGTGCCCCCTTGAGGAGAAGGAGGGAAGATACTATGCCCCGGTACAAGTACAGGGGCAGGGTACAATTTGGGCACTGGTGGACACTGGATCCCAAGCTACCCTTCTGTCCAAAAGGGCCTTTGATGAACTAAATGCAGGAAGGGGGGAGAATTACCGTATTCCTCTCACCTCTCTTCCTGGACAACTGCAGAACTTTGACGGGAAGGAAATTCCTGTCGAGGGGACTGCAGATTTGGACATCAAAATTGGGCGACACAAGGTGAAACACCCGGTCATAGTAGTGACTCAAGAGGGCACCCCTTGTTTACTAGGGAATGACCTCCTGAGAAGGTTGTCACCCCTAATAGATTGCGTAAACAAAGTCCTCTGGACCCAGACTAGCCGACCAATAAAATTAAAACAGAGTGTCAACCATGTTAGTTTAAATGGCACCTGCCACATGGTTGAACAAAAATGTGACCAAGTAGAATTTCACTTCCAGAACAACCAAATTCCAGACGTGACAGTAATAGCAGTAGGACAACAGACTGGTGATGGGGGGTCCTCTCTATTTCTGAAAATCAACCTTCCTTCCAGTTTAAGGTGGTATTCCACACTGGAAGGAAACACTCTGAAATTCTTTACCAATCCACAATCAGACACTCCCACTCCTATAGTCCAGAAAGATGTGAAATCAGCTCAGAGCCTGGCTGATATTCAGCAAATTGGAGAGCAGTTGTTCATCCCTGTTCAGTTAAATGATGGGAAGGACTCTGATCTCGCCCGAGTGTGTGTGAACAACGGTAAGAGCTTCATCAGCGAAACCATGTTCCGCCAACTCCCAAAAGATCCAGCCATTCCCACATTCAAACTGATAGACAAATGGGAAATGGACCTGGAAGCACCCAATTCCAAACATCTCCTACCAAGCAGGTGTATGCTCAAAATCTCCATTGGCAACAAGAGCATAGTCCATTATTGTTGGGTCGTGCGAGACGTCACTGCCGCCTTTTACTTAGGCAGTGACATTCTCAATCGCTTTGCCATTAATTTGGACCTAATAAACTTCAAAGCTTGGTCCCGATTAGCGGATAATCCCATGGGCTTTGATGATTCAGAAAAAGCATTTAGGTCAGCTCAATTGCTACCTTATGCAGTTGAAATTCAGATTAAAGAGGAAGTCACCATCCCAGAAAGGACCCGACAGAAAAACCCTGATGCTTATATTCATCTAAATGCTTCTCTCCAACAGCAATGGTTGGGGGTAAACCCAACACCATTAGTCAACATAGAACATGACACCATTCCAATAGAGGTGGATAACAGCGACTTACAGAGTATTACTCTAGCCGCAGGCACCATCATTGGAATGGCGGTTGATGACCGACATTTCTCCATTGATTTAGGAAATGAACTGTTAGGACAAATCCCCAAGGACTGTTTTGACAGTGACAGTGATGACAATACAACACCAGACAGGATTTTCACCCGGCATGGGGGGCAACTTCCTGGTGTACACTTCTTGCCCTTATGGTAAGGAAGATGTGACTTGTGACTTCAGGAGGGATGAGGTGATTTTCCAGGTCCATGAGGGCTGCCTTTCCCACCTGAAGCCTCCAGTCCAAATCAGCACTCTGACCAGGGACTTCTCCACCCAGCTGGAGGAGGCCGCTGAGATAGCCAAACCAGAAGTCTTTCCAGGCTTCAGGCAGATGGTGGAAGAGAGAGTCAACCTAGCTGATGCCTGTGTGACTCTGGAACAGAAGCAAAAGTTGAAACAGGTTTTCTTGGATTTCCAAGATCTCTTTGCGGTAGACTCATAAGACTGTGGTCGCACCGACATCCACACAACAACAATTCCCACGGACCCGGGCATGACTCCAGTGTTTGTGAAGCAATATCGCTTACCTCTCGCATCCATGGAGTCCCTTACTGAAATAATTAAGAACCTTGAGTGCCGGGGAATAATCCGTCCAGTACACAGCACTTTCAATAATCCGGTGCTGGGAATATTGAAGCCAAACGGCCAGTGGAGACTCTGCGCCGACCTTAGGGAGCTTAACAAACAGGTCCATACTTCCCGATGGCCTCTGCCCTACATTGACCAAGGGCTGGCCCAGATCCAGGGGTCACAGGTATTCACTGCATTAGACCTGACCAATGGATACTGGATCGTGCCTGTCAGTAGGGAGGACCAATACAAACTGGCTTTTACCTTTGGGGGCCAGCAGTACACATGGACCCGGACTCCCTTCGGATACCTCAACTCCGGCAATGAATTCAACATTTTCCTACATAAGGCCATGCCCGACCTGGGTGCGAGGGGTAACCTGGCTTATGTAGATGATGTCCTCATCAAAAGTTCATCTGTGGAAGAACACATAGCGGAGATCCGTTATGTTCTGACACAGTTGAGGGCCGCCGGAGCAAAACTTTCCTTTCAGAAAGCAAAGTGGTGTAGAACCTGTGTTAATTTCTTGGGGCATGAGATTACTCCTCAGGGTCTCTGTCCCCAAGAATAGAAAGCGGAAGCACTCCAGAAACTGAAGGATCCCACAACTCTGCGGGAACTAAGGAGCCTCCTTGGACTGACTAATTACAGCAGAAAGTTCATTGAGGGCTACGCAGAGATCACCAGACCCCTGATTCATCTCTTGAAGGGGGGGGGGGTCAAGTGGGAATGGGGTCCAGAACAATCCGAGGCAGTAAGACAACTCAAGAGAAGCCTCTCACAAGCGCGTTGCCTAGCTTACCCGGTCAGAAACAAGGATTTCTTCCTGGAGACAGGGTTTTCTAATACGTGCTTGACGGCAGTATTATACCAAAAGCATGACAAGGTCAATAAAGTAATCTCCTATGCAAGCAAAACTTTATCCTCTGTGGAGGAAAAATTCAACGATTGTGAGAAGGCACTCCTGGCAACGGTATGGGCATTGAAGAATTACCGCCCGTTTATCCAGGGGGAACACATCATAGTGGAGACTCCACTCCAGCCTCTGCAATATCTCCAAATTGACAGAATCCGGGCCGGAAAAATGAGTAATTCCCGAATTACTTTCTGGATTCTGTCAATGCAAGGCTTTCCTGTGGAGGTCAGATATGGCCAAAACAAGAAAAGTCCCCTCGCGCAAGGTCTGGCTGACTTGCATGATTGTGCCAGAGAAAACTGTCTCGAGGACGAAAGTCTAAAAATCAAGGACATGGAGGCATACCTTAATTCCCCACACAAAGTCTTTGAAGAAGACAAGTGTGAGGGAATGCCCACTGTCTATGTGGATGGATGCTCTTACCATGTTGACAACAACGGGGAAAAAGAACTCATGGCCGGCGTAGGGAACGCATGGGTGAATGAGTCCCCAGGACCCTTCGCTGGATACAAAATTGGTCCCCGAAGTAGTCAGGTGGCAGAGTTGATGGCTGTGCATCAGGCCATCCTCACTGCTGTCCAACATCAACTCCACGAACTGGTCATAATCACAGATTCGGATTATGTACGGAACGGGTTCGTGGAGCACCTGGTTAATTGGAAAACCAGAGGCATGTTATGTGCTAATAACAAACCCTTGAAACATGGGAAGTTAATCCAAAACATTGATGATCTGGTCACATCGAATGGGATGACCATCTACTGGAAAAAGATCAAGGGTCATTCCAAAGTAGAGGGACCAGACAAAACTGGAAATGACTTAGCTGATCAGCTGGCCAAAACCAGGGCCATCCAAGGGGATCTAATAGAGATTGAGTCCCTGTTGGGGGAAATCCAGGTCACTGCTATCACTAGGTCCCAGACAAATGCTCACAATGATCTTTCAACTGCACAATGGAGTAAGGAGACCCCTGATGCTGATTTGATACAGCTCAGAAAGGGGATCCAATAATTGGTAAGTTTTACCAACACATTGAGGACCCTGAGAACTTTCCCCTGACGGATACCGATTACATTGTGTAAGAGGACCTAAGAGTGTTGATGAAATGTCCAAAAAGGTTCCGAATCCAAGACGGTTTGTTGGTAAGGAAATCCCAAGCTGGCCATGATCAGTGGGTGGTTCCTACTTCATTCCGAAGCCTGATGTTAAGTCACGCCCATGATGCGGCCACCGCCGGTCATAGGGGGTTTCATACAACACTTGAAATCTTAAGAGAGGTTGCATACTGGCCACACATGGGGCAGGACCTCGACCAATACTTGAAGGGGTGTCTTGTGTGTGCACAATTTCAGCCATCATCCCTCACACACCGTGCACCTCTCCAAAAGAGGGGGATGACCCTCCCATGGTCAGATTTGCAAATCGACTTCGTAGGCCCTGTAATTCGCTCGTCTAGAGGAAACAAGTACATGTTGACCGTCACATGCTTGTTTACCAAGTGGGTGGAATGTCTCCCGGCCCCAAACTGCAAGGCAGAAACAGCAGCTGCCCTGATGATTAACCACATCTTTTCCCGTTTTGGTCTACCTCAAAGGATTGAGTCAGACAGGGGTAGCCACTTCACCAGTGAAGTAATGACAAAGATGTGGGAGATACTGGGGGTCAAAAGGAAGCTACATATTGCTTACCGGCCAGCTTCTTCTGGAGCAGTGGAGAGATACAACCGAACCATTGTGAGCATCTTAAAAAAGTTTGTGGCAGATTCTGGGCCAAGTTGGGATATCCGATTACCTCTGGTCCTAATGGCCATCAGATCTACCCCTTCATCTGCAACTAAAATGTCACCATTTGAGTTGATGACCGGACGCAAGATAGTGCTTCCCCAGCATTTACTCTACAGGACCCAAGAGCAGACGCTGATAAATGCCACCACAACTCATGAGTATGTGGAGAATTTAAGGAAACACCTTCAACATGCTTTTGCCTATGCTCAGCGGAATCTAGAAAAATCAGCTGATAGCATGAAAACCCACTACGACCTGAAGACCACCAGGAAGGAATATACTGTGGGAGACCGGGTCCATCTATACAATTTCCAAAGAAACCAGGCCAAACAGCGAAAATGTTTGCCTACGTGGAAGGGACCGTTTGAAATTATAGACAAAATCTCCCCTGTAGCCTATAAGATCCGCATCCCCAAAGTTAGTCTGGAGAAAGGGGAAGACAAGTGGGTCCATATTAATCAGTTAAAGTGTTGCCATCCCAGGAACACTCTGCAACAACTGGAGGAATCCTCTGGAATCCCAGAGGGGGCCGCCCCAAAGTAATCCAGTTCCAACCTAAATTATCCCATGTAGATAGTCTCTAAAATATTATGATTCTTGTAAAAATATTTCCTGTTCTATCTTGTTTTTAAGACGAGACTGAAAAATGTAACCGGATGTATAAAATGTATGTGTTCGCCACACCATTAATAGTGGTGGAGAAATGTCTACGAATAGGTATTGCCGCTTTTGCTTTATCATCCTAGGAGAGATGAAACCACGGAGACTGACCAAGGAGAACGACCCGGAGACCGGGAGCAAAGATCCGAGGGGTCCGGGGTACCGCCCAATATTCCCATCAGGACCAGCAAGGAGAACCGATCGATCGAACTGGATGGAAGAAAAGATGCTGAACTGTGCCATCTACGGAATTGGAAGAAGATGATGCGGACATACCAGCGCGTGGATCAAAACATCCTTTGCACCCGACGCCTTCTCGACTCGAATCAAAGTGCAGTCGGGCGGGGGGGTTTGTTGGGTGTCCTGACCCATGTTTGGACTATTAAGCTACAACATTTGGTGCTGTGGGCTTAGAAAATCCAAGATGGCGGAAAAGCCCACAGTTGCGCCAGAATCCTGGAGAACCGCGCAGTTTGTGCGCACACCAAAATGGTTGCCTAACCTGCCACCCACCAGTGCAAGCATGATGGGCCAGGAGTGCCATGAGTGAAATGTGTGCCAAAGGAAAAACAGCAGTGCCGGTTGGCTAAAAAAGCGTGAATTCTGCCCGGCAACTACCCCCGACGGAGTGAAACCTGCTCAGCCACTCTTCCCAGGCCTGGCTGCATTCTGCTGCCCCTGCCAAAAGGAGACGACACCTCTCTGATTGGATTAGGGGAGGAGCACCTGGGGACTACAGGAAACTAAACAAAGCACTGTCCCTGGCTCAGGCAAATGTTATATTGGGGGGGTCGTAAAATGGCTTCCCCTTGGGAGAAACTGGGAGGGGCAGTGCCTGTGACAGCAAGCTGAGCTTGGGGGAAGTGGATAAACCAGAAATTCCACCATGTGCTTTGGAAAACCACACCCCTTTGGGGCCAGAGCATGATTTTAAAAAGATGGATAATTCATAATGCGGACTTGTAAAAAGTATATAAATAACAATCATCATTCTTGTGATTTTTCTGTGCACATTTTAAGAGGTGTTAGGACCCTGTGGTATGTTCTTGGGGATAGTAGCGGAAAAAAAGGTTGTTACTCCAAATGTATGCATGTTAAAAATCTGACACTTTATCATCTGAAACCCATATCCCTGGTGCACATTTGTATAAAATCTGCAAAGGTTTAGAGATTGTTATCTGGATGAAAAGGGGAGAATTCTGTCATAAGTGGACACGACATCGTACAAAGACAGATCGGATGGTTTGGTGCTACAGAAATATGTTAACTGGACCTATAGTATTAGAAAAATGGTACATAGATAAATATGTATTTGGGTCAGAAATAGATTTGTGTGCAATTTGACAAGGGGAGGTTCCTCTGACCATAAAACCTACAGCATCACTCTGACACTCCATTTCTTTCCCCCAATCAAGGGATAGAGGAAAGCTTGGCCAATGATAGGTGAGAGGGGCAGGCTTAGCTAGGCCCAGGCACACACCTATTTTCAAAACACATAAAAGGAACATTGAAACCCAGGTAGAGAGATTCACTTTCCACTTTCTTGCGGGACGCTTTGCCGGGAGACTTCAGACTTCACATCCAGAGATCCAGACTTCAAATCTACCAATCTCCAGAGACCAGAAATTAACTCCAGAATTTGTAGCAGAGAGGCCTGAATCCACAAGCTGAATCCTCTTCAGCAGGCCTCAAAACCAACCAAACTATTCAACAGCCGGGCGAGCTGTTTGAATTCTTTGCCAAGAACTTTTGCAAGAACCTGTAGCAGTATCCAGAAAGCAGTGCTGTATCCGGAACCAGAGAGAACCAGAGACCAGATCGCTGTGAAGAACTGCTAGCAGAAGTCCAGCCAATCCTGACCCGATTGGTGACGAAGTCGCATTCCTCTCCAAAATCTAGTGTGAGTACCCAGCTAGCACTGTGCCAAAACCAATCTCTTAGTTTAAAATAATCTAATCCAAACTATTTTAGCCTATTAGAACTGCCTCCTAGAATCGTGTCATTCTGTCATCTTTAAAACTGAAAACTGTCATCTGTCATTCTGAGCTTTAAAATTTCAAATCCAAAAAACTACCTTTACTAAAATCGGCCGTATCACCGGAACCGTTTGAGCGAGATTTAACTTCTGTCTTAAAGCTAAGATTCTAAGCTTTCCAACGAGCCTAGAACCAACTTCCTACTCCTTATAGTGCCTCCGTAATTGCGCTCGACGCACGCGACTAAATTTGCCGCGATTTGACATTTTGCTTAATTTCAGCCACGTGTAAAAATATTTGTCCTTGCTTTCCTTGCTGAAATTCGTGTGCAACCTGACAATCATTCATAGAGCATTGCTAAAGTGATCCTGAACTGATTCAAAGTATCTATCAACTACCCTGAACCCCCTATAGGGAATTGAAAGCCTTTTTAGCATATTTTTCAGTCAATTCCAACCACATCAAAGTATATTGCCTGTGTTTAAAACTCCTACCTGTTTTCCTCTAAGCTTGCTACGGGGGAACTGAATTATATTTGATTGCATTCCTGAGAACTGTGTGCTTTCCTTCCATCTCTTTACCTTGCATAAAGGGGGGGGGGGTGAATTGTCAAAGAAAAGTGATTACATTGTCTTTTGTCGAAGTCATATCAAGTTATTTCTGTACTGCATTTTCATTCATCATTGCATTGTCCTTGAAGCCATAAAAACATTCTCAGCTACTTTATCCTCCCTATATCACTTCTAAGCCATCAAAAAGAGTGTACCACTGTAACATTATCCATTGTTGATCACTATCATCTTCACAAGTGTGTTATCAAACATTAATTTATTATAAAAGTGTGATATATATATATATTGTTTAATTTTCAAATAAACCTTTTAATTTGCAAAACAAACCTACTTCTTGGCTCAGTGGGGTCAGGGGGATTCTAAGAGAGGGGTGTTATATAAGGGTCGTCATCCAGAGTAAACGAACTGGACATAAAAATATATCAATAAGGGTTTCCCTCAGCATCCCAGACTAGGCGTTGACTTAGCTGTAGTGTTGAATTGAATCCGCTTACAGATCCCCCCGAGTTCTTTCAGCATTGGAGATTTAAGAGCTATTGAAACCCTGGTTTCCTTGAATCAAGCGGCCGGTTGTGACACTTCGAATGTTATCCAGGATTTGAAAATTAATCCGCTCCATATGGACCTCAGGGAACTCAAACCAAAATCCAAATTTACGCCACAATTTACTGGTGACAATGTTATTGAGACCTTTAACCAAGCAAACCCCAATGGAAATCCAATCGTACCAATAATCAAAAAATTGCTCTACGAGAACTAGCTAATGATACTAATATTGTAATTAAAGAGGCAGATAAGGGGGGTAATATTGTCATTTTAAACTCTCCTGACTATATCACCATGGGTCTTAAACATCTTGATACCCCCGGTTGCTATCAGATCCTCACATCTAATATCTCACTAAACGTGTCATATTGGACCTAATTGACTTGATTGATTACTGGTATTCCAGAGGTTATCTGACTGATGATGAAAAAGATTTCCTACTAATCACTGATCCCACAATGTATTTTTTGCCTAAGATACACAAACCTTATGATGTTCTACCTGAAGTTAGGCCCATTATGAGCGGAATCAACTGGGCTACCGAGGGCTTGTCTAAATATCTGGACGAAGCGCTTAAACAAACCATTTGTAATCCAAATGAATTCCTACATTAGAGACAGTACTCATATCCTTCAGGACCTTTTTTCCATTACGTGGCATTCAGACTTAATGTTAGCTACTATTGATGTTGTTGCTTTGTATACCAATATCAATCATGACTTGGCATTGCTCACATTAGATCATGTCTTTAGAAACAGCTCAGCATCATACCTTGAACATGTTTCTATGCTCAAACAATTTCTGCAATTTGTCTTAGCTAATAATGTTTTTCTTTTCAATGAACAATTTTATCTACAATTGAAGGGGGTGGCCATGGGGGAGGATGTGCACCCTCCTTGGCCAATCTCTTCATGACATACTTTGAAGAAACCCACATTTTGAACCAAAATCAGTATGTCTCCAATATCGTTACTTGGCGACGCTTCATTGACGATATTTTTCTTATTTGGAGGGGTACTGAAGAGACTTTCAATGACTTTCTAACCTTTGCTAATACCAACACATTTGGGATTAATTTCACTAGTAAATGTGATACAAACAAATTGACTTTTTGGACCTACATATCTTTGTAGAGGATCAACAACTCTTCACCCGTACTTATAGGAAACCCACTGAGGTGAACTCTATGCTAGCAGCACAAAGTAATCATAGGCGAACCACCATCAACAATATCCCTACGGGAGAATTTCACAGAGCTAGACGAAATTGTACTCGCCCCATTGATTTTGACAAAGAATATAACACTATTAATCAACGCTTTCTGAATAGGGGATATAAAACCTCTACTATCAATGAAGCCTATGCCATGTTTGCTAATGTCACTCAGCCGGACCTCCTGTGCAAGGCGCCCAGACCCAAAGACTCTTCACCACATATTTCTTTGGTCACCCCATTCACGGCGGACTCTTCCATGTTGTATAAAATGGTTGCTAAACATTGGCACATCCTGAGACTCGACAAGGATCTTGAGCCATATCTGTCATCCAAACCAAAATTCACTTCTTTGAGAATACCCACTATCAAGTCACAGACTAGTCCTTCATTTTTTGATAACAAAATGGTTAATTCCTCTTGGCTACAACAACCTACAGGCTTTCATAAATGTGGGAATTGTAATCAGTGCCCATGGGCCTTCTCCAAATGTCAAACTTTCACTGACAAGTTTGGTTCCACAGTGACGATTAAGGATTTCTTCAATTGTAGGACCACCCATGTGGTTTATGCCATTATATGTGTGTGTGGCAAACTCTACGTGGGTAGCACTATCCGCCAACTTAGAATTCGCATTAGAGAACACTTGGCCAGTCTCCGGATGTGTGAACCAAAATCCCCTCTGGCAATTCATTGGCAATTGGAACATCAAATGGATTCAACCTCTGATTTACGTTACATTGGATTGTTCAAAGCACATAAGGGGAAAAGGGGCGGGAATCTCCAGCTTAAACTGTGGCAGATGGAAGCAAGATTAATATGTCTGCTGCGATGTACCACACGTGGATTAAACTCTGATCACGAAATGCACGTCTTTTTGTGAATTATAGCTCACTGAATCTCTATGTATTATAGCTGAACCGTTTTACGTTCTATGTCTAGTTTGTATTCTGATGTTTTCACATTATGGATTTAGCCATTTATGGTTTTGTGGCCAGTCATCACTGTGGCGCACCACTGATGCGCGCTCAATCGCCAGCACCCACTTTCCGTATCTTCTATTAAATGTTACTGGGAACATTCATATTTATCCTTTTTTGTTCGGACAGAGATCATATTATACAGTAATTCTCTGGTATTTGCCACCTCTTTCTAGGACTTCCTCTTACCCGAGCCAGAGCGTTGGCTCGTGGTTGATGGCGCCGGGGAGGATGCGCCCTGCCTGGCAGCCAAGGAGCCCGACCATTCGGCGCTCCAGGTGCCCGCGGAGCTTAGCCTTTTGTTGGGCCCCCGTCGCCGGGGCGCCCTCACAGGACTTAGAAGACCGCTCGGACTTCTTTTTCTTCTTCTCACCCGACGGGCTCTTCCCTTCCAGACATTCATATTTATCCTTTTTTGTTCGGACAGAGATCATCATATACAGTAATTCTCTGGTATTTGCCACCTCTTCTAATATGTTTCATTAATGTGGGCTTTAGGGGTTGGCTCCCCTGTACTACTGATTACGTTGTGTGCTTCCAATGATTATTGATTGTTCACCCCTTCTCCCTGGTTAAATATTCTGATCTAATTTACATCTCAACATGAAGCTGGATTGTTCGCGGCACTTGCCGTTACCTTGATTATTGTTCGGTGCAGTGTTTACATTGTACGTCATTGCTTGCGACTGTATTCACCAATCTCCTTGTTGAGCGTCACTCTGTTGACATCATACGTCACTGCAGCGACGTAACGTACGAACGTACCCATCGGCGTCACTCCCGTGACGCGCTTGACGGCCTCCATTATTACGGTGCATTTCTGGTAAGCGTTGAATGGAATTGTCCAGATATACTCGAATCTCTCTCGATTTGTCGAGTAAGTATTCATTTCTTTTGACCCTGGCATTTTTCTGTTTATATTCATGTCCTAGTCCCTGATTTATTCTGGTTTCCTTTTTAGGCAATATATCCGTGCCGGCCATTTGTGGCCTTTGACATTGTTTTACTTATTCGCAATATACCCTGACTGATGGGAACCGATTAATTAATACTTAATAGGTGAGTGGCCTTATCTCCCATTTTCTGGTCCTTGATATACTGAAGTTCACAATTTAGTTCAATCTGAGTTTTCTCTTGAATAGGATACCGCTATTGAGCTGTTATTTACAATTTTGAGGGGTAAGCGATCCATTATTTCTTGCAATTTTCTGGCTGACTTAGCACTTTTCCACTGTGGACTTATATAGTTTCACCTTATTGCTTTTGTTGTTCCTTTCCCGTTAACAATTACTGGTTACTGTGATTATTTTCGTTCTGTTCTCTGAACATCACTATTTTGGATGACGCTAATCTTAATTTTGGTCACCACTTGTATTTTGCTGGTGCTTGGACTTGCATGGGGGCCGTGCCACGGGGTGCTGGTCACAATTAGCCTAGAGAAGACAATAAGGCTTTAAACCAATTTCAAGTTGATTAATTTATATATATTTGTTCTCGATTTGTTTTCTTCTTTTGTGGTCTTTTGTTCTTTTTGTATTGTTTGTCTACCTGCTACTGCTGTACCACCCTCCTTACCTGATTCTTGGTATGTTTTTTACTTACACCTTTTTCAAAATTGTCATTTACTGAATATGTTGATTATGTGATGCCACTGATGTTTGTGATCTAGCCTTGAAAACGACCTGAGTGTCGAAACACATGTCGGCTATTTCTCAATCTACCTCATTAAAATACTGTACCTTGATTGCTGGTTGTTGTATTATAATGGTGTCAAGCGCAATCCTACCCTTCTTTACCATATAACTGTTAATTTAGTACCAGTCTGTGTGGATTGGTTGGTGGGAATTGGATTGCTGCTCACACTTCTTCTTCATTTGATAATATGCCTTATAAACTTATTAGTGATAAATAGCGCACAGGTACCCTGTTCGTGACTCCACACTCTCTGTTCCTGTAATGGTATGGGGCCATTTGATATCGAAAGAGCGTCCATGCATAGGTGCATGTTTAAGTGCACTTTTATTCAGAATTTTCCTGTCAGAAACAACAAGAATGTGGAAAACCAATTGGGTGCTAATTTCATAACAATGGGCGGTGTGATCTCATGAGTTAACCACTTGTTGTTAGGTAGGAGTGGCAATGTCAAGTCTCGGTGCGTACAATGACCATACGCTCTTTGGCAAAGCATTACCTTTCAGTGATTCTGTAAACCACATGTTATGTCACGTTATCCAATGCTTATACTGCATCCATCACCACCATAGTGGCCTTATGGCACCTGGCCTTGTCCAAAAGGCGGCATATTGTGACCCTGCCAGGGTGTCCCTAGACCTTAGTTTGTGGAACAGATGGGGAGGGCTGGGGATGAGGTGATAGGAAAGAGAAATTCGACAATTGAATGACTCAAATCAGAGAAGAAAAACAATTGGGATGTTTGGGAGGGGGTATGGTTGTCAAAGTAGGGATGAATGCTCCTCAAATGTGAGAAGCTACTGATGAGCATGAGTATAGAACTCAGGGGAGTATAGCTCGTGTGAATAAAAAGCACTTTGAAACAGGGGCAGTGGATTGCGCTGGGTCCCTAGTCACTAAAGTATAATAGAATATATGATAATGTGAGACTCTGTTGGACCCTGTGCTGTAGATCACTAATAATGCAATCTGTAATAAAAACAAATGCAAATAAATACAAATAATGCAATCTGTGCTACATATGCCTTATGTACATTGTGTGTTAACAATCAGGTTTTCAAGGGCATCCCTACAGGTGTTTGAAATCATTTCATGCTTCCCTGTGCCTAAAACGAATGTGTTTTAATACTGGTGAGCAACAGTGATTAGAAATGATGTCGAGCAATAGAGAGAACAGCCCCTTACTTGAGAAGAGAAGTTAGTGCCTTTTCCACCGCGTGACTCCGGCCCACATAGTTCAGCACTCTGTCACCCGCGAGGAAAATCAGGTTGGTTTTATTCTTCTTTCCCTTTTCTGTGCTCAAAAGCTTGATAACCTGAAACAAAATAGAATGCTTGCTGTAAACATCATAGCCAAGACTTCGCCAAAAGAGAAGTTTCAACCATTAAGTTCTAATTTTCTTCCTAGCATTCCATTGCACTAAAACACAATAAAGAGGTAGCCTTTTTCTGCTGTTTCTAAAAACCACCATTCAACTGGAATTCCCCATTACACTTAGAAGACAAACATTCCATACCTTCTACCAAAGTACTTTGTTGCTTTATTTGGAAACAATAACCAAAGCATTCTCTTTCTTCTCTGTAGGACAGTCTGCAATATCTACAATTCAACACAGTCCACTCCTGCCCACTCCACATCATCTTGGTGCACAGACTAGAACACATCTTAGAGTCTGCAATTCCTGATCATGTGGGTCTTGGAACTGTCTTCGGTGGCATGCAGTAAGCTAAAGAAGGACAAAACTACCTAACTAAGGAGAACCTTTTCCCCAAAATGTGTAAGGGCACTTGAAACAGAGTATCAAGTATGCAGATCCCGAAGTGGAAAATGCATTTACCTTAATTTTTATTAAGATTAATGACCTACAAAAATATGCTAAAAACAAATGAAACTAAACTACAAGCTAGCCTCCTAAAGCCATACCTGGAGGTCACTCAGGTTAGACACATGGGTGCCACAGCACATGTTGGCATCAATGCCTTCAATGTCAATAATTCGAACTGGCCCGGTGTGGTCATCTGGTAAGCCACGACTCCGTACCTGATAAACAGCAAATCAGAAATCTTAATGTTATGTTATGTTGATTACCGCGCACCGCTACCACCCAGCGGCAGTCTCCAGGCACGCGCAAGACTCTGCAAGAGAGGGGGTGGCGAGGTTAGTGATGAGAGGATAGGTTCAGAACCAGGAGGAACTGGCATCTGTGAGTGTTGTTTTGCATGTGGGTTTGGTGCAGGAAGCCCTGTGCGTTGTAAATGTATGGGTAAGACTCAATGCCTCAGGTGTGTGCTAGTGTTTGTGTTAGTGTGTTGTGCGATGTTGGGGTGGGTTGTGCACACTGGTTAGTAGTCTCCATAAGCAATCCAGAGTCACAGGTGGCCGCAGCTGTGAGACTATCTGGTGTCATGGTGTGTACGTGCGTTGTTGATGTTTTTTACTGACTCTGTGGGGTGGTACGCTCTAGGTGTGCTTCGATCATCTCAGAGATTGTGGGTGTGAACATGGAATTGATTCTTGGTGCTTGTGTGTAGCGTGGCTAGCCCAAGGTCTGGTGTAGTGGCGTTGGTTATGTTGGAGAAGTAGGAAGGGCAAGTGGGTTAGTAAGTCGTTTGATTTGTTGAAGCCTTTGGTTGCCACTTGATGGTATCTACCCTGGTTCTTGGTTGTGGTTTGTCGGACCAATGAAGTGCTCACTTAGCAGTTTGGAATAGGAATGGCATGCAAGAAGAAGGGAAGGGGTTCTCCTGAACATATCCAAGTGACAAAGAAATACATTTTAAAATGCTTTGGTTTTGCAGAGTGCATCGTTCCACCATTGTCTAAGTACATGGCAGTCACACCTGCCATATCTGCTATATAATACAATACATGAGAAAGATTTGTTTCAACGAGGTCTACACAACTGTGCTCCAAACTCACACTGTCTATGGCTGGATCCTCCACTGAATACACCCGGACGTTGACTGGAACATGCAGCCGGATATGCTCATTCACTCGAGCTTCGATGGCCACCATCTGGTCTGCCGTTAGCATGGGTGTGTCAAGCTCAATCACACTGCGCTGACGGCCAAGTTCCCTGCAAGGCAATCAAATCTACATCACAAAAGATCGCGAAATAATGCTGCAGGCAGTGCTACTGATAAGATTTTGAAGTGGGAGTATTTGACTCCCTATTTTTTAAAGTTGGGAGTAAAATGATTTTTAAGGGAGTTAAAACCTAAGTCCATTTCCCAATGGGAGTATTTTATAAGCGAGTAAAATGTTTTAACTGGAAAAGAGAAATGTTTTTGTAATAATTATTCCTTTGC
Organism: Ambystoma mexicanum; assembly: GCF_040938575.1. Classification (NCBI taxonomy): domain Eukaryota; kingdom Metazoa; phylum Chordata; class Amphibia; order Caudata; family Ambystomatidae; genus Ambystoma; species Ambystoma mexicanum. The sequence goes on from NC_090938.1 coordinate 509,454,297, forward strand.
ACCTAGTTAGTTACACATTAAAAGTTGACATGCATTACTTACCGTAAAAGCATTTCTGGTGATTGTATCTGCTTAGATTCACAAGCTGTGCACATAGTCCGACATCCAGTGGCCACCGCAGAGTATTGCATTTTGTCTTTCGAGGATCGAAAGGGGACGTCGGCATAGGCGTGTCTGTAACACTATTCTTATCATGACGTGTAGTGTACCCAAAATCCCTCACGCGCCGAGCTCCTCCGATTGTATTTTTTCTGCCGTGAAGGAGCCTATGACTAACGTGAATGAGTACAAAAAAAGAGAGAAAGTAGTAAGACGTCTATGTTCCTTCCATCCGAGTGGGAAGGAAGGGTGGGCGCATGTGAATCTAATCAGATACAATCATCAGAAATGCTTTTAAGGTAAGTAATGCATGTCTTCTGATGCTTGTTAATCTGCTTAGAATCACATGCTGTGCATAGACTAGCGAGCAGTACCCGGAGTTGGAGGTGGGATGTGAGAAGGAACAGTAGTGAAAAGATGTCTTGGTACTGCTTGTCCCACCTGAGAATCAAACCTAGAATGAGTGTCTAGGCAATAGTGTTTTGTAAAGGTGTGTACAGAACTCCAGGTTGCCGCTTTGAAAATGGACTCTAGGCGAACATTTGCAATGAATGCTAGGGAAGCCCCAGTGCCTCCAGTAGAATGCACTCTAGGGTTGAAGGGCAGTTCTCTCTTAGCAAGAGTGTAACAGAGTATGATACATTTGTCAAACCACCTAGAGATAGTAGATTTGGAGACTGGTTCTCCTTCTATACCTGCTGCCACTGAAATGAAAAACTGATTTGTATTTCTTAGTGGTCGAGATCTTTCCATGTAAAACATGACTGCTCTGCGTACATCAAGTGTGTGCAGGCTTCTTTCTCCCATGTTTGAGGGGTTCTGAAAGAATGTTGGAAGTTCTATGGATTGGTTCACATGGAACTTTGAAATTAATTTAGGCGCAAACACTAGGGTGAGTGCGCAGAACCACCTTATCTCTGAACTGTTACAAAGTGGTCTAGAACTGAGAGCGCTTCTAGTTCACTTACTCTTCTAATGGAAGTAATAGCTATTAAAAAGGCAGTCTTGTAGATGAGATCTTTGAGACTTGCTTTATGCATGGGCTCGAAGGGAGACCCCATAAGCCTAGTCAACACCACAATCAGGTCCCATACGGGAGCTGGGTTAGAAATCAAAGGGTGAAGTCTCTTTACTCCCTCCATGAAAGCCATAATAACTGGTATCTTCCACCACAACACCTTTTGTTATGATGTAGTGTAAGCTGAAAGAGCAGCAAAGTGAACTTTTAGAGAGTTAAAAGTTACAAAACAATATGTGTAGGGGAGCAGTAAATGGGGTTGATGCTCTTAGAGTTGCACCAGATGACAAAACGCTTCCACTTAGTGGAATAGCAATATCGAGTGTTGGGTTTTCTAGCCTCCCTGAGCATTTCTTTAAATCTCAGAGGGAGTTGCAGGTGCCCAAATTCTATGACTTCAGGAGCCAGGCCGCTAAATTCAATGTCTAGAGCATAGATGAAGTGTCTCCCCTTTGTCCTGCTCAACATGTTGTATGGGCAGGGCAGTTTCATCGGAGGAGCGAACCAGGGTTTGGCGGGCCCACATGGGGGCCACCAATATCATTGTGACTGGTTCCTGATGCATCTTTTGCACTATCTTCTTGAGAAGGGGAGTCGGGAGGGGAAAACCGTAAACCAATTTCCCTGACCATGTTATCCAGAGTCTGTTCCCCTTGGAACCGTTCTGGGGGTACCTGGAGGTGTAATCTTGGCATTGAGCGTTCTCCAGAGTTGCAAAAAAGTAAATCTCTGGAAAACCCCATTCCGTGAAAACGTTGGAGACGATGTCTTCGTGTAATCACCATTCGTACTCTATTGGTAGTGGGAAATCTCTGCTGAGTAAGTCTGCCAGAAGATCGAGTTCCTCTGGAACATGTTGAGACAGCGGGAACATGTTGTGTTTGAGAGCCCACTTCCAAATGTTCTGGGACAATTTGGACAGCCCTGGAGAGTGAGGGCCCCCTTGTTTGTCCAGATAGTACATGGCCGTGGGGCTGTCTGTGAGGATCAGGACCGTCTTTCCCTGCAGTTTGAAAAGCTTTCAGCGCTTTGAACACAGCTAACAGTTTCAACAGGTTTATGTGGTTGGATGCTATGTCTGACGACCAAACTCTGTGCACTGTCTGTTGAAGCAGGTCAGCTCCCCACCCTGTGAGAGATGTGTCTGTAGTTAGAGTAGCCTCCACTACGGGGGTGGTGAAGGATTTCCCTTTCGAGAGGTTCTCCCTCGACCACCACAGTAGCGAGAGAACGAGAGCTGGCGAGACAACCACTAAATCGTCCCATTGTCCCCTGGTCTGACACCACTGGCTGTTAAGCCACTCATGTATTGGACGCATGCACAAGCGCACTTGAGGAGCCAAATAAATACATGACGCCATATTCTTAACAGTTGCATAGCCTTGTGTACCGTAACCTCTCGATTGGCTACATATTGAGGGATTTGAAACAGCATGTTTTGGACCCTCTCGTTGGCAGGGAAGACAAGACCATCCCTTGTTCGAATTAAAGCCACTATGAACTGCTTGACCTGACTGGGGTCTAGGCTGGATTCCTTCTCGTTGATGGAGAACCCCAGACTGAATAAAACATCTATTGTTCTTTTAGTATTTGACAGACAGGTTCGTAAGAGTCCCCTGTTATGAGCCAGTCGTCGAGGTAAGGATAAACCGGGATGGATTGCCTGCACAGGTGTGCTGCTGCCACTGCTAGTACCTTTCTAAATACCCTTGGTGCGGAGGCTATGCTGAAGGGTAGTACCTTGAATTGATGGTGTTTGTCTTGTATCATGAATCTGAGGTATTTTCTGTGCGCCCGCAACATTGAAATACAAAAGTATGCATCTTTCACGCCCAGTTTTGCCATGTAATCCCCCTGTGAGAGCAGTGGAATTACTTCCTGCAGAGTGACCATGCAGAACTTTTGTGGCTTTACAAATTTGTTCGCTGGGCGCAGCACTAATACAGGGCGCATGGTGAGATCCTTTTTGGGTACAAGGAAGTACACTGAATAAATACCTTTGTTACCTGTGAAAGAGGTACACCCTCTATGACTTCCTTTTCTTGTAGTCCCTCGACATCCTGAAGAAGGATACGCAGATGGTCTGGTGTCAGTCGTCTTGCCCATGGAGGTCTCAAAGTTGGAGACCGGCAGAACTCTATACAGCACCCGTGGGCCACAGTCTTCAGCACCCACTGGTCTGTAGTTATCCCCTCCCATGCCTGAAGGAATGATGTTAGCCTGCCCTCAACTGGGGAGGCATGGGAGGGGACTTGGATCTTTGGGTCATTTTGAACCTGAGGCCGGGGAGCCTCTGGGGGTAGAGTTCTGGCCCCTTCCTTTCCCACAACGCTAACCCCTTTGGGGAAACCGGGTGGTGTATCTGCTGGTTCCTTGTGGAGAGGACTAATTGTTTCCCGAAGTGTACTGGTTTTGAGGGAAGTGTTGGCCACGAAAAAGGCATTTGGACCCAGTTCCTCGAGGAGGGGTTTTGTGTGAATTGATCAAGCGTCTTAAGGGCGTTGTGCTCCGTCTTTGCGGTCTCGAGAGCCTCGTCGACCGCTCTTCCAAATAAGTTGGATTCTTCCAAGGGTTTATTAATAAGTGACGTTTGAGTTTCCGGCTTGAACCCAGAGTTTCTAAGCCACGCATGACTCTTTAGGAGGGTGCCCTGAGCCAACGATCGACCCGCTGTCTCAGAGGAATCCATAGTGTTCTTGAGTATACTTTGTTTTACTTGTCTGCCCTCGGTTACTGTGTACAGAAGACGAGTCCGTAGCTGTTCAGGAACCTCCTGTAGGCCTGCCTGTAACATGGCCCATTGAGCGTCCGCGTAGCTCGTTAACAAGGTAGTATTGTTAGCAATGTGCATAGAAAAGGCTGCTGCGGCCTTGACCCTCTTTCCTAGGGCATGGAGTCTCTTACACTCTTTGTAAGGGGGTGCCTCCCCGGTTGACAGGGGAACCCCTGCCCTTTTCCTTGTAGTGGTCACTACCAGTGAGTCTGGGGTGGAGTGACCTCTGATATAAAAGGGGATCAGAGGGAGAGGGCCGAAATAGCTTTTCAATCCTTAGATTAACTGCTCTTGTGAGGGCATGTGTAGGCAACGAGGGAGCCAACCGCTTTTTAATTGAGCTTAGAAGAGGAATAGCCTGGCTGGCCGGTGGTTTCTCTTTAAGAATGTCATCCACAAAGTCAGCCTCAGGAACAGCTTCATCGGTGGCGATCTTGAAATGTTCTGCTGCTTTGCGTTAAACGTCATTTGATGGTCCACTGGAGTGGGCTGTCTAGTGGGAGTGGTCTGAGGGGGAATATAAACACAAAGCATCAGGATCTGGTGAAGGATTTGGAGATTGCCAAGGCTGAGGGTCACCCATAGCCGGGTTTCCCCCCCCGCCACTCCTCTGAGGAGTCATGCACATCCTCAGGGTCAATAAAATGATCATCATCCTGAGTGTCTGTAGGAATCTCCTCCTCAGTGAGGTCATAAGTGTACACATCCTCTTCATGAGAGGGATCAGAGTGTCTTGGAAATGTTGCCACAGGTGTCAAAAGGTCTTCTTCCCTTGATCTTTTGGGGGTGGATAGCTCTGAGCAGGTTACAAACCTGTCAAGCCTCTCCATACAACTTTCAAATGTTTCCCTGGTCCAAACAGAAGACCTAGAGGGGTCTAGAGGTGGAAAGGGCTCTTGCACACGATTCTCTGACACCAAACGTCAAGATCTTTGTCTCAATGCTGAAGAAATACCTTCTTCGCCTTCCAAAAACTCTTCCTGGGGAACCGACAGAGGTTGCGTGTCCCTGTGCTTCTCCTTAGGCTTGGCAGAGGGTTCCGGTATTTCCTTCAGCCTATCTTTAGATTTCGACGAATCCTTGGGCTTTCCCGTGGGTGTCGTCGAATCCTTTGACTGTCGTTTCTGAGCGTCCACCGAAACAATTCTCGCATTGCTGTCGGTAACGTCCTCGGCACTATGGAGGCGCATAGCCTGGGCTTGTGGTTGTGTAGTCTTCAGCGGAGCCGGGGCCTTGTCGGTGGACGCCTTCTTACGAGGAGTCTCGACGGGTCTTGGAATATTGGGGGTAGTGTCCTTCATTTAGTGTGCCCGGTCGCTAGGCGCATCTGCGGCTGCGGTGAGGACTGCCGAAACTTCTGGTGTGCCCGTTGGCGCTGTGGACCGCTTCGTCGAAGACTGGCCGGGGGTTGTGTATTTAGTGAGTAGAACGTGTGTCTTTGTCGCCAGGGTGTACAGTCCCTTTAGCAGTGCCTGAGCCGTGCCTGGCGGGGCTGGGGACAGACGACGCGGAGTGGGAGCGCTCCACTGAAAGGTCAACGACCGCTGAGTCTGAGGCATGCTCGTCACTGATGCCCTCGTTGCACTCGGCGGTTGCGGCAGTGGGAGAACTTGACTCGGCCTTTGACATCCCATAGGCCGCCCACCGCTTGACACGGCACTCTTTCAATGTCTTCGGACAGAGGAGCTTGCAAGCCGCACAACCTTTTTCGTTCTGATCGTGGGGCAGGCAACGGTTACACCGTCGATGCTCATCTCTCTAAGAAAATGTGCCCTTACAAATGGGCCAAAACCTAAATGGAGTCCTCTCCATAGCTGAGGATAGGGAAAGTAACGAAGGCCAGAAAGTAAAGAGGGAGGAAATGGAAAGGCATTCTCAGATTTTACAGAAATGTGCACCCCGACCCCACTCTCCCTACTGTGTAGGCCGGCTGGAAGGCCTGGCCACATGGTCAGCAACACCGACTGGATCACCATCCGTCAAAGGTCCGTGGAGGTTTTGGCAGAGATCCGGAACAGCCGTCGAAAGGAAGGACGATCGGGTTGATCTTAATCATAATATATTATATTCGACCAAAGGTCGATGGGACAATTAATAATGTCTCTGTACGAGCTCCGCTTAAGGCGACCAGTATGCTGGGCGGAAAAAAACAATATGAGGAACCTCAGTGTGTGAAGGATTTTGGGTACACTACACGTCACGATAGGAATAGTGTTACAGACATGCCTATGACGACGTGCCCTTTCGATCCTCGAAAGACAAGACGCAATCCCCGCAGTGACCACTGGATGTCGAACTATATGCACAGCATCTGATTCTAAGCAGATTAACAAGCATCAGAAACAGGTTTACTTCTTCCAACCAGGCAGTAATAATAGCAGTTTCTTCCTGTGGTACTATGTGAAATACTGGAAGAAACATATCCATGGAGCTGTGTGTGTGCAAGCAGGAGCATAAGGTCTTGCATGTCAGTTTCCTATTTTTTGGGAATAGTACCATTACTGCGACTTAAAAATGTCACCCGGTACAAAAAATGTGTCTTTGTGCAGTCCCAAAATCCCAATCCCCATTACGCAGATGGTGAGAAGGGGTTGTGGGAGTGTCCCCCGCTCTCCTGAGTCGGTGAAATCAGGGTCGCGGGTTTGCAGGGGTGTCCCCCGCTTCTGTTACATGGAGAGCGGGGAACATAGTTTAAGAAAGAAAAAAAAGAAAAAAAGGACCCTGCAGCGCCAGCTCCGACCCACGTAAGTGGGGGGAACTGACACTGCCGGGGCTAGAGGTGAGTCTGAAGCACACTTCTGCGCCACTGAGACAGTTAGTCTGTTGTGGGGAGCGGGTAATGGGATTCGGGCGACAAGTGATCTTTGTGATCACTGCGCTGTAATGGAGGTCGACATTTGTGGTCAACATTATGGGTGGCAAAGTGATCATATAGATCAATTTTTTGTTGGAAGTATTTTTACTACCCATTTTAATTTTTTTAGGAGTATTTGCCTATTTTTAGGGAGTAAAAGTGGCCAATACATCCCTTATCTGTAGGGGCTGGCTACAGGGAACAGCACTACAGTCAGATGCAACAGTCACTGAAAGGGCATGCAGTGGCCATCAATGTGTATGACCTTGACTCAAATTGTTTTTCATTTCATGCAAGGTTGCTCCTGTGTTGTCTCAAAGAGGTTGGAGGTCTAGATCTCCCTTGAATCAAACAAATGCCAATAGCACAAATTGTGAGATCATTATCTTTTGAAGATGTGAGGTTTATCAAAAGGCTGCAAAGCAGGACAATTAATAATTTTAGGACATATTTTTCTCAACCGAAATTCCTCATAGCCTAATCACGGAACAAAAATTCCCAAACAATGACCTCAGAATACACTTAATATATCTAAAACACACAAAAAACTGTTGAAAGAACTGTCAAACACACAAGCACATCCCACTTACACTAGAACTAGAATACTTCATCATTCAATCTAACCATACTTTGGGGCAAGGGCACGAAGCTGAAGAAGGCCAATTCTTCTCACGTCAGTCATCAGATGGAGGTAAGAAGAGCATGTTCGTTTATTGGTCTGAAGGTTTTAGTGTTGAGATTATGGCGTTCCTTCCTCACTCTCCAAGTGCTACCATTTGATACAATGATCTGCCGAGGGAAGATAAAGTAAAGTTGCTTGGCAAGAGCAGAAGAATCCAAGGATTTCCTCTGTCTTACGACCATGGGATGACAAGTCCAATTTCTTCACATATTACTTTCTTCATAGACTCGCTAGCCCAATTTTCCACTACACTTGCACTACAGAACTTGTTTTTCCAGAGTCTGTCATCTCATCTTCTCCCAACCTCCTAAAGCCGCTTACCTCCTGAGGTCTTTGTGTATCCCAATGTCAGGAACTTTAAAAAAATAAAAATTAAAAAAAAAACGTGGGGATTGTAGGAAGGTGAGAGGGGAAGGAGAGTTCACACATCAGGTGCCACACATTACAGCTAATTAGGATTTATTACACGGCCTGCGGTAGCGGCCGTGTAGTTATGATTAAGTTGCTAAACCCATAGGAAGAGCACTTTTTGGGTGGCTTATAACTTTGCTCCCCCTGGACGAATCCTCAGCAAACATTGCAAAAAAATGTATATTGCCCGCTCTGAATTTTTATGTCAAGTTTGGTGAGGTTTTGTCAAGGGTGGGCAAAGTTATAGGGGGGACCCAAAATGGTTCATTTTTCCATAGGCATAATGGAAAAAATGTTGCTCACGCCTACAGCCCAAACCGCTGGAGGGATTTTCACCAGATTTGCACCAGGAGCGGCGGCTTGGTTCCCGAAAGCGTGGTTTTTATAGATTTGGTGTATATCCGTGCAGTCGTCTTTTTTTTAAACGACCAAAAAGTAGGTCCAAAAAAAATTGTGATATCTGGCTCCGCTTCGCGTAACCCATTTCCCTGTTCAGTCCGCAGACAGCATCCGATTGGCCTAGGAGACGACTTCATGTCCGCAGACATCGGAGGCGCCCCTGAATGGATGGTGAAAAGTGTAAAGTGTGATTTTTAGAAACGCTCGCCATGTTGGATTCACTGACATTCCGGCGGTGTCCGCAGCCACCTCGGTATTGCACTTGTCAAAACTTATCAAACAATCTCTGGGGAGGTAAGGGGTGATGAGAATGGGATGGGTAAGGCCGTAAGAATCCAAAGAAATGGTGTTTTTCAACCCAAAAGTCTGCTAACAGTCCGGATGTTCGGGGGCAGTCCTGTGATGTTCGCAAACACTTCAGATGTTCTGGGACATCTGTGCCTATTTCTGCATTACTTGGATGGCTTATAACTTTGGCGCCACTAAATGAAACTGCATGACACTTTGGAATTGTGTTCTAGACTTGATTCTGAGTGGTTTTGGAAAGTGTGGAACTGTTTTGCCAAGACAGAACACATTTTGAGGGGCAGTCCCAAAATATTGTAAAGGTTTATAAATGTGGTGCCATTTGACGAATGTGCACAAAAGTTTTCAGAAAGATTATAGACCCAGCCTTTAATGATTGTGTAAAGACCGAAAGGGTTTTGTCATGTGAGGGCTAAGTTATAGGACTATTGTATGTACATACATTTTGGCACATTGGAAAAAATAAAACATGGGAGGATTTCAAGCAAACTCGTGTAAGGAGCATTGGCAAGGACCTTAAAGCATGGTTATGCAAATGTGCCCGTGTTTTATTTTTTGACAAGTGTCATAATGTAGGTGCAACAAATAGAGATATACCTTTGGTGACTGCGGTATAGCCTGTGGCCATGATTTTCCGAGTGATGGTATAAGGTCATGACCCGGACAATCTGGCTACTGGCCATGACCGCGAGGGAAGGAAAATGGTGTTAAAGTGGCCATGTACACATGGCACCGGCTTTGTGGTAAAGTTATTCAAAAGTAGGATAGGTTTGAATGGGAAAAAAATTTGCTTGTGGCAATATGGTCAATGGGTTCTGACTTCACCTTCTGCAGGCTGCCATGGAAATGGAAGAGGGGCTCTGTACGGAGTCCCGCCTTCTCTTTCCAAGGTGGCCACAGTGAAAGGTGGTTCCTAAAGGATCCTTTCTTTTGTTGTTTAAAAAAAAAAAAAATTGCAGGAGAGGTTAGAATGTAAGGTGAGGAGGGAAATGAGGGAAGAGGCACCAAGCACCAATATGGCGGAGCAGGTGGACAGGGGAAGATGTTGCGCGTGTGTTACTTCTAAGGTAGTGGGCAGTGTTTCTCATGCTCCTTCATTACAGCTTCAAAGGTACATTGAAATTGCTTCCTCCCTGCATAGTGGTGTGTTGCAGTATATACAGAGGACTGATATGGATCAACAGCCTCTTTTATTGCTTGCAAGGTAGCTGGTGGGATTTTGTTTCCCACAGAAGTAGGCTGTGTGGTTACAGCATTGGTTGAGGAAGATGATGTGGAGGAAGACAGCCTACTACTTGCTAAGAAAGGAACAATCTTCTGAGAGAATTGCGGTAGCTGGATTTGGTGTGGCGGCGCATGGAGGTGGTCCCGTAGGAGTAAGGTCCAGGTAGTCTGCGACGGAGTACAAAGTTGCACTCAGTGCATTTCACTTTTGTAGCTTTAGCCTTTGGTAAATTCCCAACAGTGGTAAAGAACTGCCACACCCATGATTCTCTCTCAGTGGTAGAGATAGGTACTTCCTCTACCTCATCTTCTTGGTCCTCTTCATTGTCTTTGGAAATACTGTGCTTTTTTGTTGTGTGGGTCCTCCAGCTGGTGGTGGCTCTTGGGGAGGAGGGATGGCAATAGCGGATGCCATTTTTAAAATAAATAGCAGTTTTACTATTATTTTTCTTTCGAACAGGCGTCATTCCCCTGTCTTTAAAGAGCGTGGCAGTTACTCCGTTGCTAAAAAAAAGCAGGACTAGAACCTACCGATGCAGCAAACTTAAAACCTATCACTAACACCTTATTTTTTCTTAAGCTTGCTGATAAAGTGCCTACTATACAGTTACAATCCTATGTCCAGGCAGCTGGTGTACTGCATGCAAAACAGTCAGGTTTCAGGAGTTCACACGGCACAGAAAGTGCACTCCTGGACCTACAAACATATATGCTCTCCAAGTTGGAGCATAGCAAGTCAGGGCTGCTGATGTTGTTAGATCTATCGTCAGCCTTTGGACTTGCTAGATCATAAAATACTATTAGACCGGATGTCAACCGTCGGAGGTCTCTCTATGAAGGCCATTATTTGGCTCAGATCATTCCTGGAGGGCCGTCAGTCACGTGTTCACTGGGGTGATAGTGCGTCTGACTCAGAAATCATAACATGTGGAGTTCTACAGGGGGTGTGCCTTTCCCCTCTTATTTAATATCTACATCCTTCCACTATATGGTGATCTAGGACTACTTCAGATATTCTTTTGTAACTATGCTGATGTTTTCCAGCTTGTTCTAGATATTACCAGTGACCATGAAAAGGATCAGCAGATGTTGAATGTGGTTTACCATATGATAAAATGCTGGATGTCCACTAATTGGCTCTGTTTGAATGCGGCCAAGAACGAGCTTATGCTCTTGGTCCGCGGCAGACACAAACCAACTTAGACCAGAGATATGCTAACTTCACCATAGATGGAAGCCAAATCAAGGTAGCTCAGAGGGTGACGACGTTGGGCACATACATGGAAGCAAACTGATTGCGAAGCTAACGTATCTGCTATTACTATCAGCACTAACTATCACCTCAAAGTACTTAGGCAGGTAGCACCACTGATTTCAATAGAAAATCTACCAAACTTGTGAGAGCAGTGATCCTCCCACGTGTCGATTATTGCAATGGACTCTTAGGAGGTGCAAGTAAGGCTTAAGTCCAACAGTTGCAAAAAATCCAAAATGCAGCCATACATATCATCTTTCAGATGAAAAGATCAGAGCCAACGACCATAGCAAGGAAAAAGTTACATTGGCTTTCAGTGGCAGCCAGAATTCAGTTTAAATTGTTAGCCACATGCCATAAGTGCATTTTTGGTAATGCCCCAGCATACCTGAAGGATAAGGTTAAACTATATCAACCTAAGAAAAATCTACGATCAGCTGAGGGATCCCTACTGGAGCTACATCGGGTAAATAGAGCCCAAGGCTTTGGTCGGGCCTTCCACGTTCAAGGGGCCAAGGCATGGAATGCCTTGCCCTTACAACTACGAAAAATGGAAAATCATCTTACTTTTCGAAAGTGATTCTCTTTAATTAGCATAAATGTCTGAATCTTTCTTCTCTACACTTTATCTCCTGGTGCCTGGAACCCCACGGGCTTTGGCGCGGTATAAGCTCAATAACAAAATGTGCTTTGTACTAGATTGTTAATGGATAATGAGTAAGAATAGGTGTAGGAGCTGTGCAAGGGTACATTTTGAGCTTCAAAGTTCCTAGATCAGTAGAAAATGCAGTTCCGAAGTGTCCTCGAAGCAAGGCCCCGAACGCGAAGTGCAAACGCATTCATGGACACGTCATCAAAAAGTATAGAAGTGTTAAAAATGACGCTAGAAGGTGGGAAATGGCAGAGGTTTAAGGTGAATCATTGTATATTGGACAAAAACGTTGCTATATTGGGGTAAGTATGACATTGTTAAGTTGTAGGAAAATAGCATGCGGTGGTGAAAACCCATGGAAATCTCTAAAAGAAAAGTTAAGGAGACGTTAATGAAAAAACTTTGTTAAAGGGACGTTATGGTTACAAGTAAAACCGAAAACACCCAGAAATTCGCTAGTTATGGTAAGCTAAGCAACCATAACTCGCGCCACCACCGTGCACTGCTAAGACTAACACCCAGGACATCAAAGATGACATCACAACAGGGGTCTTATATATATATATATGATGCATTACTCACTGTAATCATATTTATGATGTTTGTATTTGCTTAGTTTCACGTGTCATGTATCGGCAGACATCTAGTGGTAGCCGCAGAGTATTACATTTGTTTTCAAAACTCGAAAAGGGGCATCAACAGGGCATGCAAGTAAAGCTACCCCTAGTGTGACGTCTACTATACCCATGGTCCTTCACGCGTCGAGGTCCCTCAGATTGTATTGTTTCTGACATGAGAGCATCAAGTGTAGCATGAGTACAGATGTAATAAAGCAGATAAGAGTCGATAAAGCCAGAAAACATCTATTCACCTTCTACTCCAAAGGGGAAGAAGAGTGGGCATCAGAAATATGATTAAGGTGAGTAATGTGTCCCTTCTGAGGTTTGGGGGATCTGCTTTGATCACATGCTATGCATAGAAAAGCAAGCAGTACGAGGAGGTGGGTTGTGAGAAGGTATGGTAGCAAATAGATGTTTTAGCACCGCTTGTCCCAACTGTGAATCTGCTTTAGAATGTGTGTCAATGCAGTAGTGCTGAGTAAAGGTATGTATGGAATTCCATGTAGGCGCTTTGCAAATGGCATCTAGAGGGGCGTTTGCAATAAAAGCCAAAGGAGCTCCTGTACCTCTGGTAGAGTGAGCTCTTGGTGTGAAAGGCAGAGTTTTGTTTGATAGGGAATAGCAGAGTTGTAGGCATTTTGCTATCCATCTGGAGATGGCGTTTTTTGAAAAGTGTTCACCTTCCCAGCCTGGTGCTATGGAGAAAAACAGTTCATCGTTTTTTCTTAGCGGTTTTGTTTTATCTTCATAGTTTAAAACCGCCCTCCTTACATCCAGTGTATGGAGGTTCTTTTCAGCTGAGCTTGAAGGATTTTGAATGAAAGCGGGTAATTCAACAGATTGGTTAACATGGAACTTGGAAATGTATTTAGGTGAAAACCTAGGGTGTGTTCTTAGAACCAACGTGTCTTTGTGGATAAAAAACAAAGGGTTTTGCACTGACAAGCTTGTAGCTCACTAACCCTTCTTATGGAGGTGATGGCTACTAGGAAAGCTGTTTTGTAAGTTAGGTGTTTGAGGTTAGACTTGTGCATTGGCTCAAAGGGAGGAGCCATGAGCTTTGAGAGCACCACATTGAGATTCCAACCTGGAGGTGGGTTGGAAATGTGGGCTGTGGGGGGTAAAGTCTCTTTATACCCTCCATGAAAGCCTTAACAAAAGGGACTTTCCAAAAGGACACCTTGTTTTGTGAAGTGGTGAACAAAGAGAGAGCCGCTAGGTGAATCTTGATGGAGTTAAATACTAGCCCAGACTCTAGTAAGTGGAGCATGTAGTGAAGAATGTGTGTGGGGGTACATTTAATAGGGTTTATATCTTTTGATTGGCACCACATTACACATCTTTTCCATGTGTTGAAATAGCAGTGCCTGGTGTTTGGTTTGTGTGCCTCCTTGAGGATTTCCATACATCTTTGAGGTAATTTTAAATTTCCAAACTCTACGACTTCAGGAGCCAAGCTGCCGAAGTTCATAGACTGAGGATGTGGGCGGAATGTTGTCCCCCGTGCTGCGATAGCATGTTGTAGGGGATTCAGGAGTTTGATTGATTCGCACATCGCCAGTTTGAGCAGATGTGGAAACCAAGGTTGTCTCGCCCACATAGGAGCATCTAGGAGTAGAGTTGCTTGTTTGTGGTGCATTTTGTGCACTTTCCTGCTCAGTAACGGTGTTTGTGGAAAAGCGTAAGCACAGTTTCCTGACCAGCTCATCCACAGGGTGTTCCCCTTGGATCTGGATTGGGAAAACCTGGATGCAAAGTCTGGGCATTGTACGTTTAGACTTGTGGTGAACGGACTTCAGGAGACTGACAGATTACAATGCTTAAAGTCAGACACTGTATTCTCGCACCCCCTAACAGGAAGGCAGGGACCAGAAAGCTCACCCCTTTCCAAAAATCTATCACTTTTACTCCAGGAATAAAGGCTCTAATTTCAAACATACACAACATCATGGCAGACACTACCCCCGTGTCACCACTGAGATACAAACACAGCTGGCATCAGACACTAGGGGACCCGGTCCCTGACAATGAAATGGAAAAACATTGGAGGGTGATACCCAAATTCACTAGATCCATCCAAATTCAGGAATTCTGGTACAAACTCATGACACAATGGCACTATACAACTGCCAGTCTACATCAGATGAGGCCACAACTTACTGACAGGTGCTGGAGGAACTGTGAGGAGACCGGGGATTGTATGTATGGTGGGGCTGCCCGGTATTAGGAGACTACTGAAAAGACGTCAACGCCTTAATGGTGCAAGTGTTCGGCCTACAGACTCCCAGGTCTCTCAAGTCCTGCCTATTAGCATTCATTGAGGAGGATCTGCGTCAAAACTCTAAAAGTGTGAGAAACCTGAAGGTGTATCTGTAGCTAGTCCCCGGAGAGCTGTCATCCAGGTAGGCTGGACACGGCCATCACTATTCGATCCAGTACCAGGGCTGGACCAGTGAGGGAGGATCACTTGGATGGGGGGTCCTCAGGGAGTGCGAGTGGGACACCGATGGGTGAGACCAAGCATCCTCCTTCTTTCAAAACCTTTTTCCCATCCTACCACGTAGGACATTCAAAACCACTGCCCCCCCCACCATTTCTGACATCAACACTTTTGCAAGACACACCAGAGAACGAACTAACCCCAGAGCCGTTTACCTGACATGTCCCAATACAATGGTCAGGCAAAGTCAGGCACTCAATCAGAATCACACACACCTGATGGCCCCTTCCCTTCCCCACAGGGATAAAAGGTAGAGCAAGAGAGCACAGTACGAGCAAGGCCGACTGCACGACAAGACAGCTATCCAGGTCTGGCATTTCAAGAGGAGGAGAAATGCAGTGAATATCGAGAGGCTGACAGGCAGAGACACACCTTGCCCTTTCCAATGCAGACCCGCGAAACCTCCGCAAAGGGAATCGTAAGACAGAGGACAATAGCCCAAATGTGCTGCAACAGGTGTCAACGGTACACGGAGCGTGTAGATGCTGATAAGCGAGAGCAAGGGAAACTCCGCCTACCATGGTACCAGCCTTGACTCCAGTGAAGAAGAAAGCCAAGCGGCTCATCACAGCCGGTGAGTCGATGGGAGAGCCGATAAGAACTGGGTTGTGGTGAATGAAAGTCGCAAGTGGCAAAAGGAATAAAGTTCAAAATAATTGTAAAAGTGTTGAGGGGAGACCATCTGCATCACGGCACCACGTGGGTTCTAACTCAAGACGCTCTGGTCGATCCCTGTGTGAATGAAGCTACAGAAACTAGAAGGAGGTAAAAGACCCGCCAAATTAGGTCAAAGTGGGCATACAGGAAGTCTAGCAAAGTCCCAGTACAGTTCGAAAGACTTTGCTCTACGAACTTAAGAAAGCAAGGGAAGTGATTCCCACTAACAAATGTGAATGTAAAGTTGGCAAGTGTAAAGCCGGAAGAGGGGTGCTGACGAAAAGGGGGCAAGGTCTAAATCCCCAAGAAACAGTGTGTTAACAAAGGTGAACCCAGCCGAGGGATGTCCACTGGAACTGTTCAAAAAGACATATTTATGAACAAAGGAAAAGCCATAGTGAACCCAGACAAGGGAGGCTAAAAGTAAAGATGAGTCACCACCCTAAAGAGGGGGACCCATGGGTGAAGAATCCTCACCCAATGTGAAACCAAGAAACAAACTGTCATTTTTGTTGAAGGAACTTTTCTTTGTTATTTATGTCAAGCCCTTGAAGGCAAGAGACTTTCAAGAGAAACGAGACTTGGCCAACGAGGTTCCTGATAAGTTGGAACGGAACTGTTGACTCGTGCTGGGGAAGCTTGAGTGTGTCCTGTGCTCCAAGATCCCATCTGAGTTCCACTGGAACGTGTTGAGACACTAGGAACATGTTCTACTTGAGTGCCCACCTCCAAATATTCTGGGATAGCATGAACAGAGTTGGAGTGTGTGTGCTTCCCTGTTTGTTTATGTAGAACGTGGCAGTGGTGCTGCCTGTGAGGATTTACCCTGTTTGGCACATTAGATGCATATGGAAAGCTTGCAGGGCTTTGAACACAGCCAGTAGTTCTAGGAGGTTGATGTGGTTTTAGGCTGTGGTATGTGTCCACAGGTCATGCGATGTGTGGTGTAGATAGTGATCTCACCATCCGCAGAGTGAGGCATCTGTTATAACTATTGCTTGTACTGGAGGATTGTGAAAGGGTTTTCCTTTTAACAGATTCTCGTTTGACCACCAGTGATGTGCTTGTACTTCAGTTAGCAAAACAACCACTGGATCGTCCCACTGACCGCTTGCCTGAGACCACTCGTTCGCTAACCATTCCTGCATTGGGCGCATGCGCAGTGGCGCGTGTGGAACCAGATAAATGCATGAAGTCATCATCCCTAGCAGGTGCATTGCCTTGCATACAGTTATTTGGAAACCAGCTAGATAATTAGGTATTTGCACCAGTATGTTTTTAATTCTTTCGTTTGAGGGGAAGACTAGCCCCTCTCTTGACTTTATTATACCTCCTAGGAACTGTTTGGTTTGACTTGGAACGAGGCTTGATTTTTTCTTGTTGATTGAGAACCCCAGTTGGAACAGCAGATTGATTGTTCTTTGGGTATTGTGCTTGAATATTTGGGGGAATCCCCCGTTATCAGCCAGTCATCCAGATAAGGGTACAATGGGATTGTCTGCATAAGTTCGCCGCCACTACCGGCAATACTTTGGTGAATACCCTTGGACCGTAGGCTATGCCAGTAGCACCTTGAATTGATAGTGTTGATTTGCTATTTTGAAGCGCAGGATTTTTTTTTGCGCTAGGAACATTGAAATATGAAAGTATGCATCTTTCATGTCCAATGTTGCCATGTAGCCCCCTGTTTTAGCAGTGGGATTACTTCTTGTAGTGTTATCATGCAAAATTTCTGTGGCTTGACATATGTGTTTGCAGGGCACAGGTCTAGGACAGGGCGCATTGTAAGGTCTTGCCTTTCTTTGGCACAAGGAAGTACATTGAATAGATAGCCTTGTTTACCTAGTTTGCCGAGAAGATCTCTGTGGCGTCCTTCTTTAGCAGGGCTTTGACCTCTTCTAGCAGAATGCGGTGTTCCTCCTGCATGGTCTGTCTTTGTCTTGGCGGGTGATTGGGTGGTGTTTGTATGAATTCTATGCAATACCCTCCTGCTACAGTGGAAAGTACCCACTTGTCTGACGTGATCCCCTCCCATGTGTGGGTAAAATGACAAATGCAACCTCCCATTAGAGAAGCATGGGAGGGGACCTGAAGCGGGTGGTCATTGCTTCATGGGGTAGGGCCCCTGGTGGAGGAGGCTCTCCCTCTATTTCTCAACCTTTTTTGACCTCTCTGAACATTTTGCTGGGAAGATTGACCTTGCCAAGAAATTCAAGATGAAGCTTGACCGCCCTGGTTGTAGTTGGAGGACCGCTGGGAGTTTTGTCCTCGAAAACTGCGTTTATTAAATGCACCTCTCTGTACAAAGGGTTTCTTTGTTAGCTGTCCCAGGGACTTGCGTGTCCTACTCCTCTTTAGCACTTTTCAGTGCATCCTTGACTGCCTTCCCAAATAAGGCGTTTGGTTCAATCAGCATATTTAGCAGGGTGGCTGTGTTTCCAGTTTAAAACCGGATTGGCGTAGCCATGCATGGCGTTTAATGAGGGTACCCTCAGCTACAATACAGTCTGCATTATCTGTTGAATCCAGATAATTTTTCAGGATGTAACTTGCCATCTGCTTAACCTCCGCTATGGTTTTTAAAAGCTGTGATTTAAGGGATTCTGGCACAGAGTCAATTTGTTGTGAGATCTCGTCCCATTTATGGAAATTATAACTTGCCAAGAGTGTGGTGTTAGTGGCTGTTCTTACTTGGTAAGCAGCTGAGGAAGCAACTTTCCTCCCCAGTGTATATATTTTCACGCTCTTCTTGTCAGGAGTTGCTTCGCCAGAGGCTAAGGATGTGCCGGCTCTTTTTCTTGTGGTAGGCACGACAAAAGAATCAGGCTTTAATTGACCCCTGGTTATAATGGGTCTGGTCTAAACAACTTCTCAATATGAGGGTTAATTGCCCTTGTATGGTTGCGGGTAAGTAATGAAAGCTGAATGCGCCTTTGGATTAACTGCAATAGTGGTATGAACTGTGCTGCAGACCTTTTATCCCCAAGAATGTCCTCTACAAAGTCTTAGTCGACTTGAGCCTTCTGGGTATCGATTTTAAAATATTCTGCAGCTTTTAAGAGGAGCTCATTATACTGCAGCGGATTGTCTACAGGGGAATGATCCAGGATTGTATAATGTGTACATCATTGTCATCATAATATTGGTCTGGGTCATCTAGGTCCCCTAGGCCTGCTATTGAACCAGGATCTTGCGAGCCTGAAGTGTTGATGTAGTATAGGTCCTCAGGGGTGTTTACTGAGGTACTAGGCTGGGCAGTATCTAGGCTGGGTCATTTGGCGTCCGGCTGCTTTTTAGCTGCTTCGCCTCAAAGCTAGGCATTCTCCAAATCACTCTAGCAAATTGTTCAGGGGTCCATTGTGGGAAAACTGTGGGAACAGGGGTAGGGAAAGCCTCAGATGTAGAGGGTTGTTTGTGGTGCATTTCCCCATAGAGGATGTCACTAGGGGCAGAGCGTTCTTTATCCCTTGAAACAGGTGTTTTTGAAGATAGGGGTGTTGAAGATTTAGACTGCTTTGCAGTTTTAGATTTGTTTTTTAATGAATTCTCACATTTTGGAAATATTAGAAAGGGCTGTCGATGCATCTTTCGATGCACGGTCGCCGGTACCCGAGGACTTGTCTGATTTGCTTGCGGTATCGAAAACGGACTTCTGCGTCTGTTTGGTGGCCTGTCATGTGGTGAGCGTGATCCCGCTGGCCCAGAGGACAGGGACTTTCCAGACCTTCCCTTGGACACCGCATGTGGCCCATCGGTTGTAGAGACGGTCGACTGTCGGCCATGAGGGGTGTGTTTCATGTGGCGTGCATTGTAGGTGCTTCAGCCGCTGGGTGTCGTCCCAGTAGCCAAACCGCTGGCCTACCTGTTGGAGTCGGGGGCTCACACACGGGAAACTCGGGTCCCATTCGACCTCAGCGTCATTTACGATGCCGATGCTGCCATTGCTGGATACTCCCTCCACGTCCATGGCAGCCTCGCCTGCATGGCGTGATGGGTCCAGCGCTTAGTCATCCGTTCCTTTAGTGTTTTAGGTCGAAAAAGTTTGCAGAACTTGCATTGTTTTTCGGGAGGATCCCTGGGAAGGCAGAGGTTAAAAAACCCCATGCGAGTCCTTCCATGGAAACCTCCTGTTACAGGAATGGCAGAATTTAAATGGTGTATTCTCCATAATCTAGACAGATGGCAGTTTGGCGATGGAAAGGGAAGAATAGGGAACTAGGCATTCTCTAAAAGAAGAAATTATTACCGCCCCCCACTCTCCCTACTGTGAAGGGCTGAGGCCCGTCGGGTCCTAGGTAGGCTGCAGTCAAGTGACATCGAGCCGGTTGAATCAGTCGTCGTTGACGAGTAATCTGCCCTCGAAAGCCATCGCCGAAGATCTTGCTGTGTATGGCCATCGAAAAGGAAAGAAAGTCTAAATTTAAACTTTGTAGAATAAATGCTGTTGGCCAGAAGAAGGAACTGTGCAACTTGCATCAGACTATGATGGCGGAAAAAAACAATCTGAGGGACCTCAACACGTGAAGGACCATGGGTACTGCAACTACCACTAGATGTGGGCCTATGCATAGCATGTGATCTAAGCAGATCCACAAGCCTCAGAAATATATGTATGCCTTAAACACAACCAAAGGACCACTGAATTGGGGAATGGCTTAATTAAAGGAAACGTTATGGGATAAGGTAGTTGATCAACTGATGCTGTAGTAAGGTTTGCAGGAGTCAAATAATTAAAAGATAAAGAGTGGTTGCTGAGTGGTGCAGTCCTGCAGTCACTCCATACCTGGCTGTTCTGAGCAGAGTCTTTCTGCTCTGTCTATCCTGTTGGCTGACTGGGGAGGAGCTGCTGATAAAAACCCAGTCTGACTGCAAAGCGGCCGCGGAGTGGTCGCTGAGTGGCGCAGTCCTGCAGTCACTCCATACCTGGCTGTTCTGAGCAGAGTCTTTCTGCTCTGTCTATCCTGTTGGCTGACTTGGGAGGAACTGCTGATAAAAACCCAGTCTGACCGCAGAGAGGCCATGGAGTGGTTGCTGAGTGGTACAGTCCTGCAGTCACTCCATACCTGGCTGTTCTGAGCAGAGTCTTTCTGCTCTGTCTATCCTGTAGGTTGACTGAGGAGGAGCTGCTGATAAAAACCCAGTCTGACCGCGTAGTGGTTGCCGAGTGGTGCAGTCCTGCAGTCAGGACAGGCAAGACGGCAGCGGCGGAGGAGTTTCAGGAGCGCCGCTTGAGAAGCACCAGACCCAGTCGAGACGGAGCAACTTTACAAGATAAGGAGAATGAGGACCCGGTTGGACCTGAGGAACCTACTGAGCCAAGAGGTAAAAGAAAGACGGGCATAGGTCTTGCACCTTCTTCCACAACAGCAAGATCTAGATTACCCAGTGTCCCTGCGTTAAAACCAATTAATAACATCTCTAATGACTTGGTGAACTCTCCTAACAAACCAGCTGTCAGTGCCCGCCCCCCCCGATTCTTAACACCCGGAAAACTCCACCCCAGGCCTGCACTGTATTTGACTATGAGGAAACTCCCGGGTCGCCAGTGCAGATGGGGTTGAAAGAGATGTTGGCGGGGGAGGTGCACATGGACTATCCTGATGTAGACGTTGTGCCCGAACTAAAAACTGGAGACACACATTATAAACATAACACTGAGCCAGCAAAAGGTGCAGACCAACCCATGGCGAGTGACGACACTTACCAGCCAGCTTCACTCAACTTGCCTATGGCTGAGATGCCTGGGCTGGCGTTGCCTCTGGGGCCGCCGCAGGGACATTGGGGTGGCGGGGCTGTGCGAGAGCTGGGTGAGTTGGCTGCGGTGGATGATCATTTTGGCGTCGCTCCGCCTGACATTGTGACGCACCCCCTTTTAGGGGGGGTGGCGGTGGCAGTCGATGTCCATGCGCCTGAGGACGGAGCGGGCTTGGCCGCGTTGGGGGTGACGAGAGGGGGTGATCCTGGACCATCGCTGCAGGAAGGCCTGGGGGAGGTGGAGGCGTACCTAGGAGCTGCCGCCACCGATGGCGCCGCAGGCACGAGTGGAGTGGCGCACCCGGTAGTTGCCGCCGCCACGGCCTTGAGCTGCGGGATCCAGGAGGAGGGGGGGCACCATCAGCTCTGCCGGCTGCAAGCAAGGAAGCCCCCGTGGAAGGGGACAAGCAGAACGCAGCATGCAAGGCTGCAGCTGGGAAGGGGCGGAGCCTGCAGTGTTACACCCAGTCGGTGAAGACACTGACCCCTGCTGGCAGCCTGACAGCATTGAGGAGGCCAGACCAGTGAAAAGAAAAGAACGTGCAACAACAACAACAAAGCAAAAAAACGGAATGCTGGGAAACATACAACAAAACCATACGATAGAGGATCAAGTCAAAAGAACAAAACAATTAAAACTATCTCCCACAACCTTGTTGCAAACTTCTTTAAGAAAAAGAGAGACAATACGTCCCTACCACAGAAAGAAATTTCGGATGGCGAGCTTTTGGAAGGGTGGGTGGCGTTAGAAGAATCTATCCTCATAGAACAACCACCTAACAGCCCTTAGGAGATGGGGGCTGCAAAACAAGTGTAGATAAACCAGTACCACTGGAAACTGCAGTAAGATGGCACTTTGGGAAATCTCCTCCCACCTCGCCAATTCCCCCTATACCTATACAAACGGCAGGCTCGGTAACAATGGAGCCTAACCTGATTATTGAAAAATCAAGAAAGACACTCTCGCCCGAGGGTGAGAGGGTGGAATTTAATAGTGGGCCTCTCTGTGGACACCCGCTAGGAGACGTTTCAGTCCATATTCACCATGATCATCGGAACGCCCTAAGAAGCCCCCCTAGGTGCAAGGATGTCATAAATACAACCAAAAAAAATCACAGCAAACACGGCACCACGTGGAACCCATGGTAAACCAACATTGGCACCAGAGGTGTGTACCCCTCCAAGTAGGTCTAGGGAGGCAAGAGACTCACTACAGGGGGGCCCAAGGGAAACACCACTAAAGAAAACGTATCTAATGGGAGTAATGTCCACAGTGACGATTGCACTTGCTCCCTTTAGTAAATTGTACAAAGGCCTGAATGATTCAGTGAGAGACCAAGCAGCAATCATGGCCCTGATGCATACCAAGCTACTTTATCTAGAAAAACACAATGATTAAAGAAGCGAGACAAGAGAACGCTAGTGAGCAAAGTACATCGTGCGCAATGGACTTGGAGAGAAAAGCACAAGGAACCCAGACCAGTGATAACTGCCGAAACAAAACCAGTGAGCGGATAGCCTGTGGAAAGAATGTGGTGAGCACGCAGGATAATGGCTGCATTAATATGGATAGCTAGGGAATAACCTTGATCGCAAATTGAAAACGTGCCAGAGAACAAACCACAAGCTAAACCCTCAAATACAAAACAGAAAGAACTTGAAAACTTCTTTAACAAGAAACCTAAACTCGCGGATAAGTCAAAATCAAAAGCAGGACTAAGCCCTGATAAAACAGAAGCTAAGAGAGTGGTTTTAAAAATACTGACCCCAATAAAGCTGTCAAGACATACTGCAGTAGCGAAGAATTGGGGACAGCGACACCGTCAAGGCAACACCAGTGGGCAAAATAGAGTCGAGAAAAAGGAAATTCTTGAAGGAAGAGAAAGTGGAGAAAGAGGTTAACTCTATGGAGGCCCTATTGTATCTAGGCACATACACGGTTGAAGATTCTACATCGGACATACCATTACCCAAGCCTAGAGCACGAAAATAAGTGTGCCTAGACATGCCGAAGCACCAGACACACACTTAAAGAACAAAAGTGGTCGGAAACACAGTGAGGTCCAGTTTAGAACTATGGAAGAAAAACGAAGGGCACAGGAGCCCCGTTCACCCAAGGTCTCAAAGAAAAGAAGAGAGAGCAATTCTCCCCAGGACAAACGCAGACATGGGCTAAGCACAGGATGCTCTAGGCCTTCGCAGAGAGAGACTAGTGCCAAGAAGAAGTTAGAGAACCTTCCAAGTGACAGTCAACGAAGCAAAGCGAGAGAACGAAGTAGGGGCCGAGTAATTCATGAACAGAGTAAGGAACGGTCAAGCAGCTCAACGGACAAACGCATTAAGACCAATTGCTGCATCTTCAAAATGGAGAGAATAAAAGAAAAGTCAGATGATTTTAGACTAAGCAGGAATACAACGCTGCGTATCTTTGATCAAGTCCCAAACCTTCGGCAACTGACCTCACAAGACCCAAAAATCGTTGAACCTTGTGAGAAAGGCAGGAAAGACCGGGCCTACTTACATATATCATCTGCACTAGTAAGCAACATCTTAAAGACAGAGATACCCAATCTTCGATACCTGGGATACGATCTGAAAGAAACACAGGATAGCACTAAACAGAGGAGCCACGAGGCGCAAAGAAGTTCAAAGACGAGATCCTCTTCTACGAATGAGAAATCAGTGCACGGACAAAAAAGGTACGAAAAAGATGAGGACAACCATTGGCAGAGTCGAAGGCCACAAAACCAACAGTCCAACCACCGACTGCATGATATATACAAGTCGAACGAAAAGAAGTGGAGGGAGGTGGTGCCCCACCATGACAACAAGAAAACCCCAGAGGGTAACCGAGGGTAACAAGAAAATCAGAGAGATGGCCAGAAGGCCCTGGAGAAAAAATAAGAGTCGCAATAGCCCGAAGCCCCCAGAGATCCTTCAGAGACGAGAGAGGTATCGAAGAAAAGTGCTCAGCCCCACAGCAAAATAGGACGTGGGTATCAAAATCGCGACAATATATACATAAAATTTAGCAATTAGTGGATAGAAAGCCCTCGTCGAGCCAACTGGTGAAGTCGACCCACCTGATAATAGGCTCATGGAACACATGAGGGTTTTCCCACTTGACGGCAAAATCTGATGTTAACCTGGATCATTCGAGATCCTGTGTTTACAGGAAACATGGCTGATGGCGATGGCGAAGCCGTACCTCGATGGATACACCCTGACCTTTACCCCGGCAGCAAAGGGAAGCGCAGAAGACTGAGGGCCGGTCTTCTGACGGCAGTAAGATCGGAAAGTGGTTTAGAGCACCTGGCAGAATTACATCTCTCCCCCCTCATTCAGGCCACCAGACTAGGGTGGCAAGTCGGCAGTGGAGAAACGGGGAAATAAAACCCTCAACAAAAAATCCTGGTTATCAACACATACTGGAATCCAGCAGAGATTACCTCTGATCATTATCTGGAGTGCATCGACAACTTACTGGAAGGAGAGAGTGAAACTCAACAACTTAACCATATTATAATAAACAGAGATTTAAATTGCACGATGGAGGATGGTGCTATTCCCACTAGCGTTAGATCTGCAGCTGATGGGGATAGAGCTAAAAGATGGGAAAACCTAATGGAGAAATGGGACTTGCATAATCTCCACTGGCTGCGATCCAAACAGAACAAGGAGATTCCCACGTGGCAAAGATGTGATCAAAAGGGGACCATTGACCACACAATTGTATCGAGGGACCTACTGAGTATGATCAAGTCTTTCAACATGGTTGAAACAGACAACAGAGATCACAATATCCTAAAAACGACCTGGTACCCACATAGACCTGTGCAAAAACACATGATACAAGGGCTGGAAACAGGCCAGAGAGGCAACCGCCTAAGGTTAACGACTGAAAGCATAAGTGAAATGACCAAGGCCTACAAAAACACTACCAACAAATCTAAAGACAAAGTAACCGAACCTACTACTGTTGACTATGTGCCGTTATTGGAAACATATCGCACAACCAAGCAACAATGGGGAACCACTTATTTAGCTCATAAACATTATATAATAAGGACTTGGTTGCGCAAAGAGCGACCTTGAGAAAAATCCAATGGATGGCAAAAAATACCAACTCAATTAAGTTGCAAAACAGATACCATCAAGCTCAAGGCCAGTATAAAACCTGGGTGAGACATCACCGTCAAGTCTCCTTCAACAGGATGCAGAACAAATTTTGTGAACACTCATGAAGAAAAGCAGCAAAGAATTTTGGTCACTAATTCATTCGAAAACATCAAATATTAAGACCAACTTACAGAACAACATGAGGGAAGAGCAATGGGTGGACTTCTTCAAGACATTGTACAAAAATCAGGAGGGTCAGATGCCCAAAATCCCTGGGCACCAAGTGACAGAGTGGGAAATTCCATGTGGCGCTGCATCAATCACATCAAAAATTTAACTAAAAAACTCTAGAGCGCCAGGGCCGTACAGCATCTCGAATATAGATCTGAAGGAAAATGTTGACACCTGGGCCCCCTTCATTGGTCAGATCTTCCACAACTGTAACATAAGTAACAAGGTGCCCCCCTCCTGGAAGACTTCAAACGTGGTCCTGGTTTTTAAAAAAGGAGCCAAAGAAGATCCAAGGAACTACCACCCCATAGCGCTCCTTGATGTTATTGGGAAGGTCTTTGGGTCATGTGCTCTGGGTGGCCTTAATACCTGGCTAAAAGAATCCAACTATACCGATCGATTCCAGACAGGGTTTGTCAGAAATATTGGCACTACAGCGAAGATTCTCTTATTATGCTCCCTGAAAGCAAAAGTCCAACAAGGAGCACGGCAAAGATTTATGGCCTTTGTAGATCTCGTGCAGGCTTTCGACCGAGTGAATCGAGAACGCCTGTGGGCCAAACTAACTCATAGGAACTGCCCTGACAAAATACTAGCTCCAATCAGGGCCCTGTACGAGGACACCACTATGAGAGTTCGTCTGAACGGGGAAGTGGCACCATCAAAGGAAATTTGTGCAGCCCGAGGAGTAAAGCAGGGCTGTTCGCTAGCCCCAGCCCTGTATAATGCATACACAGCAGACCTGGAAGAGGACTTTGTTACAACTACGTGTTTCCCCCCATCGATAGGAGGAGTGAAAATACAGAGACTCCTATATGCGGATGACATCATCCTGTTAGACCAGACAGTGGTAGGGCTCCAAATACAGCTGGGCAGCTTGCTTACATATTTGGAAAACAATCACCTCGAACTAAACAAGAGCAAAACCAAGATCATGGCCT
Source organism: Ambystoma mexicanum (assembly GCF_040938575.1). Classification (NCBI taxonomy): domain Eukaryota; kingdom Metazoa; phylum Chordata; class Amphibia; order Caudata; family Ambystomatidae; genus Ambystoma; species Ambystoma mexicanum. Next base: position 509,480,792 of record NC_090938.1, read on the forward strand.
TCGAAACAACAACTCAAACAGCAGGCAAAGAGAAATGGATTGTGGAGAACGAGAAACTTAAAATCGTGAAGAGCTTTAGATACCTGGGAGTGACGTTAAGCAACAGCACCACAGAAAAAACAATGCAGGAGTCACTACTAGCAAAAATAAAGACCCTGTCATGCCAGGCAAGGATGGTCGACAGGAAGTTTGTGAAGTTTTCCATGATCCCGGTTATGTCTTTCTTTAAGGCTAAGGTCGTACCGTGCATAACGTACGGGGCAGAAGCTATGCCACAAATTCCGAGCCAGTTCTTGGACAGATTGGAAGGTCCATTCTGGAAGAAGGTGTTGGGGCTTCCATTGTCGGTTCCTATCTGCCAAATCAGACCAGAACTATGCTTGCCTTCTCTGAAGGGGATTGTAGCAAGGAACACCTTGATGCTCTTTAGAAAAGTAATCACTGACTCCTCAGTTCCTGTCTTCGAGATTTTGAATAACGAATTAAGCAGTGGAAAAAACAAAATTATAACAACATGAGAGGAACACTGAAAACCTGCTTGATGAGGTGGCCCTGACAAGAGCCACCCTAATACAAAACCCAACGAAGGTGGCGAAAAAAACTGGTCGAACTGGATTGGATAAGAACTCAGGATAACGCTACTACGTACAAATCAATCAAAAACTTCCCCACAGTCCCAAAAAGAAACAATGAGGTGAGAGGTTACGTAAAAAGAATTCCCAGATAAGTACCTGTGCAATACCTTCCTCAGAATCAGACTCAACCTTCTAAAGATTAACAAGATCTTGTCAAGAAGAGGGGAGTCCCCCTCGGACACGTGCCGATACTGTAATACCTAGCAGGTGGAATCAATCTGACACCTTCTGTTGGTGTGTAAGGGTACCCAAGAAGCAAGAGAAACCTACTTAATGAAATTCTTGGGTAGCTCAACTACAGTTGAGGACGAAGACTGGTGGATTTGCCTTATGGCAGGGGAGAAAACTGAATGGACAGTGGCAGTGACTTTATTTTTCAAACAAATCGGCCTCGTACAGGGGTATAAAATGAGTGCAGGAGACAGAAGGACAACCAAGGACGTGGGGAACAGCTGAACTTCGAAAATACTTAAAAACTCAAGTAGTAAAGAAAGGGGAATAAACTTTTGTAAAAATTGGATTACAATTAAATATTTTTTTTTTTTTTTTTTTTTAAAGATCCCAAATTGGAAAAGGGCACACAGTGAGGTGGAAGGCACGAGAACTGGCAAAGATGAGCAAATAACATGGGTAAGTGACTAGTGAGAGATGAGATCAGAGCAAGGGGAAGTTGGCTTGGACCGATTTTAAAACAAAACAAGAATAAAAAACAGACTTGGAAACTGAAACAGACAGGGAGCCGACGAAAACCCCAACGCTCACATCCCAGTGTAATGAAGCAGCATAACACCTGAGAAGCAGCATAAGTGCTATATTATCAACCTATACAACCTGATGCCTAATTCCTTCTCCTCCTGATGTGAAGCAGACTTAAAAAGGCACAAGCGGAGACCGGCAGGGGGCGCGGAGCATGACAAACCTGTGAGGCTCGCGCTCCGCCAGCACCGCAGGGCCTAGTGCGCCTTTTCAATCCCCGGCCGGGAGTATAGAGTGGAGCCGAAGGAGACCCGCGCCCGCGAGGTCTGCCCCATTAGCTGAGCGGGCCTGGAGACCCACGCAGACTCAGAGCGAAGCTCCTGAAGAGAGTTGGCGAGGAGACGCCTGCAGCCGAGCGCGATACGTGCCCAGGATCCAGGAGGCATTTAGCACCTCGGCGCCGTTGGCCCCCTGGAGGACCGCAGAGAAGCCTGAGGCTCGGAGGCCGCCTACCGCACACACAGAGCAAACTTAGAAGTCGGACGTTGGGGGTGGCGTCCCAATGCACATGATCCTGAGCGCGGGGCACCGTTGCGCGGACGCAGCCCTGACGAGGTGCCTGTTCAGCATCGGGAGTGGAGGGGAGCCCAGCCCGGACCCCCAACTGGGAGCAGCACACCGGAGCAGGAGCAGGGAGGTGAGCGCCCCGCAGGATCCCAAGCACCCCTCACCCAAGCTCTGACAGTGGACCCCCAATCTGCCTCCAGAACGGGAGAGCCCGAGTGGCGACCCGCACATGGAGGAATCTACAGAAGAGGGGCCTGGGCCCAGAGTGTCGGCTCCGCGGGCACGTAAAGACACACACCAGGACCCGGCAGCCACACAGCGGGGCCCAGACCCAGAGGCAGCAACTAGGGAGAGGTGAGGAGACTGTGGGGGTGAAGCGGGTCAGTGGGGACGCAGGGGTGAGAGTCCACCCCCCCTCAACCCAACCCCCCTAGGGCCATACCACGGCGAGCCACCTACCCAGGAAGAGGGACGACACAGTCTCTCCCACGTGAAAAGCCCCACCCCTGCTCCAGACCTGACAGCAGAGACCCACCTGGAAAGGAAGGCCCCGGCATCTAGAACTGGAACTTCGACAGAGCCCTGGGCTAACGCGAGGGCCCCCAATCAGGAACGGGGCGCCCTTGAGACGAAGAGGGGCTGGAGCGCCGAGGGGAACATTGGGATTCGTCTGGAGAGTGCAGCTAGAGAGCAAGATCCTGGAGCAGGCCACATCCACCAGGGCAATTCTCTCACTCCCAACGCTTTCGTAGGTCACACACAGCCTAGAGCGAGGTCCACGGAGCCACCATGCCCGCAGGTAGTGACCCCCCTCTCCGCAGCACTAACTAAAGACGATCTCAAGGACATTCTCCAGGAGATAAAAGCAATCCATACGGATATACAGGCCTCAATAGTAGATCTCAGACGGAGAGTGGATACCTTGGAAGAAAAAATGGAGGGAATGGAAAACAACCACCTCCAGACTTATCTGCTGGACATAAAATACGAGGCGAGGCTAACGGACATAGAAATGAGGGAAGAGGATAGAATCCTGAAGATGGATGACCTTTAAAATAGGGAACGCCGAAATAATTTGCGCCTCATGGGCGTGACCCAGCAAAGATGGGAGACAGCGGCGGGCGTGGGGAGGAATGTCCAAGGTCTGATAAACCACCTCTTCACACTAGAGGGGGGGCAAGGAAGTCCAGCTAGAAAGGGCACATCGAGGTGGAGGGGGGAGGCCCTAGGACCACCGTGGTGCGGTTCCTCCGCTATCGAGAGAAAATGGAGGTTCTGGAGAAGGCAAAAAGGCTGGGGAGCTTCATCTTTGAAGGAGATACAAACAGGATCTACCAAGACCTGTGCACTCTCACGCTCACCCGCAGAAGAGAGTGCCGTCCGCTCACCCAGTGGCTCACCAGCCAGGACATAACATACAGGTGGTCGTTCCCATTTGCCCTTTCCTTCGAACGGGCCGACGTAGACTATAGAGTGACTAATGGCAAGGAGGCCTCACAAGTGTTGCAGGTGCTCAAGGGAGACGTCCCGATGGAAGGAAACGAGGAGGGTATACAGGCATCACCAGAAACCAGGAAAGAACCGGAGGGCCCCTGGTCCACAAAGAAGAAGACAAAGGGCAGAAGAAAGTTCAAGAAACCCAACACCCTGATGATGAACAAAGGAGAGGACTAGGTGAACAGAGACACACCAGCAGGGCGTGCAAAGGTGATAGTCATGCATTCCTGGCCGGGGACTCCGAGTTAACCAGGGGATCTGCGGTGGATGGACATACATTCACCCTGGCGGCTTGCTCATTGGCAGGCATCGTGTACAGAGGAGGGAAGGGAGTTGGGGTTAGGGGTTCTCGGGCTGAGCATGGATCCAGCTTCAAAAAGGGACAGAGCAGCTCCCACAGGACCGGGAGGACAAAGAACACAAGGCAAAGACCCAATGGCAGACAATGAGAGGAAGGGCCGGGTCAAGACACTCAGGATGGGCTCTCTTAACGTTATGGGGCTTAACTCCCCAGCAAAGCGCTCCCTTCTGGGGAGGGAAATAAAGAATGCGGGAGTAGATGTCTTCTTTGTTCAAGAAACCAGAACAGTGAAGGGGGAGGAGAAGGCCATCCCAGACCTTCTGGGCATCCGGCCACACAAAGAGAGGGGGAGTAGGTATCATATTACAAAGGAACCAAAAGCTCACAGAGGTAACGTGGTGGGGAAGGGAGGACGGGAGAGCTATGGTGGTATCGGGCAACTTGCATAACTCCAGAGTCATCTTAGCAGCCATATACTGCCCCAACGTGGGTCAGATTGAATTCATTTTTTTGTCCAGAGGTGATGGCCAAAGCGGAGGGGCTCCTACTCCTGGGTGGGGATTTCAACATGTGGGCAGACCGGGAGTTGGACCACATTGGGAAGACCATCCCGCCAGGCAGTAGAGGGGGACGACCGCATGGGGCGTTCTGGGACCTAATGTGGGAGCATGGGTTGGTGGACATTGAGGGAGCTACACCCAATCAGAAAAGGATATACTTTCTACTCTGCAGTCCATGGAACTAGGACAAGAATAGATTATGTATTCACGGGGCACCAGCACATGAGCAGGGAATCCCTATGGAAATGTAATGACTTCCTTCTTAGGGATGCGGTATTTAAGGAGGAGATGAGAACGGCAATCAGAGAATATTTTGAGCTTAATGATATGGGAGAAGTTAACCGGGAGATAGCATGGGAGGCAGCAAAGGCTACCTGGAGGGGCAGGCTGATTAGTGAAGGGGCATCCAAAAAGAGGGTCAGGACCCTCCTGGCTCACAGATTGAGGTCAGAGATACTCCTACTTGAGAGGTCGGAAGGGAAAGGGGAGGAAGAGAAGGAGAGAGACATGAGCAATGCAAGAGGGAAGAGACAAGAACTGAGGGAATTGAGATGGGCAAAATCGTAGCAGGACTTCAACATCTGCATCAAAGATATTACAAAAAAGGCGACAAGGCTGACGCCACGCTGGCAGCTAAACTTCGAGGCCAGCGGGCAGATAGATGGGTGGCAAGAATTGCAAGTGGGGATGAGGGGGAAAGGTCTGACCCGGAAGGCATAGCAGAGAAATGTGCCGGTTTCTATGAGACCATGTACGGGAGGGAAGGGGAGGCAGAGGCCAGCGGGCAGATGGGTGGCAAGAATTGCAAGTGGGGATGAGGGGGAAAGGTCTGACCCGGAAGGCATAGCGGAGAAATGTGCCGGTTTCTATGAGACCCTGTACGGGAGGGTAGGGGAGGTAGAGAAGGAAGCACTGGAGGCATACCTCAATGGGGTCACCCTCCCCGTCCTCGGAATTCCAGAGGCGTCTGCCCTGGACGCCCCGATAACAGAGGAGGAGGTACTTAGGGCAATATCGGGTCTGAAGCTGAGCAGGGCCCCAGGGGAGGATGGATTTATCGCAGGCTTCTACAAGGCCTTCTCGGGCCAACTGGCGGGGTTCTTAGCAGGACTTTTTTCCAACATTATGACGACAGGGAGGGCTCCCCCATCCTTTGGCAAAGCATTCATCACGGTGATCCCAAAGGAGAGGAAGGACCCGGCAGACTGCTGGTCCTACAGACCAATCTCTCTCCTGAACGTAGATGCTAAGTTATTCACCAGGATCATTGCCACGAGGCTGGACGGCCATATGCCGGGGCTTATCCACTCTGTCCAGGTGGGCTTTATACAAGGGAGGCAGGGGGCGGACACCCTTAGAAAAACTCTGCATCTCATGAGGGAGGCAGCGCCGAGGGGGGATAATCCGGTCCTGGTGGCCATCGATGGGGAGAAGGCGTTCGACCGGGTGGACTGGGGGTTCCTACATGGGGAATCAGCTAGAGTCACGGTGAATGGGCACTTGTCACGCATCTTTAGCCTTCAAAGAGGGACTAGGCAGGGCTTGCCATGACTATGGAGATACTCGCGGAATACCTTAGAGGTTCCCCGATGGTACGGGGCATTGACGTGGGAGACCATACCTTTAAGCTTGGCCTTTATGCAGGCGATATTCTCCTACATCTGAGGGAGCCCTCTAGGTCAGTCCCAGCCGCCTTGCAGGTGATTGAACAGTTTGTAAGTTTCTGAAGCTTCAGGGTAAATATAGGCAAATCAATGATCTTTCCCTTCGCACCAGAAACAGACAGAAATTTGGAGGAACTGACCCCCCTGGGCCTCCAGATCTGCACTGAAGGGATAAAATACCTGGGGATCAATATTGTTAGACCCAATGAAGATCTGAGTCAGGCTAACTACCCCCCACTGTTTGACAAATTATTCAGGGACATGGAGGGCTGGGGGAAGGTGCAAATATCTTGGATGGGAAGGATAAACGCCATAAAGATGAACCTTCTCCCCAGAGTGCTATATTTGTCTTTCAGATACTCCCACTGGAGGCTCCAGAAACCTACCTCATAGAAGCCAAAAAGCGCATATTGAAATTTATATGGCAGGGCCAAGACCTAGACTAGGATACGAGATCCTCACCCTCCCCAAAGAAAGAGGAGGGGTCGCCCTCCCAGATCTGCAGACCTACCACAGAGCGGCCCAACAGAGGGCGCTGGCCCCCCCACCTTAGAGAGGACCCTAATAAACAATGGGTCTACCTCGAAAAATTTCACCTGCGCCCAGTCACAGTAGGAGAATGGTTATGGGTTCCATTGAAAAAAATCCCAAAAAGAATTAGGGCCCACCCAATACTAAGCACAATGTGGAAAGCGCTAACATGGAAGGGTAATGGAGAAAAAGTGACCATGTGGCCCTCGCCACTGAGCCATATCTGGTCCACGCCGATGTTAGAAGAAATCCCGGGCCATGAACATTACCAGTCATGGTTCGACGCTGGACTCTGTAGGGTCGGCCAGCTGGTGAGAGAGGACACCTTCATAAGTATCCAGGAGCTCGAGGAGGCACTGAGAATCGGCACGCTCTCCCCGCTCCTATATCTATGGCTGAAGGGAGTCTTAATGAAGCCGAAACAAAAGCCATGTATACAAAGAAAGCTCACCCCTGTCGAAAAAATCCTAGACACCCACGTAGAAATGAAAGGGCTCATATCCCTCCTTTACGGAGCGCTCATGACCCCCCGGGAGGGAACAACAAAAAGCCTTAGAAGAAAATGGGAGAGGGACCTGGGCTGCGGAATCTGAGATAGCCTCTGGGGGCGATTATGTAGCAGGGCATTTAAGACATCGATCTCTTGCCAATATAAGACACATGCCATCAAACTCCTCCACAGGTGGCAGTACGACCCAATCACACTCTCTAGGATGTTCCCAGACGTTGTCCCTGTGTGTTGGCACAGTTGTGGGGAAAAAGCCAATTTTTGGCACGTGTGGTGGGCATGCAAAAAAGTCCAAGCCTACTGGTCAGAAGTGCTCAGCTGGCTTAAGGAGGCGGGAGAGGGGGTTTATCCGCAAGACCCAATCCTGTTAATATTCGGGCTGCAGCAAAGGGATGAACACTGGGAAAAACTCCCAGACCTGACACACTCCCTACTATTGGCAGCCAGAGCCGCTCAGGCTAGAACATGGAAGAGGGCCGCCCTCCGTACGAGGAGAGAATGGGTGGCAGTGGCCAAGGACATCTACTTTATGGGAAGACTTACGGCAGCGATACAGGGCTCAAGTGCACAGATAGAGACCGGTTGGCTACAGTTCATGGAGGCGTTTGTCAACACGGAGGACACAACCTGAAGATCCCATGGGCCCTCGACCTGGCCCAAAACCTGCCTTAGTATAGAACACATTGCCCTTGAATCAGGGGAGTCGGTCTCCCACCGACGAACTTCAGCCCGGTTGGAGCTGCCCAAAGAGGTTTTACTATGGACAAGCGGATCCTGTGTCCCGAGACAATGGGTTTGGGGGTGTAGAATACAGCAGGGAACTAGGGCTTCCTTTTGGTGTTCATGTGGGCATGTGCCCAAAGTTGTTGGTTTGAACAAGCTCTCTGTTGTCTTTGAAAATCAATAAAATTGAATTAAAAAAAAAAAAAGGCACAAGCAATTTTCAAGCAACCTACATGGCAAAGCACAAAAGTTCAGAGACGGCAAAGAGTCCTTCTGCACAGCCTGAAACTCAGCATGTTTACATAAATCTCCATTTGCACACGGTTATAGATATTACCAAGCTTAACCAACGTGTACACCATTCCAGCGCCTGCTGAGACTTCATTAGCGCACTAAAAATCTACAACAGGGACATCATTTGGGGGTAACCAGGGGTGGTAATTGTGACCCCTGGCGGCCACAGTTGCAACCCCTGGGCCCACCCTTCTACCCCAACTTTTAGAAAAGAAGTATTTGCAAAAGAAAGGGGTGCTCCTGGTGTAGTGCCCCCCCCCCCCGCAGCGCGCAAGACCCCACCACACCAGGCCTGGTGGGTCTCCGAGCCAGTGCCCACCCATCAGGGTGAAGGCTGGGCCGAGGAGGCACTCAGTAGTGGTTGGAGCCGAGCGTCACATGTGGCACATGTCACATGCCATGTTCAGCTCTAAACCCTTCTCCCTCGGCTTCCTTGCAGCTCACATACAGGAACCAGGAAGCTCTCGCAGCTTCCTGGTTCCTGTTTGTGAGCAGTACGGAGGAGCCGAGGGGGTCTGGAAGGACGGACCGAAGCTGCAAGAAAAAGGTGGCTTTTTTTGTAATATAATGTGTGTTTTGCATGTGTGAAGTGCGTGCCAGATGTATATGTATGTGAATGGTGGGTGAATGAAACGTGATGCAATGTGTGTTTTTGAATGTTCTGAGTGGGTGGGGGTGTGCCTGTGTAGAGAATGCAATGAGTGAATGTATGAGATGGTGTGAGTGACTGGTGGGTGAATGAGAATTGATGTGATGTGAGTTTTTGAATCTTCTTTGTGCGTATGTAATTAGTGGATGCAAGAGAAAGTCTGAGTGTCTGGCGGGTGGGTGAATGAGATGTGATGCGCGTTTTTGAGTGTGGTGGGTGGGTGGTTGTGTGCCTGTGTAGAGAATGCAATGAGTGCATTTAAGAGAAGGTGTGAGTGAGTGACTGGTGGGGGAATAAGCATAAATGTGGTAGTCTGTGTTTGAATGTTTTGGTTGGGGTACGGTGTGTGCCTGTGTGGTGAATCCAGCGAGTGTGAGAGGAGCTGTTTTGGCGAGTGACCGGTGGGTGAAAGGGGATGCATGTGTGTGTATACATTTTTGCCACATCCTTTATTGACGTGGCATGTTTTACTAGTATTTTTGGGCAAAGGCAAGTTCATGTGTGCTATTCCCTAGCTAGACTGGAATTTTGGTGCAGTCAGTCTAGCCATTGCTTACTGTGGCATGACATTTATGACTCAGTATTTTTAAAAAGTAAGTATGATAAGTAGAGTTCCCTCGCTAGCCTGATGTTCTGGTGCATCGGCCTGTATATTCTTCACTGTAGCATGACTTTTTATTAACTGAGCATCTGTGATGAATCAAGCAAAAAAACGTGTTCTTATGGGTCTAGACTGGCGTACATTGGAACCCGTTTGAACAGGTTTTCCTATTGTGACATGTCACTTTTAATGGCCAAACCAAAAAGGAGTATTTACTTACATAGGAGTACTGGCATATACTGCCAGAGACAGTTTTGTGCCCAGTGCCAGTAATGATTCTATAGAAAAAACTTCTTAAAGCGAACATAAAAGTTTGGTCTAATATGGGAATACTAGCATATGTTGGTGGAGCCAGCATGGAAATGTATGGGCACAGCCAGCATACAAATATTTTTTATAATGGCATGTATTGCAGAGACTGGCATGATAATGCATCAGGAAATGTCCAGTGCACTTTTGGTGACTTGCATCTATTGTACTTTTTTTCATTATTTACCCTACACCCTACAAAACCGATTGTTGGCCTTTTACCCAAATTTCCCCAAAAAGCGGGCTGTGTAATGCACCATTTTAACCCAATATTCAAAACATTTTCTCTGGGGAGGGAGAAGAATCCCCAGGGCCCACCCGCCCATCCTATTTTCGTTAGTTCAGGCTCCCTCGCTATGCTCAGTGGAAATCACATACTTGTGGCAAATATTTACACCCTCCAAAAAAACAACTCACCAGCCAGCTTTGATTGAAAACCATATTTACTTCATTCACTTTCAGTAGTGCATGACCCTGCAGCAGCATGATCCTCATGGACATTGCGCACACGTGGTGGTCTGGACTGGCCCGGGGTGTGGCGTGCCCTGTGCTTTGTTAAGGAGCTTTGGGGAGGCGACTCCCAAAGCATGGCTTGCAGGGGAGCTGCAAATTTTGTGCTACGCCATTGAGCACCACTGGGTCTGACAAAGCAATAGTGTGTAGTGCGCGTCTTCAAGTCTGCCAGTGAGTCCCCGGGTGAGAAGCAGCTTGTGGGTGTTTTCAATTTTAAATAACTTGTGTGGTGCTATGAATTTATGTGTGCAGCAATGATATTACACTAAATGGTGTTTTTTTTTTTAAGTCCACTGGCACCCAGTATTACTCTTAGATATTAAAAATATGGGGCGCCTTGGATATATTGAAAGAACCTTTCCCAGGTATTATACTCCAGCAAAGATAACATTAGCAGGTGCACTCCCCTCTGTGCACGCAGACCAATCTAATAGGTTTCTTCTATTGTAGTGGCAGCTGAATCATATATACATTTATAACCAGGGAATTTTGTGGATACTAAATCCTGGTCAATGCTTTAATTTTCAGGCTTTGCTCGTGCAGAATTTTTCTCCTAGTTAAACAGCAGCGCACACCTCGGACAGATGCAACATGACCCCTTTTGGTTACTTTTAAGAACTCTGAGACACAGTAAACCTTTCAGAAATAAAACACAATAGTATCAGGATTCAGAAAACACAGACAGCATCAATAAATACAATGAGAGTAGTGACCGGAGGGTGTATGCATGGCCATGTTTTGGCAATGTTTATGAAAGCGCACTCCTGATAAAAGTGTTTTGCATAAAGTGATGGCTGAAGAAAATTACCCCCAAGGCCATTTTAGTCGGTATTAGATCTATGCTTATGCATTAGGTTTAATTGTAAGGATTCTTGATACACTGATATAAATGGGGGCTCATCATTACTCTACATACAGGGCAATATGCCCTCCAGGCCTTTGGCTTCAGTCAGAAACATGTAGCTGAAATGCCATCTACCAATCCACTATCAATGACGTAAAATCCCAGCCTGGACACCTAAAACGTGACACACGTATGTGCGGTCTTTCCCACTTAACATCAATACATCTATGATCCCCATGGATTCTCTGCTTGGCCAATCGTGAGCGGTTCAGAGAAGGACTGTGCAACTTACCAGGAGGTTGTTTTGAACCCAAACATCAGATCTGCGATGGCAGTGACGAGATGCTGACCTGAAACAAGAAGCGTAGGTTAAAGATTGTAAAAGAAACATATTACACATTGAAATTGCAAATAGTTATCTTTAATGAAGGTGGTATTAAATATCAAACAACAAAAGACAGAATAGATGGCAAGACGAAGACAGAAACACCAGAACAACTCATCAATAGGACCCTGACCCTAAACTATAGCCATTCCCCACAGACCTAATCACAGCAGACGGCTAAGGAATAGTAAACCCTGTACCATTAGCTCCAACCCAGAGGGTGATAAACAGAATAAGCACCCACTTTACACAATGCTCATCAAGATACAGCGGGAAGCATAATGCGCCATCAGACACAAACTACAACTAAACAATAGCCCTAAGGAAGTCACCTCACAGAAACCAAAACACCAACTGAAAGATAGTCATGATAGGAGGAAACGAACGGCGGAATACACAAGCTGACCAAGACAGACACACTAGAATGCCTCATCAACAGCATTCTGACCCTGAACCATTCAAATCCCCAACTGACTAATGTCACATTAGATAACAAGAGAATAGAGATAGTTCCAAACCAGTTCCGCACCCGAAGAAATGGTTCAGACACAACTACCACCCATACAAGACTCACTATAATACAGCTGGAGATGCGCAGTACCTTAACAGCGAGACGGCCCATAAGGAACCAGCAACAACCACACCCACTGGGATACAGCTCAAACGGAACCGGAAGTACCTGGACCAGGATACAGACCCCACTAACCCAACCCTCAATTTTCTACATACTCAAACCACACAAAACTCACACAACCATTTCTCTCCCAGTAATCCGCACACACTTTACCACACTGCATCAACAACACATAGACAGTACCTACAGCACACAAAGCCTCACCCGATCCGATACTTGCACCAAAGCCCAGCACTCTCATGGCCTCTGCCTGAATGATGAGAAGACGGAGCTCCTCCTTGTCGGCTCTCCCAGTAACCTGTCTAAACTTAATCCCAACTACAACAACATAATTATCGATGGTCACACCATCCCTATTGCCAAAAGCGTGAAAATTCTCGGCTTTTACCTTGATGCCAACTCCAACCTCTCCAAACAAACTAGCATGATAACCTCAGCCTCCGCCTACACCGACAAGCTTATTAGGGCCAGTAGACCCTTCCTATCATCCAATAGCTGCCTCACTCTTGCTAGAGCCCTCATACAGTCCAAATTGGACTATTTCAATAGCCTATACCTAGGTGCTAACCAAACTATAATTAACAAATTAAAGGTACTTCAAAACAACGCACTACGTGCAGCACTTAAGATCCCCAGGCGAGAGCACATCTCCAATGCTAGGAAATCGTGCAAATGGTTCTCCATATGACAAATTGATTTGAAAACCATTTGCCTCACATACAAGGCTTTAAACCACCTAGCCCCACCATATCTCACTAATAAATTTACCATGAAACCCGCCACAAGAACCACCAGATCCTCCATGCTTAACAGTGCCTAGATTCTCCTTAATAAGAGCTGGAGGGGCCAGCTTCACAGTACTTGCCTCCCAACACTGGAATACCTTACCCCTCAACATTAAAACTATTGAGTCCTTCCAGATCTTCAGGAAACATGTTATCGGTTGGCTCCTGAACAAAGAGTAACACCTCAGATTTGGCCACACCTCACTATGTCTGTGAACTCTGCAAACTGTTGTATTTTGAAACTGCAGTACCCCCCCAGATATGGGCGTACACCTCCCACTGCTTAACTAGGTTTGTATACTCTGTAAATTGCTGTATATTGAAACTGTATATATCACAACATGTACCTTCTACATTTGGGTTTGGAGCGCTATACAAATAAATAAAACAAACAAACAAACTCTGTGTATACTGAGCTGAAGCTGCCAACAGCACACCACTTCTCCTACTCTCCTATTCCCCTCTATATAAGTACCTTTAACATAACATAACATTTAAAATGCAGCAACGTTTTTACACCAGACTTCTGAACTTTTCCTTTTCGAACATAATCAACTTTGTTATGTTTCTGTAATTTATACTGTGTACCACTGCCATTTGGACGGTCTTCAGGCACTCTGGCGGATCTGAAAGCAGGCCACGTTAACTTAGTAGAGACTAACGGAAAATAAACAGATTTTTTAACGGTAATCTTGAATATGCCTACTTATTCTTGAAGGAGTCACCCTTCCCCCTCTACCCAGTCTCCTTGGAACATTCTATTATTTTTTTTACTCCTCCCCTCCACCACCACCCGGGACAAATATGGCACCATACATTGGCACCTCCTGGCAGTACCCAAGGAGAATGAGCAGATAGTCCCACACAAGAGAAAGGATAGTTGTCAGGTCTGACTAGGTAGAGAAGGCCTAGAGGTAATGAAGATTATCAGTAATTAATCCCTGCATTACCTTCCTGGTCCCAGTCCATACTTTTTTAAGTATACCCTAGATTGAACAAGACCTCACAAGAAAGAACAAGGCAAATACAAGATACTGCAAACCCAGTATACCTTTACCCCAAAACCAATAATTCAAGGAATAACGACTTGTAACACAGTGGAAGCAAATCCTTCATCAGCCCGTCCTGGGATAGACAATCTATAAGGACAGGTGAAAGCACTGTAAGCTGTCCAGGTAGCCCTCCAGCCGATGTCCTTCAAAGAGAACACTCTGGCCTCGATCCAACAAGTAGACATGCCCCTAGTAGAGCTATCTATCCCCTTGCCAGGAAGCAGGCCACCCGAAATGGAATACATCAATGCAATAGTGTTGTAAATCCATCTGAAGATGGTCATGGAGGAAGCTTTCTGGCCCTTACTGGCCCCTTCAAAGGTGACAAAGTCCTATCCACAACAGCGAGGAGAAACTCCCCAACATCAAACTGGACGAGTGAAACCAAACTTCTAGACCCAAATTTCAAGGCATTGCAGGGATCACCACCTCCTGTGATAGGTGAAATGTAAATACCACGTTTGGACGATGGGTCAAATCTAAAAGACACAGGTCCGGAGAGAACAAATAAGGAGGAGAGCACAACAGCTCCCCCAAATGCCCAAACCTGAGGGTTGAAATAACTGCCACCAGATTAAATGTAAAATATCAGGTTCATCTAATGCCACAAAAGGGGAACATTGAAGGGCTGTAAAGCTAAGGACTGAGGGAAGATCCCAAGGAGCTTTAAGGGGCCTAGACCACTCCAGAGAGAAATTCCCTAGCAGATGAGATGCAATAGGGTCCAAGTCCCCTGTAATCCCCGAGGTCCTCTGACCATCCAAATGACTGCCCACTGAGTCCTCAGAGAGGAGACTGATGGTCTAAACTGAAATCCCTCCTGAAGAGATCTAGCAACATCTGCCAAAGCAAAATCCAGAGACAACAAATTGTTCCTGGCACACCAGTTCAAAAACGTGCCCCAATGTCTATCGTAAGACCACAGTTTGAATGCCTTATTCAACCCCAGGATTGACATTTTGAACCCTCCCTCTCAAAGACCAGGCCACCCAACTCCAGCTGCTGAGAGGTGTTTGGTCTGCTGCTAGAATTACTGGAGGAGACACTGGAAGGATGATCGGCGGAGCCAGTGCCAGGTACAGAAGGAGAGGAAATCAAAATCTGTGTCTCCAATATGGGGTCACCAGGTGACTCATGGCTTTGGATAACCTGATCCTCGTCAGAAGCCTGGGAATAGGAGAAAACATATAAAGTGGACTAGGAGTCCAAGGGATGGAAAGGGATCTGTTGCTTCTAGAGAGAGGGGGGGACACACATCTCCCTTGCCAATTCAGATAGAAAACCACGGTAGTATTGTCCATTAAGGTATTCTCAGGGCACGCCACACTTTGGTGAGAGAACCTCACAAGCCCGACAAACTGCCTCCAGCTCCCTGCTATTGGAAGAATGATGGGACTGCGCTCACCATCCAACAGTGCTTGCATCTGTAGCTACCACTGTGGGTATTTTGCAGACTGTGTGGATTCAACCACCATTGCAGGGCCCTTACTACACAGTCTGACACTCTGATTAGGCTAAGTCCTGGATCACTTGGATGCCATAAGCAATGGCAGGTGGCATAACAGATATTGAAAAGTCTCACCCAAGGTATGAAAACGTTGCCACCATCAGGCCCTGGAGCTTTAACCATTTCCTGACTGAAACCTTCTTGTGGTGACAAAGGTCTTCTACTGCCCTTAGAAGACTCCATGCTTTTTCCTCCTGCAGACACACCTGGCCTAGGCTCGTTCCGACAGCACGCCCCAATGAATATTTTGAACTTGTTTGAGCTGACATTTCTTCTGTTTGACAAGGACGCTGAACACAGACAGGTCCCGTGAGACTGCTTCCCGCATCTCTCTATGAGATGCTCCCTGAATGAGAAGCTCTTCCAAGTGCGCACAGACTCTTGGACCCTCTCGTGCAACAGTCACATTATTGGTGCCAGTGTCTTTGTGAAAACCCTGGGACAGGCCAAAAGAAAGGAATGCAAATTGGAAATGGATGCCTGCAACTGCAAACCTGTGGCATGAATGAAGGATCGGGACACGCGGGTAAACATTGCTGAGATCTAGTGATGTAAATCAATCCTCTATTCTAATCAACAGAATAACCTTCTGTAAGGTGTCAACCCAGAAAGACACATTGTGGACAAAGAGGCTAATTCCAATTAGATGAAAAACCAGACAGAATCTCCTGGATGTCTTGGATACGCCAGACCCTGGAGTAACAGCCCTGTCCCCACACCTTTCAGCAGACTGGGTGAATAGCCTTCTTCTGCAGTAGGTTCTGAATTTTTGCTTGCAGACAGTCTGTCTGAAAGAATCCTGAAGCCAGAGGATCTGGACCACCCCTGTCTCTGGTGGGATGATGAGATATAACCTTCTCTCAGTATGTCCAGTACCCAGGAATCTTTTACGGAAGAAGCAACGTATCCCAGAAGATCCAGTTTCTTCCTGCCAGTGGAATCCTTGGGGTGGCTCCTTGCCAGTCCGGAGTAAGTCGTGTTAGGGGTGTTGAGGCCCCAAAATTCTGACCTGGGGACCACGGTCTGCTCATGAAAGTCAGACGAGATGTTCTGGCTGAAGAATGAAAGGGTCTTCACCGCTTTACTAAATCCAAGCTACGTTTTCCTGGCTGTGACTTTTTCTTCATTAGGGTCCCCGAATGCTGGACCCGATTATGAACTCTGTGGAACTTCTCTTCAAGCTCATCCCCAAACAGGTTTGTGCCCTGAATGGGCAGCTTCAAGGCTACGCTCTTAAGAGTGATCTGTCTACCAGTCCTTAACAGGAAGATACCTGTTAAGGACTGGCAGAACATAAACATCTCAGAACATAACCTTCTAGCTCTGACTGGCATATCCATAGAGATGTAGCTGTCTGGGCGCAGTCGTAGGCCAGTTCGAGAAGGAATTCAATCTGATGCTGCCTGAGCTCCAGGAGTGTTGAACACTCCCGCCCCTCCCCAATAGGTGCATTTAGCTCTTGAAAATCCTCCAGAGGAGCCTGTGTGGTGTAGGAAGCATATTATGAACTTGGGGTCACACGAGAACCTACATAATTCTTCCTCAATGAAGAATCCACTTTTTCTTCCATTGTACCCAAAACTTTTGCATCCTCCAGGGACATAGCTTGGCGACCCATGCGGCAAAACAGTAAAGAATCGGTCTCCATGGAAGTAGGCAGTTAATTAGTCTTCCCTCTTCACGCATACAGTTTTACCCATAAATCTGGGCACAGCAAGCCTGTCAAGCTACTTCCATTCAGATTAGGATACCACTTCATCCCAAGTAACCTCAACCGGATTTAGCAGTCTTTTTAAATGGCTGCAGTGCAGGTTTGAGATAAAGGGAAGCAGTATCTGCATCTGCGAACTGCATTCCTGAAGCCACATGCTCTAGGACCTTGCCCGCTGCTTCTTGGTCCACGTATTGGCACTCTTTGCTCTTTTTCTTCAACAAAACAGTCACTCACTGAAGAACTACTGTCTGTGCTAGGAGAAGTGGAAGAAACCCCTCCCAAACATGCCTTCAGAGGACTGTTCCTCCCTCAGTGTTTCACTGATAATGGCCTTTAGCGTCAGTGACGTGGGGAAGAGGAACCACAAGTCTCACAGGAGGTCTGCAAGTGCCCCTTGGACCTCCTATCAGACCTCATGCAGCCAAAAACTGGAAATAGAGAGAGAATGTCACAGATAAAGCGCCAGCAGCAAACAAGGGAACCCCATACCTGACTCCCCTTCTATGCCGCACTCCAGTTGAACGACCTGCTCTCCCTCTGCCCTGGGCGCCGTGTTGGAGGGAAGTGAAAAGAATGCCCCCACCGACTGGCATTCTCCTCCTCCTGGTTACCCAGGTGATGTCCCGGGCCTGCCTACAGACCAAGCGAACCAGCTGCATAGATCTGCAGCAGTTCCAGAGTACATCGTGGCCCCAGTCCAAACGGCCCAGCTCAGATTTTGGGGGTCGCTTCTCACTGGTATGCTGGAACTTCCCTGCTCCTCTGTTCTCCCAAGCCAAGCAGGGGAAGACAGGAGTCCTGCAGTTCTACAGAGACACAGCCCAGAAGATCCCTGAAATACTACAGAAGGCTGCAGCACAACCGAACAAACTAAAAGGGAGGAGGGAGTATACTGGGAGGGGAGAAGGAAAAGAACATTCTACAAGCCGAGTGGGGTGATGGCCGACTCCTTCAAAAAGTAAGAACTGCGACGAGGAAACGGAGTATGTGGAGGTAATGCTTTGTTTCTGTGTTGATTATGTTGTTTGGTGGTACCCGGCACTGTGTGCAGGTCTGTTTCTAAACGGTCTGTGTTGTGTGAATACAGACATTCATGCATGCACTGAAACAAACGCACAAAGCAGGTCACCTAAGGGAAGAGTACATGCACATCAAGGAAGGTAGAGAACACAAGGTACTCCATACTTCATCCATAACTGGGATAATTTATACTACCCAAAACATGCATGCACTTCCAGTTTTCCACAGGTAGGGTGTGTGCATAGAGAAATACCCACTGCTCAATATGACACTAGGTTAACTTTTTCATAAACATAAAAAAGGGTTGCCCGTTTACTGCAGAAGACCACCTAGGGAAAAAAACAGTACACAAAAGAGAATTAGTACCTAGGAAATAGAGGCAGGTGCCAATGACCGATTTACTGATATTACCACTCCACCGGAAAGCAGCTAAATTTCCACCACAGAGGAAAGCAGCTAAATTACCACCACAGAGGAAAGCAGCCAATGACCGATATCCTGAGATAATCAACCTGCAAAAAAAGTAATCGCAGAAGTATTGTAATTATGGAATACCAATGATGGTATGCGTTGGGTACGATTTTCTGTTTCTGATTTACTCCCATAGACTTCTAAGGGACATCCTTTCTTTTTGCTTTGTTTTGCTTGCTGATCATACTTTTTGTAGGTAAGTAAAGCCCTCTCCTTTACTTCACTTGCTTTGTGGTCATTTTTATGGGGAAGCTGATTTATCCATAAAACAATCAGTAATGGGAGACTAAGCCTCCCTTAGCAAAGGTCTTGTATTTTTAAAGCAGCACACATCACATTAAACTTGGTTAAAATACTTTGCATCCTCATGACTTTGTTGCTAAAATTACAATGGGTCCAAGATTGGCTGGTGGCAGCGTTTATTTTTCTAGTGTTTTTGACTTCTACTTGTGCACTTTTGTATTTTTACGCATAATGCCAGAAAGAGTAACATGTACTATAAAACTGTTGTGTCAGGAGATATTTCCCTGTCCTTTGGCCATGGTGTTCTGCAGCCTTCTTCATGCTCTCCCATGTCCGGGGAAAGTTGCGCTCTGGGGGATTGTGGCCGGATGTGAGGGCTGAGACTCTCGGGTCCCAGTCCACATCCATGTCACGGAGTATCTGTGGCTGGGCAGAATGTTTGGACAGTGACGGTCCATGATAGGATTACCCCTGCCAGTAGTAATGGTGCAGATACTTACCAATGATATGATAGGTTATTTATAAAGTGCTTAATACCCAAAGGTTTCTAAGCACGGACCCAGGGATCGAACCTGTGTTGCGCCGTGTCGTCTTGCTTCCAAGGCAAGCATGTTGCCCCTGAACTATACTCCAGAGACCCCTGAGCTAGCCTCCCGAGACCAATGGTAGGGGTGACACCATTCCACATCCTGTAAAAAAGGACTCCTCCTGCAGCCATTCAGCAGGTCATCCTTGGCGTAAAGACCCATGAAGAAGTGCAGCCTGCTGAAGACCCAAGAATGAAGGTTGCAGCTGACCAGGATTGCCTCCAGCCAAGACCCAGTAAAGCCCTGCTCCTCCGTCTGGATGTCAAGATGGCCCTCAGCAGGGCTTCTATCCCTGGACCGGTGAGAACAACCACTCTCGACCCCTGCTCGACGTTCCGTGCCCGGTGGATCTTCAGAAGTGTCCCTGGACCACCCGGTGGACTGGCCTGCTCTCTCCTTGGTTACCCAACTTCAGCCATCGCCATTCTGAGTGCACCCATGGAACTTGGAGAATCTTCAACTTGTGCTACAAGTCGCCTGCTCCTGCATTTCATCCTTCCAGTTTCAACAGAAGCCGTGCCGGGCCAGCTCCTTCGTTCGCCAACCGAAGATTGCCCGTCACCGCCGGACCATGGTGACTCCCATTGAATCCGGTCGTCTTCTGTTCCTGGCGGTCTCCTAAGATCGCCTGCTTCGCCGAAGTCTTCTCCCTTTTGTGTCAAGAGTGACCAGCTGACCAGTGCCTGGAACTATAATACAAGCACCCCAACTGACCAAAACGAAATACTGCATCGGAAAACAACATCTGCTTCCGCAACCCCTGGTCCTCCCTCGATCGAGCCAAGCACAGAAGTATGTGGGCCCAATAGATTCAGAACCTCTGAAGTGGTCTCTGGGAAAATTGGAGTAAGTGGGGCAAGTTAACATACCATTTTGTAATCCACCCTCCATAGGGTTACAAGGGCATAAAGTCTTAGCCTTATCTCTCCCTTGTCCAATTCAGATAGGTAGTGGTCTAGTCAAGAATCCTGGCCGCCACTCCCCCCGGCCCTTCTCTAGTGTGGAGTGACTGGAAGAGATACTTCCCTGAACTTTTCCTAACTTTTGGAACACTAAATCACAACCACTGCCATTGCTCTATCCAATAATAAACCTACCTCAACCTGAACAGTATAACTTGCGGTACTGGTCACTCTAGGGCACTAGGCCCCATTCTATCTCAGGGCTGGACTTACTAAGAGTTAGGAATCTAACTCTAGGATTGCTTCAGAGTGTCCTTATTGTAATTCTCTAATTGATTGCTTACCTGTGACTACTAGTTTTGGATTAACTGATCATCTACCTCTTTACTTACTTTACCATATGCAGATATTGGAAGTCTCGCTTAGGATTATATCAACTATTGCTTAACTGGCTTTCAGGTAAAGTGTATGGAATCGAACTAGACCCCTGAATGGTGTATGCATAAATGTACTTGATAGTTGTTGCGCAATAATACTTACCTGACAGTTTAATTGTTCAGTGTGTATTTTAAAGGCCTAACAAATCATTGCATATTGTTGTGCTTCTCCATCTAACTGGAATTATTGGGGTGCTTTATGTGTCTCATTGTAGCCCAGCCTAGACCAATCGCACACCCCTCCTAAGTATGAGCCTTACTTTCTTCGACCCTACCTTAATTGGGTTTGGCTAGAATTCAGCGACTTGACTATTCACCAGAATAGCTGGCCTCCCAAAAATCAACCCCCCCAGGGTCGATTTTGGTAATCTGTCTCGACAGTATAGAATTACCATCAGTGTAAAATCTGGCTAACATCTAAAAACAAATAGCCAGTAAAAACATTTTACACATACATTCGACTGCCAGGATTTACCATCTACTTCTTGCCTGTACAGAGGTGAAGTCTGAACCTGATCATCCTGCATCACCCTCCGTCCGAATGCCAGACTGCCTCTCTTCCCTCCCTCCCCACCCGCACAGTAGTGGAATCCAAATGTCGGCAGTTACAATTATTTGTCCATAATTACAAAGTTCAGATAAGACGTGACTCTGGGGTATTAACCCAATCTGCAACAAATGACCTCATATTATCTCAGCTTTAACTAATAGAAATATGTATTAATGCATGCCTGCAAAGAGCTAAAATATTCTCTCACTTAGGGTTACATGGAAAATTGTACAAACCACATAAGAAACCCACATAGATGGCAAAGAGTAAAAATCACATTCATGTTGATTCCGATACTCTTAGACCTTGTTCTTCCTCCTTCACACCTGGTTAGGTAAGAATGCAACACAGAGTTCAAGGGAAACAGCTTCTCCAAAATAGGGAATGATCACCTTAAGAACTTTGGAATGTGGCCAACAACCACAAGCATAGCTCCATGTAACAAGCTCCACCGCCCCACCCATGCGTCACAAACTATTCCCTTCCAGTTGTTTCCACTGTGAAGGTTGTCGCAGAGCATATTCTTAGAGGGCACAGCTGGGACGGCGTTGTGAAGGAGACAGCAATGACTAATTGTACCAGCATTACCATGAAGGTAATTTTTTCCTTACTCTAGCATTCTGCTCTACCTACTTCCCAACTTGTTGGGAGACTAGACTATGCAGACCCAAATACTGAGTGGAGGAGACAGCATATGCCACACCGGGGTTCAAGCAAAGATGTTGTGCAAGACCTGCTGGCTAAAGAAGGCATCCCTCCTGGAAGACATATCCAGAGAAAAATAATTACCAAAAGCATGAGGAGTGGCCCAGGTGGCAGGCTTACAGATTTACATGATGGAACAGGTCTCTGGAAGGTCACCAACGCCACCTTTGCTCAAAGTATGCCGCCTCTGAGGAATATGAAGGTTAGACATTACACACGCTTTAGAAATGTATGAGTTTATCCATCTAGGAATGGTAGCCATGGCTGCTTTGTTTCCAGGAGAAAGACTGAAAGTTCTGTCAAAATAAAATGTCAGAGTTCTCGCTACATCTGACCTGGAAGAGGGAGGTGTGAGATTAAAGTCTGGCAGGACAATTTTCGGATCCAAATGAAATTCAGAAAGTACATTTGGCATGAAGGACAGAACCGTCTGTTAACAAAAGCTTATTGTATGAAAAACAATATAAGGATCATCTGAAGAAAGAGCTTGAAGCGTTCCTGTCCCTCAGGCTAAGGTAATAGCAACTAAGAAATACGTGTTTTAAGTTAATACTTCCAAGTAAGAAGTCATTATAGGCTCACAAGGCGTATCCATAACGATAGCCAGGTTGGCATTAAGGTCCTATTGGGGACTCAGTTCCCTGAGTCGAGGGTATAAGTGGAGGGGACTGTTGAAAGGTCTCCTAATAAACTAGTTATTTAAAGAGAAAGACTCCTTGGGATTGAATCTGAATGCCTTTACTAGCTAGTTAAGAAATGAAAGAGAACATTGTCCAAGAAGGACACAACAGGATTTAATGTTTTCAGAGAGGGCTCGATGGCAACATCTGAGCCATTTTTGCATGTGTACTGGCTTCTTGTTCAATCTTTCCTGGCAGCAGAAATAATAGAAATATTTCTCTCCGATATCCCCCAATTTAGCATAGGCTAGTTCTTCAGAAACCAAATACTCAACTTCAGCAATGGAAGGGAAGAGCAAACACCGACCTCCCGCTGGATTATGAGGTCCTAAACATTGGGAAGAATCTGAAAACATGGCTTTCAGGAGACAATGTTAGTTAAGAACCATGTCAGTCAGGGTGACTAATGGACCACTAGAATCACCCTCCAGTTACAAACCATCACTAAGGTGCAAGATGTTGTTTGACGAAGAAAAGGGAGGGGGGCTACAAGGACAAACCCAGATTGAAAGCGTCTGCGTAGGCCTCACACAGATGGCTGCTTGTGTCACAAACAAATGTATCTTTGGAAAGCCCCACTGATAAAATAATAGGTTCATGATTGACCTTTTCATTTCCCATTTGTGTGGGGCAAATGGGAAGAGTCTGCTCAGTGCATCAGCGTTCATGTTTTTCTCTCCCTCAAGATAGGATGCTTCAGGGTGAACGTGGTTCAGGAGGAACCACTCAGTTGGAAGGCTACAATGCTGAGGGAAGGAGGTTATGTTCCTCCCTGCGTGTTTAAATAAAACATTGCAGTTGTGTTTCCGGTGAATGCTGGAACCGCTTTCCCCTGGATGAGAGGAAGGAAGAATTTCAGACTCTGAAAGATAGCCTTCCATTCCAGGTAATTTATATGGTGTAGCCTGTCTTGACAGGCCCACGCACCATGGATCTGGTGATCTCGTCAATCTCCCTCCCAGTTGGAGAGGGAAGAGTCTGTTGACAATGAGACAAGGGCAAGAAAAAGAGCTCCATAGATAAGGTTTTCTTCGCATGTCCACCAAAGGAGTTACAGCCAAACCTCCTTTGTGAAGGAAATTGTCATGGACTGAGGATAGGACAGCTGGTCCCAGCTAGATAGTAAGTACACTTGCAAGGGCCTTATCCTGACCTGGCTAGAGGCACAATCCGAATGCACAAAGCCATGAAACCCAGAAGACTTTGGAAACACCCAGCGGAAGTCTGAGCTCTGGTGTTAAAAAAAAGAATGGTTTGTCTTAAGGCCAAGATTCTATTCATAGGAGGGATCCTGTCCATAGGAGGAAACTCTGTTCCCAAAGAGGTGTCCAAAATAGCTCCAATGAACAGAACCATCCGAGAGGGTGGAAACAAGGAATGTAGGGTATTACAAACCATCAAGAGTCTGTATATTTTTCCTTCTGCAAAGGGGGCCCTGATCAAACAATCCAGTCCAGGTAAGGGTATACATATCTTTTGTAGATGAAGGGAGGGTTGGGGATTTGTCACAACTGACAGCACATTCATCAAAACTCTAGGAGCTGCATTTTGCCTGAAAGGAAGGCACTTTTGTGGTAATGTTTGCCATCCAAGGGGAAGTTGAGGAATTGGAAATGCCCCCTCTTGACTGCAACATGGAAATAAGCATCTTGAAGATGTACGGATGTTAGTGAATTCCCACCCGTAGGACCTCTAAAATCTGAGCTAGAGTTGTCAAGTGAAAGGTTTCCAGGTAAGAACTGATTTGAGTTCTGGGAGGTCCAGAATAGGTCAAATGCATCATGGCATTTTTAGAATAGAAGCTGAAACTTTCCTCGTTCTCCCGTCCTACCCCTTTGGCACAAAGATGATTTGTAATCCTTGCACCAATTCTTGCGAAGAACCCAGGCACCCTGGAGGAGATGATGAATTATTTTTGGGAGAAAGACCCTCCTTGATTATTGAACACCCAGGAGACATGCATGGTCTCTGTCCACACTTGTAAAAGGAAGAAAGCCTTCTTCCTACAGGGGATGCATGCTGACTGGGATGGAAAGAAAGAGGCTGTAACCCCTATCTCTCTCTCTAGTCTAGTGGAACCTGGGGCATTTTCCTGGTTGGAGAAAGAGGATACCACAGTCTTACATCAAGAAATAAAACTACTTTTCTTTTCAGCAAATCTGTCAGTTGAGGGACATGACAATGGCAACTTACCTTCAGCCAGTTCTCTGACATTAAAGGCCTTGAAAGCCTATGAGGGTTGGTACCACGGCTCAGTAGAAGACGAGGTAGCATTTAAGGACTCTGCAGTCACTGCACTAATTGTGCAAGTTGTGAAGCAACTTCATCCATAGGGGATTTAAACAGAGCCTTGCGATCAAGGGGAAAAAAATCTAAAAACTTTTTCACTGACTATCAGAATAAAGAGAGGAAGTCTGAGTAGGCATGTCTGCGCATGCGGACTAAAGAGCTAAAAATCACATCAATAAAAGGTGCCAGATCTCCCCTTTGACGGGAAAACTATTTTCATGCTTTATGAACGAGTAAACTAAACCTCCAACAAGTCATCACATCTACAACTAACGCTGCCAGCATTTACTTACTAATAACTAGGAAAACTTACCCCCTTCTTAAACTTCCACTCTAATCTTCACCCTTGTGCTCATTTAACTGGACTACTGTGCTAGGCACCTCCTAGGATTTCCCTTTACTCTTTTGCCCACTATGACAAACACCTCACTTTCACAACTCGCACACACTACAACCCAAATTGGTCCGTCCACATGTCTCATCACCTTAATGATGAATGTCACTCTTTGCCCATCTGATCCCTAGTCAAATTCCTACTCCTGTTTTTCAAATCTATAGATGGAATTGCCCTGCTATACCCAGTTGCCACAATCTCTTCCTCCTCACCCAGTTGCATCTTTCAATCCAATTCCCTTTTTAAGCTATTTGTTCTCCATCCTTCTTATGTCCCTCTCCCACTTCTGTTCCTTCCCCCTATTAGTGAAACTCCCTTCCTTTCTCCTTCAACTGAAAATACTTCCATCATTAATGCCAGCAAATCATCACGCAAAAAAGCCTTCTACTGCTGCAGAATGCCCCCCTGTATTTAGTTACATTTCCCGCACAACCTCCCGATTCCACTCCACCCAAAACCCACTTCAAGCCCTGCCCGGCCACTTGTCCCACTTCTGCCTCCTTCCCTCTCGGTTTGACCTGACCCTCATATATGTCCCAACTCGCCCACTGCACCAACCAGACAATTCTCATTTGACATTTTGTAAAGCACCCGCATTCAGGATTGCTCTATTGACTCCATTATCCTATATGTTTATGTTGATTGAATTTATATAGCGCTTTAAGCCAAAGCGCTTTAAAATATAACAACAGATACAAAGTGAGAGAGCATATTTACAAGCATGAACAGGTCATAGAACAATAAGTAGAACTATTTACAAGGGGGGTGGGGATAGGGTAGAGGAGGGGGTAGGTGAAGGGAGTGACGGTGTAGGATTTGAGGTAGAGGAGGGGAGGGGAGGGGAGAGGAAGGGAAGGGAAGGGGGAGTGATCTGGTGTCCTCATTGCCTTTAAGTAGTATTTGTTACTAATTTGGTTGCCAGACATTTGGTCGAAAAAAATTGGTCGACCAGACAAATGGTCGAACCAATTTGATCGAAAACCAAATGATCGAATTTTTTTTTTTTTTTATTTGAACCCTTTTTTTCATTTTTTTGGGGGGGTCCCCCCAACCCCCTTTTTTTTCTCTAAAAACCCCTTTTTTTACTAAACGAAAACCCGAAAAATATATAAATAAAAAAATAAATTCGACCATTTGGTTTTCGACCAAATTGCGTCGACCAAATTGCAGTCGACCAGTTTTTTTTTCGGCCAGTTGACTGGACACCACTAATTTAAGGTTTGAGGGGAAGGAGAGAGGATGGGGGAGAGGAGAGGGGCAAGGAGAGGGGCAAGGGTAGGAGAGGAGGGGTAGGGAAGGGAAGTCGGGGCGGGGAGTGTAGAAGATGAGCTTTCAGGGAGTGGCTTTCATACATGTGTCTTGTCAATTAACGCCTTGTTCCGAAAATATACAAATACTGCCGATAGTGGAAAATACTGCCCGATATACTGCCTGATTGAACATAACAGAATTGCAGGAGTGGGGATAGGGCCTGTCACTAGCTCCTTTTTTTAGGGGCTTTAAATAACACACCCTTCACGTTGCCACAGCTGGAGAAGGGTTGTAGTCTTGTTAAAGCCTATTCACTTTTGATCTTATTTTATCTTATTTTGGACACTTACTTTGACAATTTGTGTGTGGTATTTATTCTGAAAGTGAGGTTTCCAGCGGTAATGTTATTACTGCCAAAAGCCACATACACACCCTAATCAGAAACCTTAACTCTGGAGGTAGACTACCAGATGGATTTTACAAACCGGCTGTAGCCTTTTGTATTGGGAGGCATTTGACCAGTTTCTAATTAAGACAGTGGTTTTCATGCTGCACCTTTCATAATTAGATACACAGAGTTGTGAGGCCTGTAAAGTAGGGCTATATTACTAGACCATGCCTCTAGTATCTCAGGCATGCCAACTGATCTATATCAAGATGCTCTGCCTCAAAGAGTTGGCAAAAAGCATCAGTCCCCCAGTCTCCAAACTCCCTACCGCCATATCA
This sequence comes from Ambystoma mexicanum, assembly GCF_040938575.1. Lineage (NCBI taxonomy): Eukaryota > Metazoa > Chordata > Amphibia > Caudata > Ambystomatidae > Ambystoma > Ambystoma mexicanum. The sequence continues at coordinate 509,508,016 of NC_090938.1, forward strand.
CAAAATATGAGATGCTAAGCCAAAGATCCCAAGGCTCCATCAATGTATTATCAATGTGAAAATTGATCTACATACAGACGACCCAAGGCACCAGGGTTGATGGTGCCAGATCATTTTGCCAGCAAAAAAGACCTTCGTGGCATTCTGACAAGGGCAAAGAAAGAGGAAGAAGCATCTCCAGCAACAGAAGAAAGAAGTGCAAGCCTGCTTAAAAACTAATGACTGTTAGTTGCATTTCCTGCCAGAAGAGCAGAATCTCAGGGGAGAGCAGGAAGGAATGAGAACCATGGTTGTAAAAAAAAAGAAATTACAAGTTGACACTTATGTGTTGTGAGGCACACTCCTTGGCCTCAGCGAACTGATACCTCTACTTTTTATTGTGGTAAATAAAACACCGGCAGGACACCATGCTGCCCAGCTCCAGCTACTTCCAGGGACGTCTGCATTTAACTCTGACACTGCTTGTATCATGTCACACTTGCATTTGACTGTCCTAGACTTCCTGTTTTCGACTACCGTTTCAATCCTGCCACTGTATGTATATGTTGCACTTGCATTTGGCTGGCCTAGGTTCCCTATTTTAGACTGTTGGTTCAATCCTGCCACTGTATTATGCCACACTTGTATTGGGCCTCACTAGGCGTCCTATGTAGATTGAATTCCACATAGCCGCACACATCTCACACGCACACTATATGACTAAACCCTCACCTATAACAAACATCTCCCTTGGCCGAGCACCACCACCCATAGAATACAGCTGAGTTCCAACCAATATTCGGTGCAGTTGTTCACATATCGGGACTCTCTTGACAACACGGCACAGCAACCGTCTCATACATGATAATATGGGCTGCTGATGGGGATCTAGCCACTCCCGGCCTAACCTGGATCACGCTATAAATGCACAAAAGCATTTCACCACCCCTCTCATTACTTCTCAACTCAAACTACGGTCACAGTGATCCGAGCGTTATACAAATGCCAAATAACATAACATACCTTGAACTGCACTCCTTGGCTTAGAGAGTTTTCTGTTGATCCCACGGCCATAACATTTTATTAGAAAGAAGATCATAGGCTTTGAACTAGTACAATTTAACCCATAACCCCCTGCTAAACACTGTGAAGAAAGCTCTCCTTAATGTGCTCATCCCGGGGGCAGAGGCGGGAGGCTCATACCAAAATTCATATGTAATTTGGCAGGAAATATGCAGGGCAGGCCTAGGTGCAAACCATCTCACCATCCGATCAGTGGACAGGGGTCATCCTCAGTGGATGACTACAATTTCCTGCAATCAAGGAGAACCACTGAGTTTTTACTCTGTGATGTTCAAGAAAAACTCTAGCCATAAGGCACTAAAAGTTTAAGCACAATGGCCCACCTAGTACTTTTCCAGGCTAGAGCTTAGTAAAACCTTCCTTACCAACCAGCAGTTAACCAAACTGCTACCGGTAACATTAGAGTCACACTTGGCAAATCTAACTGGAGGACGTGAAGAGCCATAACACACAGGGTCTAGGACTCGGCCAAAATCTGCTAGCTCTTGGAAAAGAGGAAGCGGCTCAGAGCCACGAAGCCAGAAGACCCACCAGATATCAGAAGAACCAGGATTCCGGGGGATCACTCAACAACTGGGGTTACTAACAGGGTGGAAGAAGCACCATCCCAAGTCACCTCGTAACCAAAATGGTGCTGGAAAGAATTCTTCAAGAATTGGTTTCTGGCCAGTTAAAGAAGTAATCAATGAACTTAAGAGGCACTGGCTCCACAACTCTGGCTTCCACACTAAGCATATAACTTTGCAGTTGCTTTATTTGTACCTTTCACATATTTTAGAACTGGGTTAGCAAGATTTCTTTTGTTTTAACATTCTTTCCTTATAGCCCTCTACGATGAACTCAAAAGCATGCTAGTATACTTGATGGGGAAAAGTGACATTGCTTGAATCTCATGTTGAATTTAGATTTACATACACAACGTATATTACTAGTTCCCTGTTCTCAAGATGTTGCTCCTGCTCACTAGGAGAGTTAACATACAGAAGAGCTACTTTTAGGAGGCTCACTAGAGAGAAAAGAAACTAGGCTGTTTGATATTACGAACAAGTTGCACTCACCTGAATGCTGCTGCATGTGGTCGAAGCGCCTCTCCCAGTCCAGTTTCAGGTGCACCTCTGAGCCTGGTTCCAGGGGTGACTGCACAAAATGGACAGCCTCTGGACCCTGGCGAGTCACTCTGAGCACAGGGATGTCATTCATAAGTCCACGGTCATCCGGCTACAGGGAAAAATAGAACTCAGTCAACAAAGACTGCACCGGCCACTTTTCTGGTGAGCTTTTTGGTTCAGTCTGTATAACATGTAAACAATACAAAAATGGTTTTATCTATAACAATGTTAAACAGGTCAGAAATAAATGTGTGGGAGACCTGCTATCAAGTGACAGGGTGGCATGCTATGACATGGGGGTGGGGAGGTAAAAGTGTACATAACATGCCACCATTTTTAAAGGGTTCCATCAGGAAGCACAAGCTACAAGAGACAAATTGTCTGCAAAACCTTAATGTTAAAGGTTTTTATACCGCGCACTGATGCCAGGTGCATCAGTCTCCAGGCTGTATGGTCTCCAGGCGCTCAGGCAGTTATGTAATGCAAGGAGGGTGGGTGGATGGTTAGTAGGGTTGAGCGGCAAAAGAGCAAGAGAGCTGGGATGTGCTGTTGGCAAATTCAGTTTGGAAACACTGTTCACTGAGCATAAATGTGATTTTCAGAAATTGGCTACCATGTGTTGTTGTGCGAGATTATGTGTGGTTTGTTTTGTTGCTGTGGTGGTGTTGTGAAGTACGTGCAGACTGTGGTGCTGTAGAGGTCTAGTTGTGTTAAGTCCAGAGTTTGAGAGGTGTATGCAGGAGTGGGTTTATTAGTACGGATTATTGGTGAAAGTCCTGGAAATCCATCCAAGTGCTCCACATCTCCCCCCCACACCTCCCCAAAATCCATCCAAGTACACCACATCTCCCACCCTAGGAGTCCATCCAAGTGTACCACCATCTCCCCCGAAAATCCACCAAAGTGCACCACTCCCCCACCCCAGGAATCAACCCAAGTGTGTCACACCCCATCCCCTGAAATCCATTCAAGTGCACCACACCTCCCACTCCAGGAATCAAAATGACAGTGTCACATTCCCTGCCCCCCTTGAAAATCCATCTAAGTGCATCACATTTCCTACCCCTGAAATCCACCTAAGTGCGCCACATTTCCTTACCCATGAAATTCAGCTAACTGTGTCACCTGTGGCAGTCATGATCTTGGTCTCCCCCCTAGTTGCCCTTTCTAGGTTTTACCTTAATTGTCACCTAAGCGATCACGATTCCTAAGCTTCTCCGGAATTCGTTAAGCTGTCCGATTTCTTAGTACAACCCCTATTTATAGCTAGGTGATGTGTTCACTGGCCTAAGGATAGTCAGCAGGGAATGGTTAGTGGTCTCCCTCGATACCCGACGGCCGTTGTCTATTATCTTTTGTGGAGGGTCTGGTGCATTACTCCTGTTCCCTTGTTTGTCCTCAGTGGTGGTACTGCTAGGCTGAGAGTCCCCCTTCCCTGATTTTACTACCTCCCCCGTTTTCCCTTGAGCCACCTTCCCTGGCCTAATCGTATCAGGCCTACCAGCTTCTCCTCTTTCTTAGTAGCCCTCTTTAGGGGGTGGGGGGAGGGGATGTCTCTGTTTAAGGTGTCTCTTCCCAGTCCTATCCCTCATTCCTCTATTGTTTCCAGGCTACTTTTCCTTTTTCAGCACTTGGCCGGTTACGAGGGGAGATGGGCTGTTCAGTCGGTTTTATTGTGTTCAGAGATGAGGAGCCAGGCTTAAAGAGGTTTTCGGAATTTTGTATGGTCCACCATAGTTCCCTCGGAAGGGAGTTTCACAGCTAAGCAGGAGAATGCTGTTCCACCCAGTTTTTTCTTTGTGTATTGTTTGGGTTCTAGGCGGATGTCGTTGCAGGATCCCTGGGTTCTGGTTGGTTTGCAGATGGAAAGTTTCTTTTGAATAAATTCCACTCCTTGGCCATCTATTGCTCTGTGCATTATGCACATTGTTTTGAAAGTGATTATTTTTTTGACCGGGTGCCAGTGTAACATCCTAAAGGCTGGTGTGATGTGATCTCTTCTGTCGAGTTTAAGGAGAAGTCTTGCTGCCGTGTTTTATTTTTGTTTTATTTTTGTTGCAGTTTCCTTAGTAGATAGTCGGGTATCCAAGGTATATGCCATTAGCATAATCAATCCTGGACATGATGAGGGATGTTATGGCCAGTGTTTTGTGCGTGAATCAGAGGAATGGCAGAATTCTTTTGAATGTTTGTAGGTGGAAGAAGCACTTCTGGATATTAACTTGGGGTTCTAGTGTTAACTCTTTGTCCATGATGATTCCAAGGTTTTTTAAAGTTGCAGATGGTGTTGGTGGTTTTCCCAGTTCTATGGATCATGGGATCGGCTGATTGTTTCCTCTGTCTTCAGGTGTAAACATGATTTCTTGTTTGTCTGGGTAAATTTTGAGTTTGTTGATGTTGATCCATTGGTAGAGCTCCTTGACACACTCTATTAGGGGTGCGTTCTCTTCTTGTAAGTCACTGTACTTGAAGATGATTTGTGTATCCTCTGCATAGTTGTAGCATGTTAGTCCGTGTTTTTTGTTGAGGTCGATTAGCGATGTCTGTCATATAGATGCTGAAGAGTAGCGGCGATAGCGATGAGCCTTGGGGTACTCCACAGGTGGTGTACTGTGGTGAGGATTTGAAAAGTTTTAACCAAACTGTTTATGTTCTTTCCAAGGGGAAAAATTTGATCCAGAGCTGCAATATGTCAGTGAGCCCTATTTCTTCCAATCTTTTTATTAGGATGTTGCGGTTGACTGTGTAGAAGGCAGCTGAGGGATCCAGTAATATCAATGCCGATTTGGTGATGGAGTCTGCGTTTCTTGCATCAATACATTATGCGTATGTTGCCGGCTTCCTGATAGAGGGTCCAATTAACTTGAAAGTAGCAGTGACTTACTTTATATCATATTTACTGCTGGCAAGGTCAACACCAGAGAAGGAGGGCGCTACTGTAATGTAAAAATATTGATAAAGTGCTAAGCCATAGCCCAAAGGCATATAGGTGCTAGCAACAGGAGGTGAGAAAGAGCCACTATAATAGACAGAAAAGACAAGACAAAAACAACTAAAAAAGATGTGTGTGTAGCTTTCCAGAAACCTAAGTGGTCGCTCACCTCCCGTAACTTAACAGGGAGGGAATTCCACATGGCAGGGGCAAGAGTGGAGAAAAATTGCCCCCCTGCTCGAGCTCTATGAAATCTGGGACTGACAAAGAGGCAGATCGAAGGGACCTAGATGGGACGTAGGGAACCGGCTTAGCCTACAAATACTTGGCATCCGATTGATGATAACCCAGTGGGCAATGCAGAGAATCTTAAACTAAATGTGGCTGCCCAAAGGGAGCCAATGAAGTTGCTGAAGGAAACCCTGTGAATGGGACAAAATATTGGCAAGTGCTAGCCGGGCTGCAGCATTTTGAAGAAGCTGCAGTTGTTGGATTAGAAAGGCTGGTTGGGCCAAATAGATACAGATACCATTACAGTAATCCAGGACCCCAAGGATTGACGCTGCTACTAATTTAGCTCGAGAATCAGGAGGCAAAAAGGCAGTGTTTTTTCAAACGTTTTTCTTCACAAAGCCAGAGTTGCAAACTGACAAGAGCCAGAGGAGAGAATTTTAACACCGAGACCTTTCACTGACTTGCTAAGTGTAGGATATGGGCCCAAGGAGTCCGGCAGAAAATCATTGGTCCAGGCTGCCTGCAGTGCACCAGAGCCAGTTACCAAATCTCTGTTTTCACTCTGTTTAATTTAAGCCAATGTCTTCCCATCCATTCCCCTACTGACGCCAGGCTGTTTCTCAGCAGATAAGAGGGATCAGTATCGGGAGAGTCCAACCGAAAGAGCAGCTGAGTGTCATAAGCATAGGTATAAAACCGTACTTTGTGCCATTGGGTCAAATCTGCGAGAGGACAAAGGTAAAGATTAATAAGAAGCAGGGACAGAGAAGACCCCAGAGGACAACCACACAATAGACCCAGTGAGGAGGATTGTATAGGACATAAAAAACAGTTTGGGAGCGCTCCGAGAGAAACAATGTAAACCAGGCTAGAGGGGGCCACAGATTCCCACCCTCTCTAGGCATTGAAGCAGGAGGTTATGAAAGCGGAGGAGAGGGCAAGGAGAATTAAAACACTGACCTGTATGCGGTTCTGAATCAGAGCAAGGTCGTCCAAAACAGAGATCATCACTGACTATGTGCCCTAGTGGGACGAAAGCCTGATTGACAAGGGTGTAGAAGAGCTTGGGATTCCAGGTAGAGCGAGAGTTGAGGGGTGACAATAGCTTTCATGAGCTCCATAACACAGGGTAAAAGTGAGATAGGCTGATAACTAGCTGCAACAGCAGCGTCAAGCTGTGGCTTTTTCAACAGTGGGGAAACAAGTGCATGTTTCAAGGCCGCAGCAATAAACCCCATGGCGAACAAAGCCAAGGTGCTGAGGGTTTAGCCTGCGTTTTACTATCTCTGACTGGTGCAAAAACATTTGCAACATCGGCCACAGCTTTCAAAATAGTATTACAAGGGTCAGGTTTGTCCTTGGAAGTGAAATGATTTGTACTTGTCATCCAGTGTTTCGCTACCTCGACCTGGGACACCTTACCCCAATGCTAGCGTTGTAAAGAAATATTTGCCAGGCAGCAAGCAGAAGCTGAAAAAGAGACCGTAAAAGGGAGAATAAAATGGTTGGACCAGAGTACTGGCAGTGGACTAAATCCCACCATCAAATTTTTCTCAGAGAAAATTCAATCAAGCACATTTCCCTTTTTATGCGTCTGGAGATGGCTGAATAGCTCAAAACCCACGTCAGCCAATGTGCTAATCAACTTTTTTGCATGAACGTCAGTGGAGTTATTAGGCTTTCTCCCATAATTATCAAATTGGGGTAGAACAAAACTAAGTCAGCAATGAGTTGTGCAAAATTATAAGCAAAAATCACCAAAGAAAAGGAAGGGGCCGATAAACCAAACAAATATACATAGAGGTTTAAGGGGACCTTTGAAGCCGAATTAGATCAAGTTTACAGGGTAGATTATGACTCAAAGTCCCTGAGGTATAATTTCAAGATGCTACATAGATCATAGCGAACCCCTGCAATGTCACTTTCCCTATTGATGACATCTTAGGCAGAACAATGAATCACCTCTTGGTGCTATGAAACCCCAATGCTTACAGAAGCCTAAAGAAATTGAACGGAGGGCGGGGGCAAGTGTCACCCACACAATGACTTAACGAATGACTGAGAATGACTAAGAAGTGACAGAGGGGGCATCCATCAACCGAGAATTCATACGAGTTGGATTCCATCAAGTGCTCTCATTGTGGGGTTAGGGGGGGGCATGAGGGTTTGGGGGAGTCAAGACTGCTTTGCGTATAGTTAGTTCTAATTTGTGATACAGCAGACAAGAAAAACACAGATGGAGATGGAGATGGAACACTTTCAGTGGTTAAGAAGTGTTGGCACAAGCATTTCCATCAATTCCCTTTTACTTTTCTGTTGAATGGCCATTCACAAGACAAATGTACGTACAACAGAGACAAACAAGGTATATTGCAAACTAATTAGTTATGTAAGAACCCATCTGGACTGAGCGTATAACCACAATTGTTTATCAGGATATCCAATCATGTGCTACTAAAAGATTTCTTGGTTTCTTCACTAACACATGAGAGACCAATGTATAGGACTATTCAATTCAGCAAATATTGTTTTCATTTGGCATTTATTAATACCACTCTGGGTTCTGTGGGCCCAGACTACGGAATTACCTGGCCACCGCCCTCAGGAAACAGCACAGTGTCCTTCAATACGACATTGAAGCCCTGCAGGGTTTCCTTCTTCCCGCCGACATCTGGCTTCCACTCAGCTGGTGCGCATGACACTACTGTGGTGGTAAACTAATAGGAGAAAGGGGTTAGCACACGAGTCAAGCAGTTCAGAAAAACCATAACTTTCTTTATGTGTTATAATATTAATAATAGTTATATACATTCCATCTGCAATTGGCATAACTTTACGTTGCTGTGACCTGTATGGCAGTGTGTCAATCAGGAGTCGGGGGCAGGAGGGTTCTTTTACATTAAAAACTCACAACAGGTCCGATTTTCTGACATGCGCGCGCACACACAGACATGGACTGAAATGGCTCCAAATGCAGGATTATGGGTTGTGCGAAAAGAAACGGTAGTGAGGGACTTAGCACACGCATGCATCTGGATTTCAATGCTTAGAAATGTTTTTCAAGTATGTCTCCTATCACGTGCAGATAGAAACCTATAAAAATGCCGTTTTTTATAGTCAAGCATGCTTACAAATACAGAGGTTTACTACACGGTGATAGAAGTTTCTTTTTGTAAAAGCTTGTAGCCAAACAACATGTATGTTATTAGTCTTTTATTCTGCGCACATCACCACTGCAGGGGTCTTAAAGCACCGAGCCATGCCCATGCAGATGCAAATTGTGACCTCGCTCAGCATGGGAGCCAGACAGTGGTTTGTGGGGGGCATGGGTAAGAGCAGCCCTACAGATAAGGGGCATATCGGCCACCATTATTTCCTAAAAATAGGCAAATACTCCACAAAAAGAAAAATGGGCAGTAAAAATACGCCCAACAAAAAATTAAAAACAGACCTTGCGCCCCTGCTTTAACCCACACAGCTCCATGGATATGTTTGGACCAGTAATGTACGTAGTACCACAGGAAGAAACTACTGTTCCAACTGCCTGATTAAAATATACAGATTTATTTCTTCCAATGTGCATGAGTAAGTAGGAGCAAAGTAATAATTATTACAAACAAATGTCCATTTATTTTCCAGTTAAAACATATTTCCCCCCACGCCCACTAAAATACTCTCATTGGGAATTTGAATTACATTTTTACTGCCAAAATAATCATTTTACTCTTAACTTTAAAAAATAGGGAGTAAAATACTCCCACTTCCAAATCTTATCTGGATCACTGAGTAACAGGGCTAAGTAGAGAGGAAGGGAAAGAGTCGGAAAAGTCTGGGAAACAAAAAACAGAGACTTAACCAACATGTGAGAAAATGAAAACATATGGGCGAGTGCTCGTGATTGTTGGGATGAATCTGTTGTTTTAGTGTTCGGACCAGGAATAAATGGAATCAAAAGAATGGGCAACAGCTTCCCTTATTGGCCAGCAGAACTTTAAAGGAATAGTGCGCTCAAAAATGTTATTGTCCCGAGCGTTCGGGCATGTGTTTTTAAGCATACTGTGATCGATCATAAAAACATTTCCTATGCATCTTACCTTAGTTTTCCTCACTTTTACACAGGCAAAATCAACGCGCAAGGCGTGGCCATCTTGTGCTAATCTTATCCATTTCCGCATATCTCTACGTTCAAGTGCCCTAACGGCACTAAATCATATCACCCGCCGCTGAAGCCGACATCACTAGACGCGTACGGACCATTTCACAACACCGTCTCGTGTCAAGGTTCTCTGTGCGCCGGCTAATGACGTGTCTCCATGGAAATGGCAGGATGCCTCTTTCCTCAATAAGTATAAACAGACCGCTTCTCATCAGACAACACCAGAGTTGCTTTTTCAATCGTTTCACTGTCTTTTTTTTGGATCGCCTGCGATAGTTTCTGCTCTGTTCAGCTATTTTGATTGCACGGAGCATCTGCAAACAGATACTTACACTAGCATTACTATCGATTTCAATCGTTATTTTTGTCGTATAATGGCCACAACACAGCCCTACCAGTACGAACCTGAGTATTCCGATGCAGAATTAGTTGATAGAGAAAGATGCGGAAACGATGGGGCATCGGACGACAGTTGGGAAGATGAATCACTGCATCCTGAGCCTCAGCCTAGTCGCATGGAAGACCTTTCCACCTGGTGTACCTGCAATTGGTGCAAGGTCATGCCAACCGAGGATGAGAACTGCTGCTGCCAAGAAAACTCTGGATGCTTGGCTTACATATTGGAAGACGACACACCACCACTATGCGTTACCGAGCTGCATGACTTCAAGGCAGCCTGCCTCACAAGGTCCGTGTTGAGGATTATGATGGTGCTTATGCACAAACTTCGCACAACAGTTCGCCCTCGCAATCCAAGTAACAAGTAAGTGTACTCTAGATGTGATGTCATTTTGATCACTGAGGCCACTAACATTTCAGGTTTTGTCTCCTATATTGTCGTAACTTTGATCTATCACTGACAAATAAATGTAGTCTGCAAATTGAATATATATCTCATGCTTTTGGGAAATCAGAGTGTTTATCTTGCCTGTCTTTCATGTTCAACTAAGAAACAATATTGCTCTGTGCCCCAAACGTTATGTATTGAATGGGTGTTCACTTTTGTAATGTGTGGGCACTTCAAAGCCCAAGTTCATTGATCCATGAAGTAACTTTTGTACGGGTAACTATGCCATAGGATACAGGGTGCATTTTCAAGTAAGGTTTGTACACTTATCTTGTTCATTTAAATACATTATGTATGTTTCTCTTCAACAGGTGGTACAGGCTGGTGGCCTACCGTTCATTTACATGGTGGCTTTATGGGAGGCTTGGATTCCGTGTTCGACGAGTAACACCCGCCTGTGTCGTTGGAGCCATTCATGCCAAATTCCCCAGCGACAGCGGGCAGTACAGGGGATTTTCACACAATGTGCTGCAACCCAATGTATACAAGTATATGTGTGCCATCAACATCAGCAACAAAATAAAATACAAATGAGCTTATATGAATAGTTGCTTCAATTTTTCAGTGAACGAAGAACACGCTCACTTGTCTATGAGGGACATGAAAGAATAGTTGGTGCCCTTTTACATTCACCTCCTCCGCAACAATCCATCCCCCCTCCATTATAACACACTCCAGTACTGGGTGGGTGGGAACGGCCAAGGTGCCAAACACTGTGTACACTTGAAAGGTATCTTCCACACCAGGGCCACTGTTCACATGGCCTCCCCAGACCCAGTGTCTCCAGGCTCCCCTCTTCCAGACCCCAACCTTGCATACATAAGTGTGTCTCCCTTCAGCAGTGTTCTGGGACTTTTCTGCACGCCTCATGCCCATCCATCCCCTCTCCAGTATCAATGTCAGTTCGCACCTGTGGCCGTGCGTACCCCCTCCATTATAACCCACTCCAGTACTGGCAGGGTGGGAACGGCTAAGGTGCCAAACACCATGTACACTTCAAAGGTACGTTCCGCACAGGGGCCATTGTTCACATGGCCTCCCAAGACCCAGTGTCTCCAGGCTCCCCCTCTTCCAGACCCCGCCAGAAACATGTCATACATTCACATACACACCCACTTTTCTAATCCTTTATAAACACCTTGATATCTTGCCAGAGAACATCTCTGAGCACTGGAAGGTAACTGTTTATCGTGCTACCTGTTCTCCTGCTACTAGCTCCCCTGCTTGCTGAATCTAATTGTTTGTTAGTTAAGGTGAGGGCACGTCACCTATTAACTTCTCTATATTCATCCATTTCCGATCTCACATTTTCTATCTATTTCGACCAAATGCACCCAGTATTGTAATGTTCATTCATCTCAATGACTTTACCATTGTCTAATGTTTCATGTATTTTGATCTCGATATGTAGCACATTGCATCAATGTCCATTGTAATAGAATGGCATCTTTCTTGGACCATGTCTATAAGCAGGTTTCCTTTTGATGCATGAAAAGTACATTCAACGGACTAGTAACACATTACGATTTGTGTTATATCAATCAATTCTTTACGAAAGTTATCCCAGTGTACAAATCGACTACATTACACAGGTTTTCCTTCTTTGACCAAAACAAACATTGCATAGAATGCTGTGATATAATTCCATCAATCACATGCATACAGTTTGTAATTATTTATATTTTTTTATTGAGATTGTATAGATTTTTCAAGAATGCCTGCGTGTATGGTTTTTGGTTGCCCTTCTAGTAGACATGCCAAAAGTCAGGGCACAGTCCTGCATACATTCCCGAAGATGGGTTATATATTGTGGTTTTGCGGTGGACGGGATTGAAAGTAGAGCACAAAATGTCTTGAAGGACGTGAGGGCCAATCGATTCCGCATCTGCAGCGTACACTTAACAGACGATATCTACGAACAATCGAAAACAACAAAAAAGCATCGACCCAGAATTTTTCATAAATTGCTTCCAAATGCAATTCCAACTCAATTTATGCACACGCTGCCTCAGATGAGTCCCGGATGATGAATTAGCTGTAGGCGGTAGGGTACTGAAAAGGTAACTTCATGAACGGATTGGTACTTTCAGTGTATATTTACCTAAAATGTGTCTTACTAAAGTGTTCATATTGACCAGATTGTCTTAAATTTTAACTATACTACATTTTACTGTACCATATCAGTTCGCGGTTGGTGGAGCCTCAAATAAAGTAATTATGACCATGGAAAAAATGCCATAGTGCCCTTCAAAAGAAGCATAATGTTTTTGTAATCGGTTGCTTGACATGTCCCTTTTTTTTAGGAGAGCATACTGGTGGAAGCACAGACACTAGCAAGTGACGAAACCACTGACATGCCCAGTATCCCTATGGTGAGCCCTACAGACATGCAGAAAGTGATATTCTCGACATTTGGATCTTCCCACATATCCAATACAACTCTAATTTTCCCTTGTGCCAATATATGACAATGCACTGAAAATTGAAGGAGCAGGATTCTGCATCCTTTTCTTTTCCCAGAGTCAACCACAACTTCAAGCGCCTAACAGGTAATTTTATTTCACTTTTCTTTTACGAGAATGTGTTATGCTTAGAATTTCAAATAATATGAAAATGGTTATGTGTCCCGTCGGTTGTTTACACTAGGTGGCATTTATGGGTGTCTCTTTATATGTAGCATTGTATGCATCCCATTGTCTCAGTTCCATTTTGCTGTTTTCATCCGTACTAAAACAAGTACTGTATTACATCGGGATGCTGGTACTTTGACTAGAATTACTTCGTCATTTGCAACTGGTCCAGAGAATGAGGAATGCGTACTTACAGTTCCCTTGAATGAATGAAAGTAAATCCTTCATAGAATACTATTAGACAGTGACATGCATATAAACATGCGGTGTTTCAAACTTTTCTGATTTCAGTTCTAACGTTACAATTCCTCCCTAATGCAGAATACATGCAAAATGTTTGAGGGCAACATTACAATAAGTATGCTTTGCACAGCGATCTCTGATCAAGTACACTTGCCATCTCGGATGGCTATCAGGTGAAAACTGAAATGTATATTTTGACTAAATGACGTACACTGTTTGCGAGGGTATGTGTATGTGTGTAAGCGGTCTGTTCGATAAAAGATTTTAATTTACAATGCAATCGTTTTCTTTTTAATGAATATTCTGTTCAAGGAATGAACACAAGGTGTGGAATTGAAAGAGGAGGCAAATGGACCAGAGGTGAACATAAACTAATATTGAATACAATTGGACATAAAATTGCATTTGTAATATATTCTTATGTTGTAATTTTTTTTATTCAATCAAGTTGGTTCTGTTTGTAGATATTTAAATATATTTGTTTGCGTGTAAATGAAATGTGCTTGATTGAAACCATATAAAAACTTTTTTTTCAGCTTGCTGTTGCGGTTGTCAAAGAGAAGCCTACTGTTTCACAGAAAATCAAGAAAACAAGGGTAAAGAACAAACTATTTCGTTTTCTAGAAGTATTTTGGGCTGGTGTTTTCTTGAGAACATGTTTTTGTATTTAAAGTGCTATCTGCTGTATGTGTGCTATGCATGTTTTTACAACACATCTCCTAGAGGCCCAGAAGGAAAAGAAGTGTAAAGACACAGACAACAAATTAAACCAAAGATGTCGCTTGCCAAACAGATTTCACCATGGAGCAACTACTATTTGGGGCACAGTGTGGTCCAGTCAATAAGCAGACTTGTGATCCTTATGCCCAATGGCCTGAAACTGAATGGAATGGGACCGGCGAACAAAGCAAAGTGTCCATGGACCATTGCTACCATGTGACAACTCGACAAGATGAAACCGAATTCAATTAAGATGCATTGAAATTACTCGCAGACCCCTTGACACAATCTACACCCGCAAAAAATGTTCCACCCAATAAACATTCGATGTTAACGGTTTCTCCAATTCATGTGCAAATATCACAACCTAAACTAACAGACACTGAAGCTTCAACGCAATTGACTGAGGAACTTGCCAAAGATCTCGACTACAGTTTGCCTAGTTTTTGTGATTTGTCCACCAAAGTGGAGTCACAAACCACATTCATGGTGGACGATTGGCTAGTAAAGGAGCAAAAACACATTGTATTCGACAGCTGCCTGGTAGAGATTATACAGATGCTGAAATGTGTCCATGCATTGAGGGGGAACATATGCGGGGAGCCATTGGTGAATGTGTCTCGTTTATTACAAGGCACTAACCAGAAAATCCATGCCAGCTGTGTCCACCTCCATAATACATTTTCATGGTCAGCTCAACCGATGCTGTACAAAATGCCAGTTGGAAATATACTATGTTCTTCAGCTTTACTTTTCAGGAGCTCGACTTTCAGTAAGCTCTCCAGTTTCTTTCAATTGCGCGAGTTCAGTTCCTTGCTAAAACCCAGTACCACAAATATCAAAGGGAATTCTTATTCCCTGCTCTTAGTCAAGCCTGGAAAATTGAACAGATGTCAATTGAAAGCACATTTTCTGGCTAATGTTTCAGCCTAGCTGGCGACGGACAGTGTGACAGCCCCGGATTTTCAGCAAAGTACAGCACATACCACTTTCAAGACATGGAAACTAAAACAATTCTGAGTTCGGAGATCGTGCAGGTGTCCCAATGTACCTCCTCTGTGGCCATGGAGAAACATGGTTTCATCAAAACCCTCGAACATCTTCAATCAAGGGGAATGCAAATAGACATCATAGCCGCTGACAGGCATGTTTCAATAGCCAAGGCCATGTGAGAGCAGTTTCCACACATTCGTCATCAATTTGATGTATGGCACGTTGCCAAATCAGTCAATAAAATAATTACAGCTGCTTGTAAAAAAAAGGGTTTGGAAAATATTTTACAGTGGTCTCAGTCTTTCAGTAACCATCTTTGGTGGAGTTCCAAAACTTGAGGGATCTGTGGAAATTCTACTTGAAACATGTCGCTCATTGATGCACCACTGTTCCAACGTTCACTCATGGACAGAAAACCTACATTTTCGCCAATGTGCACATGGACCTTTATCAAAGGAGCAGGAACACAAGAAGAAGTGGTTGGTGCCATGTTCACCTACACACAAAGCTCTTGAGAAGATTGTGTACGATAAAACTCTTTCAAGAGACATGAACGGACTCACAGAATTCTGTCATACTGGAGATTTGGAGGTGTTCCACAATATGTGCCTAAAGTACAGGCCCAAAAGGTTGCATTGTGGCATAGGCGGTATGCAGGCCGGAACATTTACTAGCTGTACTAGCGCACAACGAGAACTTAGGGAGGGAACAATCGAGGACTGCTGGAAACATTGGGATGCTTCGTTACACCTTTGCCTTTACAAAACAAAGCAAACAATGGGTGGCCAAACCAATATACCAGGAAATGGAATTTGATTTTGTAAAAGATCTCACATTGACTTTGTTGGCGATGTATACTCATGGAATCGATCCTGATTTTGTTCCTAGGACACATACAATGCCACAAAACATTGCAAACGAGCCCTGTCCACCTAAACCTGAACTTGTTCAACAATTGACTTCCCGGTATAAATGATTTGCAGCGTTGTTCTCAATGTGCTCACTATAACATTTGTGATATGTTCCCCAATATTTGGAAATTCTACATCAACAATCGAATGCTATTAAACTCGAATTGCAAGTATTAAGAAGTATTTAATTATGCAGATTTAATCCAGTGTACGATAGGGGTGTCACGGTATTAGTTTTATGACGTTATGATAACCTTCTTGCCAAATGACGGTATGTCATGGTTATCGCGGTATAGCAGGTGATGTTAATTAATCTTAATCTCTTTCTCTCTTTCTCTCTTTCTCTCCGTTACAGCCTTTAGTTTACTTGCGGGCCAAAAGGTGTTCAGTAATCACGGACATGTTACCCTTTGGTATGGCTGCAGGGAATACCCACAGAGCTGAGTGAATTTAGCAGTGTGACTTATATGTAAATTCAATAATGGAACCAGGGTAATCCACCATTGTCATATGTTTAGCAAACTTTATCCATTATAAATATATAAACCCCAAAACCGCCATCCCAAAGTAAACCCTTTTCGTTCTTGGCACTATTTATTCTTCCTATTGCTAACATATTGATTTTATGTCAGGCACGTGTGATTTATGGAATGGCATTAAAAACTGCTCCAACTGAAACTACTTGGCAGACGGCACATCCAACAGTGCAAGACCAAGACTGTGCAGCACTTGCTTACTGCAGCCTTTCCAAATCAGATTGAAAAGCACACTTAACGGTATACCGGTATAAACAATGTGATGGTTATTATTGTTCAATTAAGTGGTTCACGGTATCTTTAACGGTATACCATTATACCGTTACATCCCTACTTTTGAGGTGTGTGATTTTGTGGGGCTCTGCAGAGCTCGACATAGGTCAGCATATCGTCCAAATTACCCCTTCCCGCTTTCGCCCTGCACTTTTCCCCTTGCCCCCTCAACTGGACTTGCGCGATCTGAAGGTCTCTCCATCACTCTTGGCACCCTTGGGTCATCTGGGCTCATTTACGCGGTGTGAGGGTCAGGGCAAGGGAGCAATGCATCTATCTAACCAAACTAAACAACAGAAACTGATAATGCCTAAATAATGGCACACATAAAATCTTGCATGAATGGGGGTACTTCAGTGACATGAGCTAATATATTGCCATTCTAACCTCTACCCTTTGGAATCTATTTGATACGACAATCTCTGTACCCAGGTGCACAACCTAAAGGTTTGATCTGCCATCTGCCCTGCTTGGGTCCGCAGGATATAGGTAGACATGTGTTGCTTATGGGAGAATATATTACTACATGGGAATAGGGATGTGATGTGGGTCCTTGACTCATGGGGGCACGGGAGGGTCAGATGGATCAGCATGAAGGAACTGCAGGGTCTGAGCTGGTGGGCTCAGGCCTGGCGGGGTGGAGGTTGTGAGTGCACAGGAAGATTAGTGGAGATGAATGGGCACTTGGGCTTATGACTTGTCAGTGTCACATATTTTCCGCAGAGCACATTCCTCCGTGAGAAAAGGGCGTGCACAGACGTTGCAATGGGGAGGCGATGGTGTGGGCTGGCTGTGCGAGGCGCTGGGGATGGGAGAGCTGCATTTCTACAGAGAGATGGATTTTTGGGGCATGTCGAAAGATGTAATTCGGGCTATTTCAAAATGGTTTCCTAATGCTGGGCTAGAAGCTATAGTGCATGTGTTATTTGCGCCGGGGTGCGGTGTAAAAGAATGTCGCGGGGTGGCTATGCCCCCCCACTTTGTTATTACATATGTTATGTTTCTAGAGTGATGGAGGAAGGGGGCAAGGATTGTCTTCTTCCCAACACAAGATCGTTGTCTCGGTCTTCCCTCTGTTCCCCCTGCATTGCCTTGTCGCGCCTTAAAGCACTTGTGCACAGACGCGTTATAAATGCCATTTCATATCATATCATGGTCTGTTTTAGACAGACACAAAAGGAATCTTAGGTTACACCAGACTTTCAGTGGCTTGTATTATCTGTTTTACTTACCTTCAGTGTAACTGTTGTCCAAAGCTAACTAAATCGCTCCGATGTTGCTTGTGGGGAGTTCACACCAATGCGTCTTGTACGGTATGTTAGTTTTTGTGGCTTTTCTTCACAAAAACTAAACCTACTAGGCATACACGCTCTAAACAAGCTGCAATTGTTATTCGACCTTGGACGAAAGGGAGGAATCGCTATGGCTTGAAAGACACAAGGTGTCGAATACCCACAAAAATGCTAACATTCGCTATTTTGAAACTGGTCATTGTAACATTTACTTCCAATCTATGCAAACCGTTGTTCTGAGCGGACACTCTACGTTACACCACGAGAATGCAACTACCAAATATAATGTAAGTTCAACTATTAAAAATGTTTTCGCGATTCGAAACAGCATTTGGGCTGTATGCACATGGAACAATTCAATGAGGTGCGAATATGCCATTTGACGAAAAAACTACACAATATGTTGTTCCGTAGATTCAGTTTATACCGCAACATATTTCAAAAAGCAATCGCGTACCTCACAGGCTGTTTATAAGTCTACTAATAATTTATATTTGTGTACCAGTTTAAAGGCAAATGAGTAAAGGTTTCATTTTCGGACCGGTATTATTTGCTTACATTGTTATGGGTTGTTAGTTGGAGCATATTGTGATGATTATTCATCGACAACCCGCAAACACAACCTGTATGCAGGCTAGTGATATCTAAACCACTTCGTCCCATGGAATATCAGGGTGTGCTTCAACGTTGCATTTTTGGATGTGCCGGGTGCAGAACATTTTCCAAGGGGACTTGGTTTGCTTGGTGATATTTAATGTTGCCAGTTCCTTTCTATTTTTAAAAAATGTAGCAGGCGCCCCTCTATAGAAAAAACATGGCATGATAACCTGTTCTGTATTTTCTTCACACTTTGAGAGTCTGCAGTCATCGCCGTTTTCTCAATGTATCTTTCACAGATGGGAAAAATCCATTTGCATATCAGTCTTTGTCCCACCCACATGGGCAGCCAAGCACCGGAATGCTATGGCAGTTCCCTTCTGAACAAGAGTACCTACAGCAACCCCATGCACGTGTTTCAGCCTTGTTGGGCCTCATCAGCGAGGTGGAGCTGTGCCTCTCTGAGCACAGTGAGCATGGAGTCCACGTCTGAGCTCCCCCAGGTAACTTAGGGTCACCAACCCCAAGTTCGTTGCAAATATTCCGTTATAATGCCGTCTATCTGTTGTTCCATGCAAAGTCAAAATTAATGTAACAGTTTGGTGCAGCCAAAAGGCTGCCCTGGAAATGTCGGGAAGAGAGGCCTTTATGGATTGAGTCCTTAAAAGGAAAGTAACAAGACCGTGGTGCCTGTCATGTAGACCCAAAAGTCACAACAAGACAATCAAATGACCTTATGGGGGAGGTTCTGTCTGGGTAAGTAAGGATCTTTACTGCCGTACCCAAGGATGACAATTGTTGTCTTGATTTTGAGGCAGATCGAGCAATAAGGCCAGAGTCACACCTTCCCAAGAGAGACAGAAAGTGGGAATTCATATTACAGTGCCTCCTTTGAGAGATGGAGAGCTAAGAAGGAGAACAGAAGAGAGACCCTCCCTGCCCCCCATTTCCCTATTCTCCAAGTCGAGGAGTCAAAAAAACAGATTACAGGTTCAATTGCTTATGCACCTTCTTCTTTCCATGGCGTGAAGCAGTAGAGTAAACATATTTACTCTACTGCTATTCTAACACCTATCCTACCTCCCGCTCGAAGTCTGGAAGAAAAAAGTTAAAAACTGCCTCATGGGCTCCAATCCAGGCCTGCCCATTGCGGACACCTACGTCTATGCTTCTTCCAGGCCAACTGTCACTGATATCCTCTTCACTGGCCCCTTTCATGACCTATGGACTCCACATTTGATCCCTGTTCTCTCTCCGTTCTCTTTGTTTCCGATTAATGGTGGCACTAGATGGGAAGTACTCTTGGCTGGCTTTTCTTCTTCCAGGTGCATCATTAATGTTTATCACAATGACACTGTCATGGGCCAGGGCTCTCAGCCCACCCTTCTCCATCTTGACAGGCGTCTTCCATCTCTTATCAACTTCCTCCCTTCTCCTATGTGAGAAACCTGAGGGTGTCCTCACATTTTCTCCCTTTGGATCCTTTGCTCAGATAGCCAGGGAAGAGCCATTGCTGGTGGATCCTGACCCTGGGGGCGGACGAGCGAGAGAGGGAGGATCACCTGAGCAGGAGGTCCTTGGGGAGAGGGAAGAGGATGCTCGAGTGTAAGACACTATCACCCCCCTTCCCAATTATCCATCACCCTACTCTCCCTCTGCCATTATGGAATATTACCAGTCCTGTTCCATTCCCCCCTCCCCATTTTCAACACATACTGGGAAGAGGCATCCGAGAGTAAGGAAGATTGCCTATGGTAAAAGTCCCTATTGCACTGTGAGGAGGAAGATGAATGAAGAGGCCTACTACACCACACTACCTACATGTCTCTTTAATGAAGTCAGGCAGAGTAAGGCACTTGATAACAACTATACACACCGGCACTCTATTAAACACCACTCCAGTACCGAGGAAAAGAAAAGGAAACCTAAGAGTCAGGGCTCAGGTGTATAAAAGGTGGAGCACTCAGCAGTGCAGAGAGCAGCAGTTAGGAGAGCAGAAGGGAGCCTTCGTGCTGAGTCCAGTAGGGCATCCCTTCTCGTTCCTAAACCACTTTTTGCCAGAGAAAGAGAGCGAGTTGTGAATGGTGAGCGAGCCGTGGAAGCCAGAGAACAGTAAGCTGCAACTGGAGGGCCCCGAAATATCTGGAGGAGAACGGGATGCCGAGACGCTGACCAATACTGTGTGGGGGTTGCAGCATGGCGAGTGTTCTCCAAGGAGCCAGATTTGGACGTGCTGAATCCTGTGGCCCGTGGCCAAGCAGATGCTCGTTCCCCTTGGAGGAGTCCAGGTCCCAGAGGTAACTGAGGGGCAGGAGGTGAGACCCTGACCTCAGCACTGAAGCCGGCAAGCCTTCCCGACCATATCAACCAGTGAGTTTCTGAATGCCAGAAACCTGGTGCGCGTGTGAGGCGAAAAGGGAAATTTGAAAGTGTACAAGCGGCACGAATGAAAAGGAGAAATACTGAAACGTGTGAGTGGCACAAATGGAAGGAAAGAGAAGGGCCTGAAGTATCAGAGTGGTTGCACATAGGGGAAAGTAAAGCTGTGCGTTCTCAAAAGTCTCTGAGACTAACACAGCATTAAAAGGTAGATACAAACAGCACTACTTGAGAGAAGTGGGAGCTATGCCGAAGGTGCAGCAGGAGAAAAATCCCCAAAATATTGTGAAAGGCTGAACTAAATAAGAAGAATTGTGTTTTGAGAGCGAATCTTGAAAAGCAGAACGTTTGTGTTTTTGTGAACTTTGTGGTGAACTGTTGAAACGAGAAAGGCCTAAGCTTGGGGAAGGTAGCCCTGAGAGGCCTAAAGGAAATGTGAACTTGGAGAAACTTGGGGAAGGGATTCCAGGCAAACCTAGGAACGTTTGTAAACTGATTTGTTTTGAAGCTACAAGAACCTTGCCTGGGAGATTCCAAGGGCACTTTAAGGCTGAACTATTTTGAACTGGCAAAGCTGAACCTGGCAAGAAGTCCACCTGAATCCAGTCTTGTCTTACACTTATTTTTGGAACACTATTTTTCTTTTAGAGAAACCCTGCACAACATTTATTTCCACAGTGAGGGCAAGCATAGTTTTGACACAGGCAGACTTTGTTTAGGGACTTGCAGAACTCGACCATTCTTAGAAACATCAGTTAAGCGAAACCCCAAACTAGAGATAGGGCAAGATAGGCATTACACCAATCTTGAATATTTTAAATAAAGGTTTTAGAACTTTATCAACTGTGTCTATGTCTCTCGTCACCATGCCTACCTCACACCCGCCACTCCTCCTGTGGCCTCCCCCCTCGTTCCCTCTCCATCTCCGACTGGCGTACCATGCCCCTGTACTCCAACGCGGAAGACCCTCAAAGGTGGTAACCAGCTCCACCTAGCCACCCTCAACTCTTGCTCTGCTGTCAAACAAGCTTCTGGTATCTCTCTCCTCAAAGACTATGATCTCGATGTTCTCGCCCTCACAGAGATGTGGGTCACTGCCAGCTCTGTCACTGCTTTTGACATTCTCCTCCCTGAGGGTTACAAGATCCTCTCCAAACCCAGGCCTATCCGGCCTGGAGGTGGAGTGGCCCTGATCTTCCCCGAGTGGATCCCTGAAACCATCATCCCTCCTCCGTCCTATTCCTCCTTTCAATGCCTCATCTGCAGGCTTGGCGTCTCCCCTACCCTCTCGTTGACTATTGCCAATATCTACAGAGCCCCTGGTCCGGTCACCCTCTTCCTCACGGAATGGTCCGATCTCATCTTTGCCCTTCTTGCCTCTACCTCTAAACCTCTCCTCCTCAGTGACTTCAATATCTACCTTGACTCTTCCGAGGTGGCCTCTGGACACTTCTGAAACCTTTGCAACACTTTTCCTCACCATTCTTCCCTCTGGCGCTATGCACTCTGCTGGGCATACTTTGGCTGCTTTAATTTCTTCTGACATTCCTATCCTCACCCTTCTCAATACTCTCCTTTCTTGGTCTAACCATTCCCTCCCATCTTCTCACCTTGATCTCTTTGTTCCTCCTACTAAGCCTCAACCTTCACTGCCTGTGTCCTTCTCCATCATTCGACCGATAAAGCGAGTGTCAGCTGATGCCTTTGCTTCCAATTACATTCCCCCACACTCCCGGCCCTGACTCCCTTACTGATTCTACTCTTGCAAATCTTCAACTCTCTATCACTAACACCCTTGATTCTCTTGCCAGTGTCATGAGGATCCATATGAAGCCTGACTCCAGACATAACACCTGGTACGAATCTGACTTAGCATCTCTGAAACGCAAGTGCAGAGCGGCTGAGCGGAAATGGCAGGCATCTGACCCATCCTCTGACAAACTGACCTGCTGCCTGCTCCAAAGGCAATACAGACTCTCTGTACAAAACCGGACCTCAATATCTTCAAGACAAGCTAAAACGCTATCACCCCCCACGCACCGTAAGATCAAGCTCAGCCGGCCTCCTAGTCATACCTAAGACAAACTCAGTCAGGTTAGGCGGATCATCATTCTCAGCCTTATCCCCCACGCTGTGGAACTCACTCCCACCCCACATCCGCCTAACTGAGGACTTAACGTCTTTCCCCAAACTGCTGAAAACCTTGTTCTTCCCCTAAAACCAACCCGTACCAAACAGACTAACATCATCTCAATGACATCAACCCAACAAACTACCTGATCCGAGAAATTGACAGCTAATAACCCCTAACATAAACTAGAAGGACAAACAGAACTAAACGAGTATACTAGATCAAAGCAGGGAAGTGGTTAATAAGAATAAATCATACGGAAACAGTAAATAGATTTAAACTCCTGAAATGACATAATGCAGGAGGAGTGAACAAAGTGAATGGCGTGGATGAAATAGTTAGAATGGATGAAGCGTGTGGAACAGAGGAATGCGCTGAGTGGAAGAATGCATGAGTGGAAGAACAGATGACTATATAGTTCGAATGAGTGTGTAAATCGAATGAGTATAGAGATTGGATGAATGTATAGAACGGATGAACATGTTGAGCGGATAAGTGCGTGGAGAGGTTGGGTGTGCAGAACAGACGAGCGTGTAGAGCGGATGAGTGCGTAAATATAGAGAAGCGAGTAGAACGAAGGAATGTGTAGAACAGATGAATGTGTGGAACGGATGAGCGTAAACCGGATGAGTGCGAAGAACAGATGAGTATGTAAAGCAAAGAGTATGTAGACCGCATGAGTGTGTATAGCGGATGAGTATGGAAGTGCGGAGGGTGTGTAGATCGCGGGAGCAGACAAATGTCCAGACCTGGCGAATGTATAGAGCGGGTGAGGGTATTCAGCAGATGAATGTAGAGAACAGATGAATATATAGAACAGGAATACTGCGTATTAGCGAATGACTTTAGAAGGCTGATGGGTGTATATTGCTATTGAATGCGTGGAAAGCACGAGTGCATAGATCGGACGAGTGCATAGATCGGACGAGTGAGGGAGAGCGGACGAGTGAGGGAGAGCGGACGAGTGAGGGAGAGCGGACGAGTGAGGGAGAGCGGACGAGTGAGGGAGAGCGGACGAGTGTGGGAAACAGGTGATTGCGTAGGGTGGGTGAACGCGTAGAGCAGATGAAGTTGTAGTGCATACGAGGGGATAAAGCGGACAACCGCCTAGAGCGGATGAGATACATAGTCCGGGTGAGTGCATAGAACGGATAAGCACGTAGAACAGATGAGTGCGGAATGCATGCAGAGCTGATGAGTACGTAGAACAGATGAGTACGTAGAACAGATGAGTGCCAGGAACGGATGGATGAGCGGAGCGGGATGGATGAGCTGAGCGGAAGAATGTGTAGAGTGGAGGACTGCATAGAACAGACTAGTGGGTAGGACCGACAAGTATATAGAGCAGACGAGTACATATGAGCAAATGAATGCATATGAAAAAAGGGGTGTGTGGAGGAGTCGAGTGCCTAGAGGGGGTGAGTGCCTAGAGGGGGTGAGTGAGCAAAACAGATGAATGCACTGGGCGCGTGATGGCATAAAATGGACAAGTGCCTAAAGCGAACTGGTGCCTAGAGTCGGGCGGGTGCCTAGAGTCGAAAGGACGTGTTGCATAGAGTGGACGAGCTGCATAGAGCGGATGAGTACGTAGAACGAATGAGCATAGATTGGATGTAGTATTGATGATTACGTAGAATGGACGAGTACGTAGAGCTGCTGAATGCGTAGAGCGGATGGAACGAGTGAAGCATGTTTATGGAATCTTTATAGACAGAACAAATTATATAAGTGAATGGAATCGATCACATATATGGATCATACGGGTGCCGGACGTGGATTGAACGAGTGACGTTCATTGATAGAACGGCTGTCATGTGTGGATAGAACGGGTGCCGTATATGGATGGATCAGATGCTGTATGTGGACGAAACGGGTGAAGTAAATGGATGAAACGTGTGTAATAGGTAGATGGAAAGGATGAAGTATGAAGATGTTACGGGTGAAATATGTGGATGGAATGCATAAAACAACTTAGAAAACGGATCGGAATAAATAGAGCGCATTTGAGTGTGTGTGACTGACACGAGTGCATGTGACCGACACGAGTGTGCCTGGCTGACAGGAGTGCATGCATGAGCCTGACAGGAGTGCGCGCGTGGGGCAGACCAGAGTGCGCGCGTGGGGCAGACCAGAGTGCGCGCGTGGGGCAGACCAGAGTGCGCGCGTGGGGCAGACCAGAGTGCGCGCGTGGGGCAGACCAGAGTGCGCGCGTGGGGCAGACCAGAGTGCGCGCGTGGGGCAGACCAGAGTGCGCGCGTGGGGCAGACCAGAGTGCGCGCGTGGGGCAGACCAGAGTGCGCGCGTGGGGCAGACCAGAGTGCGCGCGTGGGGCAGACCAGAGCGCGCGCGTGGGGCAGACCAGAGCGCGCGCGTGGGGCAGACCAGAGCGCGCGCGTGGGGCAGACCAGAGCGCGCGCGTGGGGCAGACCAGAGCGCGCGCGTGGGGCAGACCAGAGCGCGTGTGGCGGACTGGAGTGCATGAGGACGTCGAGATGACCGGAGTGTGTGGAGCAGACTGGAGTGCATGGAACGGAGTGGAGCGCATAGAACTGCGTGACGTATATAGTATGGTTTGAAATGCAGAGGACGCTTGATAGAGCACATAACCCATCATATCACACCACCACGCTTACTCTCCCCTGTACACCACCACTCAACTAGAACACAGAGATACTATGACACCATTCGGTAGAACTGTTCTCATACCAACATCCGCTGCATACTACCCCTCATTCTCAGTAAACACTGCTGGTTACACACCCCCCAGCCAGGCGTTTTCCTCAGGCCTAATGCAGCCACATTCGGTCTGGATAAATCCTGCCAGAACGAACACATACTCCTAATCTCTCAACCACCACACCTACTGTTAAGAAGCAGCTATTACACGAATACCGCACCAGCTGCACACATACCCGGTGCTCACACGCACCTTTGACTCTCAATGCTATCTCTACCAATCTGAACTTCAGTTCCCAAGGGCGTTCAACCTACCAGCGCCTTCAGACCATACCAATGGTATATAAGGCGCTATATAAATGCAAAATAACATAACATAAGTTCCAGGAAGAGGACTCATATCCAAGCCTGTATGTCTGAGGCCTCTAATAACTCTGACGAACTGTTTAAAATCTGCAAGGAACTTGCCAATCCTTCAGCAGTGTCTTCATCTCCCTTACAATCCTTATCCCTCTGTACCTCAATGACCTCCCATTTCCTTTCCAAAACTCAGGACATTCTGTTCTCACTCTCTTCTCCCCCTTCCACTCACCCCTGCTCACATGCCCCCCCTGGCCTCTCCCCTTCTCTACTTCGCATATTGCACTGGACGAGGTCTCTAGACAAGTCCTCTCTATGAAAGGCTCCTTCAAACAGGTGCTCCCCTGCTCTTTGTGAGATACCTGTAGTTATCTCACATAGCAAACCTCGAGAAACCCTTATTCAAGTGGCAAGCGAAAAACTGATCTGCTCTGATCCCAACTCTAGGGGTGAAACAGCGAGAAAGACTCATGATGACAGGGAATCCCAGGGTTGTACTTGAGGGAATAACCCAAGGGAAGACGCAGTATTGTACCGGAGAAGGAGAGGAGGGCGAGATCCCTGAAACAGTTGTAGGTTGTATTACATCTGCCTCCCTTGCTCCCATTAAATCTCGCCTGTCCCAACCCGACGTCCCCTCTATATCTGGCAAATACCCTAGGAACCCAAACCCTGTTGCACTTCAAAACCGCACCTACCAGAATCCCTGTTTTTCTGTTTCAAACCCGCATACTCCTGGGCATCCTTTTCCACGTCCCTCTAGGCACCATTTCCTGCACTCCTCATCCGCTCAAACAAAACACCATCAATCCTACAATTCCCCCAGTTCCCTTCATACTAATAATTCTGTTCATTCCCGTTTGACTCACAAACCCTTCCACTCAATTCAAAACAGCTCCAAAACCCAACCTTCGAAGATCACCAGAAACTCCTCCAATACGGGGGTTGTAATTCCCTATAGCACCGTTTCCCCATTTTATCCCGCAGGACATTTTGACACTTTACTTCCTCCCCTTTTCCGTCATGAGCACTTTCACGCACTAAAAAAGACCCAACTCCAGCGCCAAGCAAAGTCTGGCAATTAACCTGAATCACACACACCTGACAGCCCTTTCCTTTCCCCACAGGGATAAAAGGTGGAGCAAGAAAGCACAGTACGGGCAAGCCAGACCGCACAACGAGACAGCTATCCAGGCCCGGCAGTTCAAGAGGAGGAGAAAGGCTGCGAATATCGAGAGGCTGACAAGGAGAGACACAGCGTTGCCCTTTTCGACGCAGATCTGCGAAACCTCTGCAAAGGCAATCGTAAGGCCGAGGACAATAGCCCAAGTGTGCTGCAACAGACATCAACATTACACTGAGCGTGTCGACGCTGATAAGCGGGAGCGAGGGAGAGCCCTGCTTCTGTAGTACCGGCATTGACTCCTGAAACTAGGAAAGCCAAGCGGTTCATCACAGTCGGTGAGTCGAGGGGAGAACCGATAAGAGCGGGGCTGTGGTGAATGAATGCCGCAAAGTGGCAACTTGAACAAGTTCAGAGAACTGTATAAGTGTTAAGGGGAGACCAGCTGCAGAGCGAACCAGCACCACATGGGTGCTAACTCGAGAGACTCTCGTCGATCCCCATCTGAGTGGAACTACAGATACCAGAAGGCCGTAGGAGAGCCGCCAAAATAGGTCAAAGTGGTCATACAGTAGGTCACGCAAAATCCCTGTACAGTCAAAAGCTTTTGACCTAAGAACTGTACAGAAAGTAAGGGAAGTGAATCCTGTGAACATTTGAAAGTAAATGTGAAGTTGGCAAGAGTGAACTCGCAAGAGGGATGCTGATGAGAAGGGGCAAAGTCTAAAATCCCAAGAAAGAGTGTGTTGGCAAAGGTGAACCCGACCGAGGTATGTCCACTGGAACTGTTTAAAATGACATTGAAATTTGAGAAGGGTCTGAGCCCAACCGAGGAAGATCCAGGGGGGAAGCTATCACCCAAAAGTTCATTGAAGCCATAGTGAACCTGGTGGAGGGAGGCTGAAAAAGTAAGGAGGGGTCAGCGCCTGGAAGAGGGGGACCTAGGGGTGAAGAAGCCTCACCTTAAGTAAAAACAAGGAAACTTATTTTGTTGGATGTTTTGTAAACCTATCAGGCCCTCGAAACCAGAAGGAACAACCACTGCAGGCCCTAATACTGATAGGAACTGTTTTGGGGATCCAAAGCCAGAAGAGGGAGATCCAAAGGGTGTAGGATTTAACACCCATTAACACGAGGAATAAGGGTCAGCACCCAGAAGAGGGAGAACCTCATCCAAAGAACATTTAGAACTGAGCTTATTTTGTTTGTTACTTTCTGACTCTCGAAGGCAATAGACTTTTTTGTACAAGAGACTTGGCCATCGAGGCTCCTGATAAGCTATAACAGAACTGTCGACTCGTGCTGGGGAAGCTCGAGCGTGTGCTATGCACCAAGATCCCACTTTACCCCGTGCTCAAAAAGTGGGGCAGGGAGACCCAAGCTACCGCATCATTTTATTTGTGAAAACTTCTTTCTTTTCTTGAAAACCACCCCACACCCTTTTGTATTAGTTGTGAGGTTTGGCAATAGGTTTCTTAGTATAGGCCCTTTTTATTTGACACAATGACACTTGGACTGACGTATTTTCATTTGATGCTTGTTCCGATCTTAGATTTAGGTTTAGATTAGGTGTTTTTTCAACCTGCATACAGTTTATTAAACACCCTTGAACTGTAATCACTTGTGTCTGTCTTTACTGTTGCCACCATGAGTTCCTTACATATGGTGTCAGGAGCGGGATTTGACTCAATTGAAACAAATTAGGGATCCTACCAAAACCAGAATTCCCGAAAAGCCGACCATGGGAAATTGACCAACCTCACATGGACTCCACGTTTAGGCTAGGGGTTGCCTTTCACCCTTTAAAACCACAGGCCATCCCAACCGAACGGAAAACAGTGGAGGGCAATAGTTATTTTCGCTGATGTCCCCAAGACTCTGATACCTGAGAGAGATAAAATGGTGGTCTCTCTAGACCTACAAGTAGGTAATCCTGCCACCTTAGCCGTCTATGTGATACCGCACAAGAAGATGTGTATAGATGCGTGATGTAGGGAAGGGAGACCAAAGCTACCGTATCCTGACATATTATTTGTAAACACTTCTTTCTTTTCTTGATAACCATCGCACAACCTTTTGTATTATTTGTATGTTTTGGCAACAGGTTTCTTAGTATAGACCCTTTTTATTTGACACAACGCCACTAGGACTGCCTTATTTTCATTTGATGGTTGACGCTTGCTCCCATATTAGATATAGGTTTAGATTAGGTGTTTTTCAAACCTGCATACAGTGTTGCCACCATGAGTTCCTTACATCTTCCAGAACTATCAAGGACAACATTTCCTCCCTTGCAGCTTCCTTAGCCGACTTCTACAACCACTCATTTGCCACTGGCTCCTTCCCTTCACTCCTCAATCGCTCCCTTGTGCACCCCTCCTACAAAAGTCTTCAGCTGACCCCTCCAGCCGTGCTTACTATCGCCCAATCTCCACTACCGCCTTCCTGGGCAAACTATTGGAGAAGCTGTCCATCTCCCAACTGACCCAACACAATGAATCAGTTGGCTCTCTCCATGATCACCAGTCTGGCTTCAGAGCAGCCAGACGCACGCAAACTGCTCTTCTGAAGACCTGCGGCGATTTGCTCTGCTCTTATCCTCTTGGATCTTTCTTCTACCTTTGACACAGTCAATCATGTCATCCTGATAAATCGGCTGTGACACTGCTATCATTGGCCTGGCACTTGACTGGCTGTCCTCTTTCCTCTACAACTGACCTTCCCAGGTTTAACTGGGCCCTTTTCTCTCCCCTATTTCACTCTCTATCTGCAGTGTCCTCCAGGGGTCTATCCTCTCACCGTGTCTTTTTAACATCTATCTTGCTCCTTTGGCCCACTTGATCTCCTCCTTCTCTCCCCACTTCCAATGTTATGCTGATGACACTCAACTCTCCTTCAAGATTATGTGAAAAACCTAAGGGTCTTTCCATGCCCAATGCCCCAGGTTCTTCAAAGCAGGTGGCCATGGGCCGGCCATCGCCTTTGGATCGCAACCTTGGGGGCAGACAAGCGAGGTAGGGTCGCCTGGGTAGAGGGTCCTCTGGGATTGGGAAAGTAGGACCCAAGGGCGAGATATGGTATGCCCACTTTTCTAGCCCCGACCTATTCAGCCCTCCCTCTACTGTCACAGGGTATTGCCATGCATGTGCTGCCTCATCCCAAAACCTTCAGACAAATATACAGCCTTGAAGGACAGTAACAGAGTATAAAACCCCAGAGCAGCAAACCCCTTTTTCTAACTACGACACTCACCCACCCACCCCGTCCCTCTGATATTATAAACTGCGGTGGGACCCAATTTTTTACTTTGCCGTTAACCTCATCCTTTGAGGGTAGCAGAGTGAAAGAGAGAAAACTACCAAACTCTAGTTATCTTCGTGATAAGATAAGGAGAAGATTTGACATATCATACCCCAACATAGAGATGGGAAAGAGAAAGCTAATACCACTTTCCTATTGTAAGGACACCCCTAGACCAGAAACATGGTATCCCCTTTCCTTGATAATGACCTACCCGAAAACCCCTCAGCCTTCATAGGATGTATTCAGGCACATTCTCCTCTTTCCCCCAAACATCACTTAAGTACTGTGACGAAGAAGAGGTAGTTAAGAGGAGAACAGACTTCCTATGAGAAACACGATTATAGTATTGAGAAGAAGATGCAGATCAAGGCACATCAATCTTTTCATTTTCTATGTCCCACTAACAAGGCCAGGCAAGGTCAGACAATTGACATTAAGCATGCACACCTGCAACCGGTCAGGACAGTATAAAAAGCAACCAAGCACTAGGTGGTTAGAACGAGTCGGGGGCGGGGGGAATAGAGCTGTGGAATCATGGCTGCCCAGCACCAGATGGGGAAATCCAGGATGCCTAGACGCTGAGGGCTTACACGAGGGAGCGACCTTTAACATCATGGCCAGAAGCCTGCCCCTCCAGCTGCAAGAAAGGGTCTGGAAAAGGGAGCCGGGAGGCATGCTAATCCCTTTTTAGGTGAATGCCAAGTGCTCGTTCCACTGGGCCGGGTCAGAGACCCAGGAGCCCAGGAACGTCTGAGGGGCAGGTGGGAAGACTGACCTCGAACTACAAGGATGCTGTCAGTAATAGGCAAGGAAACACAACCAGAGAGGCAAGTGATGCGAAAGCCTGGGGTGTTTGAGCAAGATGCAGTCTTATAGCTGGAGCGTGAATGGTGAAAGACAAGTCGGGTGAAACGGACAAAAAGTATTCTGCTGATACAAAGTAACAGAGTGGTCACGTGCAGGAGTACACGTTTCCGAAAGACTCTGTAGTTGAATAGGAGGCTCCTGTGAAAAGGGGATCTGTGCACAGCGTTAAAAAACGAGGAAAACAGAGATTCTAAACGGGGGAGCTGTGTGAAAACTGAAGTGGGAGCAGAATTCCCGAACGTAAAGGAAAGGGACTTTCCACTAAACCAAGAGCGTTAAGAAGCATTTGGGGTGGCCCCCAGGCAGGAGGTTGGTCCAGGAGGGCCACAGAGACCCCACAATGACTTTCCACTGAACCAAGAAAGTTGAGAAGCATTGGGGTGGCCCCCAGGCAGCAGGAGGTTAATCCAGGAGGGCCGTAGAGACCCCACAAGGAGAACAGGAGAGCTCAAACAAAGTAAGGCACCTGGTTGCGAGACCTGTAGTGGGTGGACCATGCGGTCTGACAACTGCGCCACAACTAGGGGAGCCTTAGCTGTGAAAGACAGCTGCGTGAAGTACAGAGGCTACAAACCAAATGAACTTGGTTTAGAGTGGGGAAGGGAGTTGCACCAGGAACCAAGGAAGAGTAACATGTTTCCAGTAGGACTTTTTGATTGAACTTTGGAACATGAGGCAACATTGAACCAGTGGAGCATTTGTGAGTTGGAGAACAATCAAGAGGGTCTGGCTCGGGGCTAGGGAAGCCTGACAGATGCGTTGCAGAGGTACATCGTGACAAGAAAAAGGTACTGTGAACTTTTGTCAAGCCAATCTGAGTTGCCAAGTAAATTCTGAGAACCTGTGGAACTTTCTAAACCTGAGTGCGTTGAACTCAGGGAAGGGAGATGCAGAGGAGCACCATTGTCATGCTAACTTTACTTTGAACATTACCTGAGTGTCTTGAACTTGGGGAATAGGAGTACGGAAGAGCTCCGTTGTCACACTAACTTTACTTTGAACACTATTGAGTTGACCAACTCCCATACACCCTGCTTTCTTATAGAGGTGAGGGCAAGCATAGGTGTCGACACAAACAGTATTTTCTTTTGGACTGACGGACTTAGACTTCCCTTAGTTTGCTTTCCTTTAGGGAATATTCCCATCTTCGAGTTAGGGCAAGTTAGGCGTTATACCATCCTGTCCATTGCGAATAAAACGTTTTCAAACTGTGTTTCACTTGTCTGTGTCGTCTCTTGATACCATGCCTGTCTCAATCTTCCCTCCTCTTCCTCCTCTCTCATCCCAGATTGTCTAGCCGCTATTGAGTCTTGGTGTGCTGACAATGGTCTCCGCCTTAATGCCAGTAATACCGAGATCCTTCTCATTGGGACCCCTGATCCTACCTTCTCCCCCTCCCTGTGGCTGCCCTCTACTATGGCCCCCCTCACCCTCTTACGAGGCTAAAACTATTGGTGAGATGAAATTACCAACTTTTTTTGGACCGAATTACCAACATTTTTTAGGGGGATTTTTTACACTTTTTTAAAAGAATAATGCAGGGGATACCCCACGCATCTCCCACCCACTTGCCCCTACCTCAGGTTATACCCTTAGCCTCATCTATATTTTTTTTTTAAATGTGAAATTTCAGAGAAAAATCGACCAAAACAATTTGGTAATTTCTTCCTCGATTTTTTCTGATTTGTTTTTTTCTATGGATCCCATGATCTTTGTCTTCTCTCTATCCTTCTCTCCTGAAATCACAGAGCTTGCTAAAGCGGCCCACTATCAGCTGCACCTCCTCTGTGGCAGTCTTCCTTTCCTCACCTTCCCCCAGCAACTCAATGTCTCTAGAGCTCTGCTTGACTACTGCAACAGCCTCTTCCTCAATCTTCCTGCATCTTCTCTTCGCCCTCTTCAGCTAATACAGAACAGGACTGCAAGACTTATCCTTGGCCTCAAGCGCAGGGACCGCATCTCTGCAGCCCTAATTTCTCTTCATTGGCTCCCAGTGGCTGCTAGGATCAAATTCAGGACAATCTGCATCATCCACAAGGCCTTCTGGGGGATAGGGGATGGGACCTCGCTACATCCAACTTTCTCTCCCTAGATATCACCATTCTAGAGCCCTTCGCTCTGCTACCTCCAACTCTCAGCAACCCAGACGCGTCTCTAAGCAGAGAGTGGGTGGTAGATGTCTCTCTTCTGCAGAATCCTCCCTCTGGAATGGTCTCCCCGCCCATCTCAGGCTTAAGCCGGATCACATTAAGTTCCGGAAGACACCCAAGACCTTCCTTTTCTCCTCCTCCTTCCCTCTCCCCTGCTAATTATCCTTATTCTGCCTATGATGCCTGGGTCCCTCAGTGTACCACAGGGCTCAAGGGCCCCCTCCCGGTCAGCGCACTTATTTGCACTTCCTGGCACATGCCCTCTGGCCTCCCTTCTGCACTTCCCCCCTTCCTTGCGCATTTCTCTACCACCTTAGCACTTCTTCATACTGGCACTTCACCCCCTCCCCTTTTTCCTAGCACTTCTTGTTATGCACTTGCACGTCACAATGTCACAAGGTCTAGTAGGACCTTTATTGTTATTTTCTCCCCCCATTCCCCTGCCTTTTTGCCTTTTGGCGCTTTAAAAAACATTGTTGTATGAGCGCCTTACAAATAACCAATAGGACTGTGGAGCGAATAAGTACAACAATGGAACACAGGAGAAGCCGCAAAAGGAGGTCCCGACGAAGGGGCAGGAACCTATGACGAGACGTAGAGAAAGTGGCCAAAGCCTAGTAATGATAGCGTCAGTCTCCTTGGCATTCTCCTAAGAAGCCGAAACTGCACAGATGGCTGTCCACTGCGCTCCAAGAGTGAACCAGGGAAACCATCCTGCCGAAACGTACAGTCAAGGGAGGCAAAATGGTTCTGCAAAACCAGCCAGCAAAGCTCAAGAGCCTATCACAGGTGAAGAAAGTAGAGGGCATTTCATAGACGCCTGGCTTGATATGGTCGAAGAGAGAGGGGGAGGAGAGAGATAGGCCCTGCTGTTTCATCCCCCCAGTCTTCAAGTGCTGCAGAAGGAGAGGACACCATGACCTGTGGAACCAGTAAGGGGCTACCAGAACAGCTTGGACCCAGGAGAGCATAAACTAATTCAGAAACTTGGGGTCAGGGGAACTGAAGAACCTGTATGGGAGACAGTGAGGCTAGGGGCTGTAGAGAATGCCAAAGGCCCAGAACCTCCCCCTACGATCCGGGGTGCTTGGAGCCGGGGTTGGACATCACTTGGTATGTGGGCAAAAATGTGCATACACACATGCATGGTCTCCCTCAATTCTAGATTTAGATGTGTGCAATACAAGTTACTTAATCACCTGTACTATACTCCTCACGTGGTTGGGAAATTTGCACGGGATCACCCCCACCCCTGCCAGAGATGTAGATTCACGATGCGGACCACGCCCACATGTTCTGGTATTGTGGGGCACTGGCTCCATTCTGGGAGGCAGTGCTTGAGGCCCTCTCTGAGATGGTGGGGTTCCGGGTCGACCCTGACCCCGTGGCTCCATTGTTCGGGCTGTGGGAGGGGACCGAGGCAAGGCATGTCGCTAAATTCCTGAATGTGGGGGCGATAGTGGCTAAGAAATGCATTCTGCAGTATTGGAAGCGACGTTCCCCCCCCCTTCACTAGAGATGTGGTTAAAGGCCCTTACCTAGACACAAATGTGTGAAGAGGACTATATTAATAGGTTGCCTGTGAATGCTCGCCCCAAAAATGTATGGACAGAGTTTTGTAGCTATCTGAACAGCAGAGCGGACTTAGAACTTCTATCCTCTCCTCCATCACCTGAGCAGGCGACTGAGCAAGCTGAATTGTGAAGGGCCCTGTTGTAATTAACCTGTTGCTTTGAATGTGAGCCGTTTTCTGTAAAGTCTTTGCATTGTTATCCACGCTTCAAAACATGTAATAAGAGCTGTTGATGTAATATGTAACGCGCCAGTCACTTCTTGCCAATAAAGAAAAGTTTTTTAAAAAAAAAAGAATGCCAAACGCCCAAGCGCCCTCCTCAGGTGACTTGTAGCAACACGTTTGGAGCCAGTGTTTGAATCAGAAGGCAAACATGCCCATTCTCTGGAAGGCCAAAGTGCTGAATAATCAACTGAAAGTGCTGAGCAACATCTCCTGTGAAAAGGAATATGTTTTGCTGTGGAAGTCTGCTAGAGTGTAATGGATTCCCCTAATGTGAGTGATCTCCGGGGAAAATTCTCTCCGCCAAAAAACCTGGTAGGAGTGAGAACGAGGACAAGGGAGAGCCTATTCCCCCTGCTAGTGAAGGAATGACATCGTCATTGTGTAACCCCCACTATCTGGAATGAGTCTGGAATCAGACTCATGATGTCCGCTTAAACCGGAGACCAACACGGTCAAGACGCCATAATATATATTGAAAATTGAGTTTTTCCCATGGAGTAACCAGGAGTGATGCTGCAATCAGTCCTTGAACTCAAATCCTCTTTTAGTTGGTATAAAACCAATCCCTCATGGTTGAACCTGGCTGCTCTTCTCCCTGGAAAAAGAACCCGTCTGAGGTTGGATTGGAGGCGAGTGAGCCCTGGTGACTAGGAGGACCTGTGTGTTACTTCTTGAGATAAGTCAAAAGGGTGCTCTGGTAACCCCCCAATTGTGAATCTCAGACCAGTGATAAACCAGGTGTACGAACACATGCAGATAGGAATTGCTGAGGTCCAGAGAGGCCAGCTAATGACCAAACACTCTAGCAAAGTGATGCATGGGATGGTTTCCATCTTCAATTTGATATTGCTTGCACAGGCCTCCTTTCAGATACAGGACAGATGGTAACCACTTGACGCCCTAGGGTTCAGGAAGCTCAGACAGAAGCATTTGTGGACCCCAGATTGGGCGAGGAGCCGGACAACTTATCCCCTTCTGCACCAGATCCTGAATTTTCCATCTAATGCATGTCTTTGCCTGCTGGCCCAGAGGCCAAAGCATGACCAGCAGTCCTTCGACTGGAGGACCAGGCAGAATTCTATTTGTTATTGTTCATGGAAAACTACCAACACCCGATCTATGATGGAGGACAGCCAAGTACCCTGGAAAGACAGGGCCTCTACCACATCATGGGATGGATGGAAGGGAGCAGTCAGGACAGTGATGATATGGGAGATGAAGCCATTCCTAAAAAGAGAAGGCTTCTGACTGTAGACTGCTGGCTTCTAGCTTGGATGAGAAGTAGGTCTGCATTGAGTCCTGACGGGATTCTTGTTTCCAGCTTATTTGTGCCCTCATAACACATTCTACTCTAACTCATCCTCCAAAGAGTTTGGAGTCCTGGAATTGGAGCAAAGGTGTCACGCACGTCTGGGAGTTCCGCATATGCTAGTTTATGATAGGTCTCCTACACACAGTTCAAGAAGGCAGCACAGACGCTAACCTGAGAGAAGTCAAACATGAATTTTACTTTACAGTGAAAATCTAAAATGAAGAGCATTGCTGTCCTTCCTAAATGCGGGTGTAGAGCTCCTAGACATTTTGTAACCTTAACAGAGAACTGAGTCAGGGAAGTATATAGGGAGTCACAGAGAAGATGTGCCACAGCAAAGCACTTCCAAAGGGACAAGTCAATCCTCCGAATGTGGGGTGAGGTTATGCATCACTTCTTCCACAGGTGACATTGAGGGAGACCGATGAGGCAGGACAGCAAGGAATGCAACTCCAATTTAGAGGATAGAGTCTGCCCCTACCCTCCTGAATCTTGGGATAGATAGCTGGTCCAAATCCATAAGGTCTTCATCCCAACTGTAGTAAATAAGGGAGAGAAGTCCCTTCTCACTCATTTATTTGAAATGGTGAATGTTAGGCCTGAGGTTCAGAGAAGAGATTACACAGGCCAGAAATCCATCCATGCCGCTAACTGCTCTAATTCCTTGCTTACTGAATCATGGTCAAGGTACTGCCTCTCCTCTCCTCCCATACCTATGTCCCCTTAGGTTAAGAATATTTAGCGTGCAGAAGATGAGGGAGAAGAGAGAGAAACTCCAGCCTGGCGAGCCTTGCACCACTTCCGTGGCCCTGCTGCTGCAAAAAGCTCTGTTCTGCACCTCTTCAAAGTCTTCCTGATCAGTGAATTTATCTTCACTGAAAACTATCCTCTTGCTACTGGGAGAGAGTGGCCACACATACAGCGTCTCTCCTACAGACCATGCACAGGAATGATGTCCTGCCTCATCCTCCGGCTGAACCCACCCAGCTGGTCTCCAGCATACCCTTCGGCAAGCCCAGCCAAATAGCCCACCTCAGGGGTTCCCAGGTCCACCATGTGGAGCAATTAGCGGGGAAGGGTTCAGCTTGTCTCCTTTTCCCCAGGCATTTGTGGGAACCCATTCTGTGAAGGCCACACGGTTATTGAAAAGGAGGAGGGGTGATGAACAGGGCTCACAATTTGCACTCGCCACTAGCCAACAAGTGACTTTTTATGCCTGACTAGTAGCTCGCAAATTAAAATTTTAACCTCTAAGGTTGAAGGAGCAAAAAGATTCCACGCCCAAAGGGGGAGTTTACCTGGCCCCTTCACTACCACCGGCTCGGGTAGCTCCACCACATCCTGCCGGGTACTGCATTGGAACTGGAAGCCAGCGAGTGCCTCTCCTACCAGTCTCTCTCCCAGCGACCATGCAGAGGAAACTTGTCCTACTATACCCGCCAGCTGGCCCAGCACAGTGGACCCAGCTGGAGCACGCCAGCATATGGGAAGCCTGGACCTCGGATCCAGCTCAGGGTTCCCCTGGGACTGCCATACAGCTACGTATGCTGATTAGCTAAGGCTCAATCGCCGACTAAGCACAGCAGATCCTCCACTTTGATAAACATCTGCCAGAAGGCAGCAAACATAACAAAATGTGTGATAAGGTGGCTGTCATCTTATTCCCCCTTTGGGAAGGGGAGGCGTAACAAGCATTTTTAAACAGTTATTGTGAAATACTCAAGTGTGGGTAAACATCCTTCATGTTAGGACTGCGATGAAGAAACGTGCACGTCAGGGGAAAGACATCCCGATACCACTTTTTCCTACTGCTCTTCCTGCTATTTACTCCCAGTAGTCTCCTCTTTTTTAGTACCAGGCTTGCTGTGGAAAAGCTAGGTTAGCGCTATATAAATGCCATAGATACGTCATTTATGTGTTACCAATATCAACCTTCGCTGTACACACTCCTACCATCCCTTGCAGCCACTAGATCCATACAAGTCAATGCCCACCTGTTATGTACGTCTAGTATTGTCCTGTCCTGCTGGCCATGGATGCATGCTGGTAGAATGTTGGCGAGTGTTATGATTGGCAGCTCAGGAGAATGTGGTTGTGTACATATGTACAATAAAGCCTTCCTGGATTTACTTCTGAGGCTCCACAGCTGGTCCATTGGCATAGCAGGGACCCACACACCCCCTGCGGTGCGGGGGGCCCCTCCACCACATGTCCTGGGAGGGGGCCC
This sequence comes from Ambystoma mexicanum, assembly GCF_040938575.1. Classification (NCBI taxonomy): domain Eukaryota; kingdom Metazoa; phylum Chordata; class Amphibia; order Caudata; family Ambystomatidae; genus Ambystoma; species Ambystoma mexicanum. The sequence continues at coordinate 509,546,877 of NC_090938.1, forward strand.
CCTCGGACTAAAAAAATAAAATAAAAATGTGGGGTTTTTTTTGTCACTCTGCCTTCATAAAGAAATTATTTCAATTAAATAATGTCTTTATGAAGGCAGAGTTGAAGTCCAAGGGCTCCCCCTACCCCATGACATGGAAGCCTCTAGGCTGGAGGCCTCCATGTGATGGGGTGGGGTAGCTCTATGACTTTAAAAAGAAATAGTTTATTTTTGAAGACACTCTGCCTTCATAAAGACATTATTTCCATTATGGTTTGGTCCTTAACGGAAATAATATCTTTATGAAGTCGGAGTGACTTCAAAAAGAAACCATTTCTTTTTTAAGTAATAGGGCTGCCCTCAACCCCATGACGCATGCGTGAGTGTACGGTGAAAGGTTGCACATTTAAATGTATAGATGGCTGCTTGGGTGTGCCTGCATGGTGAAAGGGTTCACACTTAAATGTATAGGTGTCTGAGTGTTCATGTCGAGTGTATGGTGAAAGGGCGCACACTTAAATGGATGGGTGGCTGACTGGGTGTGCCTGTATGGTGAAAGGGTATACACTTCAAAGCATGCATGACTGGATGTGCGTGCTTGTGTTCAGGGGTGCAACAAAACCTACATTTCGGGGGGTGCTAACCCTTCAAATGTTGGGAGAGGTGCTAACTTCACGGCGGAGGGGGAAGGGCAAACTTATTTGTGTGGGGCATCTAACTTCTTTATGCGTTGTAATGAGACTATTTTAGTACAGCTTCAATGTTACAAGCAGTTAACTCTCTCCTTTCAGTCTGAAAGCACCCACTTATGGACTGCTGTGAGAATAAGTGGTCTCCTGTCCCCTCTCTACCCTTCCAATCACTTCCCTGGCATGCCAGTACTAAACCCACATCAAGATTTCAATTGTCTAAAGAATTATGCATTTGAATTCAGGTAATGGGCCTTTGTTAACAGCGAAACCCAGGTGCCGTTTAACATCTGTGTCATGTTCTCTCCAGCAATGGCTCTGTAGGTGAGCCAGGTCGAGTCAACATAGCCCTAAATTTCAAGGGAGGGTTAGGGGGAGAGCTGAAGCCCAGTTAGCTCAATGGTGTTGCACCACTACTTGTGTTTAATCCCTTGGTTACTTATTGGTAATCTTCATTACTCATGGCCGTATTCTTCGCTGTAACAGTACTTGCGTATGAGGCACTTTGACTCATAGACAAGTACTGGGATGAGGTAGAGGGACTTGGAGGTAATGCCTGGCTTAGTTACCTGTAATTGTCATTACTCCTAGTCCCACTCTTCCTCCTCCCAGTACTTGCCTATGAGACAAGGAGCCTCATACATAAGCACTGGGACAAGGAAAAGGGATGTGGAGGTAATTCTCGGCAGAGAAGCTGATTTTGGCGATTGGGGAAGGGGGTGGGAGGGAGAGGGGATGTGTGGGGGTGGAGTGGGACAGGGATTGTGCGATAACTCGTAATGGTCATCCATGTCCAGGCTAAACATGCAAGATATGTGGCATTAGTGGCTAGAGAGGCGTTTTGGTGCAGCCAGTCTAGTCATTTCTTAGTTTCGCTTGACTTTTTTTTAACTGGGCACCTCTGATAAAGCAGTCTTGCTAAGTGTAATTACCAGGCTAGACTGGCATTTGGGTGCTGCCAGTCTAGCCATTTCTTACTGCAGCATTGTATCTTGTTCTGGCATCTGTGATAAAATAACCGTAAGTGGTATTGCTTCGACTGGCATATGGTGCAACTAGTCTAAGTATGTCTAAATGTGCCCTGGCATGCTTTACTGTAATATGTTATTATATGTCTAGACTGGTTCAAATTGTGCAACCAGTTGGACATGTTTTCATTGTGGCATGGCATTTAATAGCAAAACATTATATTAAAGCATAAATGTTTCTGTACACTGTTAGTGACTTGCATGAATTGGATGTTTGGATTGCTGTTACCCAACAAAACAATTGCAAACGCTCTGGCCCTTTAGCCAATTTTGCTCAGAGAGTGTTCTGTATAATGCATGAAAGCACATATTTATATCTTTCTCCTAGTGCAGTGTGAGGCGTACCCCTGCAGCAGCAGCACGTTTGTCGTGCGTATTGTGCAAGTGTGGTAATATAGGCCAGCCTCGAGTGTGGCGCGACCCATGATTTGTTGCCGAGTTGGGTGGGGGGGTCACATTTTGTGTTATGCCACTGACCTGGTCTGTGTACCAATGAGCTCTACCACAACCACACCACCCTGCACCTGATCTCTTATCTGTCATACTGGCCCAGTCATGTTCTCTCCTTACAACCGTTTACTGCCAACCCCACCTTACAAGCAAGTCCATCCCTACCTGCTCCTGTTATTCCCTTCATGTCCAAGGTCATCCAGCCATTGCCATGCCTTAGCACTCCTAATGCTGTGTTCCTGCACCTTTCCTGCACCCATCCTATGCCTCTGGTTTTCCCTTCATGACATTATCCCTTCGTAATGGCTTGTCATTCCCACTTAACGCCAGCATTCCCTGGCAATCACTTCAGAGCACTAATTTCCCGTGACTAGTCCGGTTTTTTATTTGAATTCTGGGACTTTTTTTCCAATTAAGAAAGAAAAAAAACTAAGTCCCTGAATACAAAGGAAAAAGAACAGGACTTTACGGCCGAGGGAAACTAGAGCGCTCTGTCATTCCCTCGGCTGTAAATTATGTCCCCCTCTTAACCAGCAGCTTGTTCCTGTCATTCCCTCCACGCGCATGACATCACCTTCTTCTGCCATGCATTCTAGCAGCTGTCATTCCCGTCCGGTCCTAGTTAGCGCCCTATTTCATGGTCTATGGTTTTCCCCAGGATCCGTTATCAACCATTTCCTTGACAAAATCACTAGTTACTCCGTAAATCATTGCATGTTCGTCTTCCCATCCTCTCTGCTTGTCTTTCAATTAGTCCTCGTCATTTTCGCTCTAATGAATCACTTCTCTGCCAGCTTTGCCTCGCCCCCTCTGTCATTCCATTCATCATAGGTCTATCAATGACACCCTCTTCGCAACCATGACTCTTATCAGATATTAGTTATGTCTCTGCCCCTTGGTCCTCCTCAGATACCCGTCCCTTGCTCGCATCACCTCCTTGGCGTAGCTGTCTCTCTGACACGCGAAGGCCATGCTGGTTCCGCCTCAACACCCGATGCAAGTCCACCACCTATTTGCCGGGTGCAGCTTGGAGTTTGCGTTCCAAAACTCTTTTTCACAGAAGCCGGGTTTTGCTATGCAGGCTACAAAGGCAACGCATCATCCTGGAGTGCGTCCAACAAAACAAATGTACATTTTAAATCTCGTTTATTTGTGTAAAGCTTCGATATTCTATTCTAAAGACAGCGTACGTTGACGTCTCATTAGCTCAATATAAAACTATGAAAAGAAAATAAACCGTCCGAAAATCAAAACGAGGTTTGAAACGCGCAGGCCCTTGTGTCAGCCAGCCAATGAGCTTGAGATTTCAGAAGTACAAACACGATTTCCTGCAAAAACAAGCCCACGCAAACTGCAAAGCGGCAATAGACGGGCACTACTGCGCAATGACGCCGATAGGCTTCATTTGTCAGCTCTGCAAACAAAAATATTGCACAGGGCGCATCAACGAAATACGCCCCCTCATGTTGCCTCTCCATTGATAAGATTACTTGCCGGTAATCATCATTAATCCTAGTTCTACTTTTCCTCGTCACCGTACTTAACTCTGAGACCCCTCCTACGACCCAGGGACCTTTCTTCCGTTTCTTTTTGGTATAATACCTTCCCTTTAACCAAAATCCCCAGTTCCAACTAACCAAGTCGGAGTATGCGGATAATCTCCCCGCAGGGAGGGAGAGGCGAGTCGTCAGTACTGCGACGAGGAAGAGTAGGACGAGGAGTAATGAAGATTACCGGTAAGTAATCATAGCACTCCCTTTACGTCCCTCTTCCTCGTCCCAGTACTTTTCTCTGAGGTATATATCAAAGCATCACCAACGGGGAGAGGTCTCAATGAGACACAGAGAGACAGAAGTGTACCCCCCAAAGGAACCATCCTCGGAGTGGGACAAAGGCAAATGGCAATGGGAGACAAAGGTGCCCTGATCCGCCTAGCGAGCCAAGTAACACCATCAGGGGACCGGAGATCCTGGAGAAAGAATCCTGGAGAATTAGAACCATTGAACATGTGAAACGAGATCCCGATGGCAAAAGCAGAGGGGACACAGCGCGAAACCATAGAACCAGGGAGCACCCACAGAAAAAAGGGGGGTGACAAAACAAAGCCTCCTCCCAAACCCCCGACACCTGAGAACAACAAGACCCAAAGACTGAACACTCAACCCAACTGCAGTACACTGCAACATACTCAGTGTTGTGATCCTCCGATAGCCGGAATGCCGTGAGCCCCACCCCCACCAACAATGATCGCTCACACACACGTGTTGTCGGTTCGGGCTCCCGGGTCGCTCTGCGGCGGCCAGGAACGCCCACTTTGTTTATACTGCACGCGGCGGATTGAGTAACGTCACTCTGCAGCTTGCGTGTGCCCTTAAAGGGGCAGCATCACACTCCTCCTTTTTCATAACAAAACAAAGTATAAAGGATTGCTACCTACAAAACATAAGAACACACTGCACACAAAAAAACGGACCATGTTCTCCTGCTCAGTCCTTGCTTTCCTCTCCCTTTTCACCTGCTCATCATTGATGACTGCTGGCTCACGCTCGCCTACTTCTGGGATGAGGCCCCTCGGGCATCGCCTGAACAGTGCCTCAGCCGGCGCAACACCCGTGGAGGAATGTGGGGTGGCGTGGTAAGCAATCAGGAATTTGAATAGGGCCCACTGCAGACTGTGTCCCTGGCCCTGAGCAATTCGGGAGACCTTATTAAGAGTCCTCATCAGGCGCTCCGCCTCACCATTCCCTCTGGGCCATAATGGCATGCTCTTCCGGTGGTGTACCCCGTATTCCTCCATCATGTGGGCAAAACTCTCCCCTTAGAAGTGCGCACCATTGTCAGAGCAGAGTACCTGAGGCAGCCCGTGGGTGGCAAAGATCTTCTCTACCGCAACAGCCACGTTCTCAAAAGCCACCGACTACACAAACTCTATCTCCGGGTATCTGGACCACTCATCTACGATCACAAGAAAATGGGTGTCCTGGCCTGTGGACCCGAAGTCCGCATGAACAACTTCCCATGGCTTTGTGCCTCGCTGCATGGTCTCTATGACGGGTTCCCTCTGAGCTGGAGGACGCTGCCTGGCACCACACACAAGCTGCCACAAACTCCTCGACTCGCCTTTCCAGATTCAGGAACCACACCTTTTGGCGCAGGCGGGCCTTTGTCTTGGCGGTGCCCTGATGTCCTTGGTATGCCAGCTCAATCACCTGCAAGATCTTTGTTTGCAGAACCACAATCCGGTCACCCCTGAGCAACAGTCCGGCCTCGGAGAATGCCAGCTCATCCCTGACCCTAAAACCGAGGGTGTCACCAATGGAGATTCCGTAGGCACCTAAAATGGCAAGGGAACTAATTGCTGTGGAAATATTAGGACCACAGAACCTTTCTGGGGCGAGCGACAATTATGTAATTTTGGCAAAAGTTCTGCTGTTCAAGTGGCCTGAGTTGGGGATTCTTCGATAGATAACTTCGACCAATGTGATACAAGTTTTAGAAGGAATATTATAGAGGAAGGTTTGCCCTCTGTAATTGTTAACAACGATGGCCCCCAATTTAGTTTCACGAGTGGCTGGTGCGTATGGGGACTGAGTAGAAAAGAACTACTCCCTATCATGACCAGAGCAATGGGTGCGTTGATCGCTTCAATAACACTTTGATCGATGGGATTCGGTTGTCAGTTGAACTGAAATAAGGCTGGAGGAGTGTGTCGAGGTCTTGTGTGATGCGTGACTGAGAGTTACTGAAAGCCATGAGTGTGTCTGGTCAAGTGTGTGTGTGGAATACGGGCACTAGTGACATATAGGAGGGATTGGCATTCTGAGGTTGACCTTTGAGGGTTAACTAAGAGCTGCGGTGAGAGTGGTAGCCTGGGTGGCAGAGCACCAGCCTCTTGGCCTATTTACATCTAGTGTCCTGCGAGTCACTTCTGATCCGTTGCAGCAATAAAGCCAGTGAAACCCATCTACGTGGATCAAGCGTCCTTGATTACTCATCCGGCACTTTGCAGTGATTGCGGTGAGGAACTGCAATATTGCTGTGTTGGCCGTTGGCTCGCGTGATATGGCAGGTCAGTTGCCTTGAGAGTTAGAGACGGGTCGGGGTTACCAGTTCTGCGAGTTGTGTCCGCCACACTTTCATCCTGGTGAAGTATGACATCAGGGAGAGAGAAGCCAATGAGTGGCCGAGTTCCCTTTCAGGCAATGCCTGGCTTGGAGAATGCGGGTAGCAACTACAGCCATTCCCCCAGTCGTCATGGTGACCTCAACAGAAGGGGACAAGATCTCATGTCCGGCGTCTCCCCTGCATGTGATAATATTTCCTTATGCGTAGAGGGGGAGAGCAACGACATGTAGTAATGGATTTGCCGCATGGGAGTCGAGTGCTCTCAAGTGTCTGCAGTGCCGTAGTGAAGTAGCTTGACGTTTCCGAACAGCCCGCACGTATGTGTGCCAGGTACAAAAACGATTCCCCAGCAGAAGAAAGGGACCTTTTCGGTTGTTGTCACCAAAATGAGGACTTTATGAGGTACTGTCAAAAACTGCTTGGATTGTGTGATGAATGCCAGGAAGTCCATCAAATTTCAGAAGAGAATGGACAATGTGCAGTCTATATGGGCCAATGCCTTATATGTGGAAAGGACTTGGAGATTACCACTGAAGAATATCTAATGGTTCCGGAGGAAATGGATCCTGAAGTTGTGGCTTTATTTAAAGAACTGCAGACTGTAGAAAAAGTTGGTCGTGTGTAGGTTGTGTGAGTGTTTTTGTGTAATGACAGTAGCGCCAGTTGGCACACTTGTTTTTGATTGATTGTTGTGTGCTCTGTTATGCACACGCCTTTGGCACAGCTTCACCTCACTGATGAGGCCCAACAAGACTGAAACACATGTATGGGGTTGCTGTTGGTACTCTTGTTCAGAGAGTAATTGCCATAGCATTTCGGTGCTGGACTGCCCATGTGGCCGGGACAAAGAGTGATATGCAAATGGATATTTCCCATCTGTGAAAGGTACAGTGAGCAAAAAGCGTGCGCTGCAAACTCTCATCTCAGAACGGGTTATCATGCCATGCTCTCTCTGGAGAGGAGCGCCTGCTACCTTTTTTGAAATATTTGCAAGGAACTTGTGGTTGGTCACCCTGAGTTACCTTTGGCCAACCAGACGTGGACTCCCTGCTCACTGTGCTCAGAGAGGCACAGCTTCACCTCACTGATGAGGCCCAACAAGGCTGAAACACGTGTATGTGGTTGCTGTTGGTACTCTTGTTCAGAGAGGAATTGCCATAGCATTTCGGTGCTGGACTGCCCATGTGGGTGGGACAAAGACTGATATACAAATGGATGTTTCCCATCAGCAAAAAGCTTTTGCTTCAAACTCTCATCTCAGAACAGGTTATCATGCCATGTTTTCTCTGGAGAGGAGCGCCTGCTACCTTTTTTAAAATATTTGAAAGGAACTTGGGGTTGGTCACCCTGAGTTACCTGGGGCCAACCAGACGTGGACTCCCTGCTTACTGTGCTCAGAGAGGCACAGCTTCATCTCACTGATGAGGCCCAACAAGGCTGAAACACGTGTATGGGGTTGCTGTTGGTACTCTTGTTCAGAGAGTAATTGCCATAGCATTTCGGTGCTGGACTGCCCATGTGGGCGGGACAAAGACTGATATGCAAATGGATATTTCCCATCTGTGGAAGGTACAGTGAGCAAAAAGCGTGCGCTGCAAACTCTCATCTCAGGACAGGTTATCAATCCATGTTCTCTATGTAGAGGAGCGCCTGCTACCTTTTTTGAAACCTTTGGAAACGCATTGACGTTTCATTTTGATGAATGCTAGGGTCACACCTAATGGTTGAGCTCAATGTGGTGATTACCCTACAGTTATAAGTGTCACACTTTTGTGTATCGAGGATGTCATGTATGTCTCTGGCAGCCTCTAACTTCACTGAGGTCTGCTTACGCCAAGTATGGGGGATAGTGTTGTGTTTCTCACTCCATAGCTAGGGGGATGTAGCTTGTATTTAAGTTGAGTGCAATTGTTGCCTTTTGAGTTTTCTCGAGTGGGTGGTCTTGGCGTGTCTGCCAGTCCTTTATCATTACAACTCTGTTTAGTGTTATAACATTTTGTTAGGAATTGCAGGACCAGTACAACTAAGGCGCAAGAACTATTGGGACTTGTGGCTGTGTTCCCCTTTTTTCTCTTCGAGGGATCTTCATCCTTTATGAACATTGTGATGACAGCTAGTATATACTGCGTTTGCTGTAATTAGCCCTTTAAGGGCAGCGTCTTTTCGATACTCTTGATGAAGGGAAATAGGCTTGTGTGGTTATGTGTGTGCTATTGTGATGATGTTATGCAACTGTGTGCGATATCGTGTCATATGTTTGGAAACAGTTCAAAAGTATTTAAATACTATTTGCTAGTTTGTGGTAAATTGCCTGTTTGCGATTTACTTCAGTTCATTTGTGGGAAAGTGTTGTTACGAGTTGGTGTGGTTGTGTGACTCCTTTTATCTGTTGGGAGTATGTATTTATGTATTTATTGTGCATTTGTAATGCGCCTATACACATGTGTTTCGAGGTGCAGCAAGGCCGAGGTGGGGGGTGGATAACTGGAAGCAGGAAGATATAAATCCTAATAGGCCATGAGACATTCAGATTGTGCTAGTGTGGTAGCGAGAAGTGCGAAGGGGAAAGAGAGGTGGGGAAGTGCAGACGCTGGGTAGAAGGGCACCTTGAGAAGGAGAGTGGCAGGGAAGTAAGGTGGACAGGGCCAGGTGGAAGAAGAAACGAAGGAAGGGGGGACCACATCTGAGTGCAAGTAAAGGGGCTGGAGGGCGGCAAGGGTGCAAGCCAATAAGCTAAGTGTGGGGGCCTGTGAGGGCAAGTGCAGGATAAGAGATGGGAGAGATGGGGATGGAGGAATAAATGCAGAGGTAGACTGGGAAGGGGAGGGCCGTGCGCTGTGTAAGACTCTGAAGGAGCCAGGCCTGCAGTCTCAGGCAGACGGGACATTCGCAGCAGAGGATGAGGGGGAAGGAAGAAGAGAAAAGTAAGGACTTGAGGAGCTTCTGGAACTTAAGGAGATCTGGCTCAAGTCTGAGAGGGGCAGGGAGGCCATTCCAGAGGGAGGCACCTGCGGAAGAGAGGGATCTACCCCCCCCCCACTCTCTGCTTGGAAAAACGTCTGATTTGCAGACAGTTAGAGCAAGACGAGCAAAGGGCTCTAGTGGGGAGGTATTTAGAGAGAGAGAGTTGGCTATAGCATGGCCCCAGGCCCCAGAAAGCCTTGTGGATTATGCAGAGGGTCTTGTATTTGATCCTTGCAGCAACTGGGAGCCAGTGGAACGATTTAAGGGTTGGAGTGATGTGGTCCCTGGGCTTGAGGCCAAGGATAATTTTTGCAGTCCTATTCTGGATTAGTTGAAGGGGGCGAAGGGAGCTTGAGGTAGAGGCTGTTGCAGTATTTATTTATTTTAATTATAAATGTATCCAGCTCTGCAGCCCGCAGGCATCAGGGCGCCAACATAAAGACAAAGGACGACATAGATGAAACGGGAAAACACAAAGGGAAAAGGAGAGAAAAAAAACGGTCTCAAAAAGCTCACTTGAATAGGAAGGTCTTCTAAGCTCTGCAGAACTTTAAGCTGTTTCTTTCAAGTCTCAGAACAGTTGGAAGAGTGGCCCATAGCTTAGCGGCTCTAGTGAAGAAAGATCAACCCAATCCATTGCTCCGCTTATACGCTACACAGTTAATCTGACCCTCGTTTCCTGAATGGTGGGGTCGGCTGGGAACATATGAGTATACTTTAAATAGAGAGGAGAATCTCCAAAGAGGTAGCGGTGTACTAATGTACCGGCTTTGAAATCAATCCGATCTTTCACCACCAGCCAGTGAAGATCTCTTCTTCCGGCTGAGATGTACTCACCCTTTGGAATCTTTTTGATAATGTGCACAGCATTTTTTTGAATGGTCTGACATTTTCTCAGGCAGGCAGTGTTAGCGCCTATCAGAAGCTCGTCACCATAGTCCAGCCTTGATAGTATAGTGGCTCGAGCAATGGTGGTGCAGTTCTTCTCAGTGACCAAGGCCTGATGTGTCTAAGCAGGCGTAGATGGCACTGGCAGCTCCTACTAATCTGATTTACCTGAGATTCCGCACCCAATGAGGATTCCAAAGTGATACCCAGAGTTTTTACTTTGCTGAGCACCTGGATTGTGCTGCTCTTGATTTTAAAGGTAGCAAAATCCGTACTCAGCTTGGCGCAAGCTTGCCAAGAGCTGAAAATGAGTAGTCTGGTCTTTCTGCCATTCAGGCACATCCAATTGTCATCGAGGCCTCAATTAAATCATAGGCGTCTAAGATGTTAATGGAGTACTTAGCAAAATTATCAATCAGCTCTTGGACCAGCTGTGTATCATCGGCATAATTGGTAATAATACACCAGTGTCTTCAACAGTGAGCAGAGTGGTCGAAGGTACAAGTTAAAGAGTACAGGTGACAAGCTGGCTCCCTGTGGGACTCCACAATTGATTGGGCCAAGCAGGGCCGGTCTTTGCATCAGGCAGTTCAGGCAGCTGCCTGAGGTGCCAGGGTCTAGGGGGCGCCAGTCTCACTCCAACACCACCATTGTATTCATTTTTTTTTTTACTTTTATTTATACAGTTGGCGATTGAAGGTACAACAGAGAAAGGGGGTGACCCTTTAGACAGATGTCTCGTACATTAATATCCGATTGCATCGGTACAGACGTCATCACACATAAGGAGAGTATATCAACAAAAGCATTCAAAGTGCATGGACAGTTTCATTCACACCCGTCTTCTCGGGCCAGGTAAGAGTGGAAACTGCACCAGATATCACGGGGTCTGGTCACAGGGGAAAGAGAATTGGAATAGAGATTCTCGCTTTCTTGCACCCATGTCAGTGCTTGCATCCATTTGCCCACAGTGGGGGGGCACCTATTCTTCCAATGGAGAAGTATTGACCTTTTAGCCAGCATGCAACCAACATTGGAAAAGGCCCGGTTGTCTCTATCCAGGGGCCCAGACCACAAACCAAACAACGCGCCCAGAGGGTGTTTCCTCTAATGAGGTGCTTGTTATGTCTTGACCAAAACGTTTCCAGTCGCGGGCATCCCCAGAACATATGTAGATGGTACGCTGCTGTTTCATCACATCTGGGACAACCATGTAGTGTAGGGGGCGGGGGGGCATTTTGGATAGTCTGGCGGGGGTAATGTATGCAATGTAGAACCTTGAGTGCGCACATGTGTGCCCATTGGGTATCGGAAATGCCATTTGCCAATTCCTCTGTCCAACACGAGCACGCTTTCTGGGAGAGAGGGGCCATCCCATCCAATGCCATTTTATATAGTGAGGACACAACGTGGCTACTATCCACAGAGTTGGCAATGTAAGCGAGAATCAGCATTTCTGGAGGTTCCTGCGGGTACGCGGTCCAGTGGGCTGCAATCGCAGCGTGGACCCGATAGTAGCGTAAGAGGTCACCCCCATTATTTCCGTGGCCCGGTTTCCAGGTCTCAGGTGTGAGAAATGCCCCGTTTGGAAACAGGTCAGTGAATGCTCTGCAAGCCAGCGCTTCCCAACGGACATGAATCGCCTTATCATGCATGGGCAGTGGGCAGTAGCCCCGGGAAGTTCCAGATTGGGAGCCATTTATAGAAAAGGTGAGTGGTCCCCACCTGGGCAAAGAGCAGCCGCCAGGCCCTCGGTGTAAAGGCCACCGGGTCCAACGGGGAATCATCCCTGTAGTGGGTATCTAGTATGAGGGTCTTGAGGTCGGTGCGACCTGCATCCAGCGATTCCAGTTCGACATGGGGGGGGGGCTCCACTATGTACCAGTATGACGCATATTGTGCCTGGAAGGACATCAGTACAGTTCGGTGTGCGGTGCAGACAACCCCCCTTATCATATGTGGGAGTCAGTTCGGTCCACTTTTTCCTGACCGCACCAGAGTGCCATAGGAACTGGCCAAAGAGGGAATGTAGTCTGGTGAAGTAGTCTTTAACGGGCCAGATCAGGACGTTGGAGAACAGAGAGCAGTTTAGGCAGCAGAGTCATTTTTATGAGTGAGAGCTTAGCCGGGCCGGACAGGGGGAGGTTCTGCAACCTACGAATTTTGTCGGTCGGGCGACCAGCGAAGAGCAAAGTACCCTTGACTACAGTATTGTCTGTGAGCAGAAATACTTCCGACTTAGACAAGTTAATCGTGAAACCAGAGAATTGTCCGATACGAATAATGTCCTGCAGTATGGGGTCTAAGTATGGGGTCTAAGTTGAGGTGTGGGTCACGAACATACAGAAGTATGTCATCTACATATAGGGACACTATCTCCGGGCGGCCTATTAAGCGGAGACCACGGGTTCATGTCTCTCTCTAATGAATTCAGCCATGGGCTCAATGGCCAGGGTAAACAGGATGGGGGACAAGGTGCATCCCTGGCGGGTGCCTCTACCCAAAAGAATTTGTCCGGACATGAAGGAGTTTACCATCACTCTGGCTCCCGGCCCTGTGACCATTGTCATCGTTTTAGGTACACTTTAACACAGCCAAGAAGGCTGAACTATCAAAATCCCGAAACAAAATACAGTTACCCTTGAAGGGTATTGCGGAACCTACTAGGAAACAGGCTAAGCCCAACAGACCCAAACTAAATAACTCCAAACAGATAACTAAAGGTAGTCATAACACCACCAGCCCTAACTTAGCTGACCATAAACCATATCTCAAAGGTGCACTTATAAACGCCAGGTCGCTAGTCGCTCACGCCACAGAGATCTCGGACATCATTGCCAGACATCATTGCCACAGACAATTTAGACTTTTTGGCCATCTCAGAATCCTGGCTACATGATGCGGCTGGCCCAGCCTTATCGCTAGCAGTCCCAGACAACTATACAATCCTACGTGCGGACAGACTTACCTCCCGAGGTGGAGGTCTAGCAATCATAGCTAAAACTAGCCTGGACATGAGGATCATCACTACTACCAATATGCAATCCTGTGAATGCCTCACGGCTAAAATAGCCATCGCCAACTCCCAAACCCTAAACATTATCCTCATCTACAGACCACCAGGTCCTATCGGAACCTTCTCTGAGGACATCTCGACATCCCTGTCCAATAACCTAAAAAATACATCCCAAACAATAGTGCTAGGAGACTTTAATCTAGGCTATAATGACAATAAGGACACCCAATCTTCAGTGATTGCTCTGACCTTGAAAGAGCTGGGATTCTCCCAGAAAGTTGAACTACCCACCCACAACAAAGATCGCATCCTTGATTGGATAGCAGAACATAATTGCGAAGTAAATATTACGGATTCTGTACCGCAGTTCTGGACTGACCACCACCTGCTATTATTCTCAGTGACAACCCACCGGGTCACTGCCCCGTCCTCACTTGCCCCACCCCTGCCAACGAGAAATAAAAAACTAATGACAGTGGAAAATCTGATGCCCATTATAATACCTAAATTAAACTCACTACCTGACTGCATGGACCCTAATCTGTTAGTCGAACATTATAATGCAGCCATGTCCTCAGCCCTGGATCACATAGCCCCGCTCAAACTAAGAAATAGCAAACCTAAAAAACACCTCAATTCTTGGTTCACGCCCCACCTAAAAAATCTTAGGCTGGCCAAAAGAAAACTTGAAACTATTTGGAGACTTTCCCCATCTGTCAAAAATAAACTCAACCTCTCCAAAGCCTCCTCCCAATACAAGAAAGAAATACTATTAGCCAAACAAGAAACCTACAATACTAGAATATCCAACTCAAAATCTAGTGTCAAAGAACTGTTCAGCATTCTGAAAGAACTGGAAACACCTGTTGTACCCCAAGAAAACTGCACCAAGGATAAAAAATGGTGCTCTAGCATACAACTTGCTTTAACAAACAAAGTAGCAAGCCTACAAACCAAAATTGCCACCAAGAAGGCATCACTTACACCACACATCCCTCAGAGCTCAGCGCCACCGCCAATGCCCAAGTTAGGAGCCCGATTCTGCTTCTCTAAGGTATCGAACATAGAGGTAGAAAAGGTCATCCTGGGACTCAAACCGTCCAACTGCAAAGGCGACCAATGCCCAGCTCAACTCATCAAGGATGCTGCGAGAGAACTGTCGCCATTTATAACCAAACTAATCAACTCTTCCTTTACCTCAGGTTCAGTACCGATCAACCTAAAAGAGTCCTGGGTACTGCCACTACTAAAGAAGCAAACCCTTGACCCTGCCATCCCGACTAACTTCAGGCCCATCACGACTCTGCCCTTTCTTCTAAAAATTTTAGATAAAGTGGCTTACTTGCAAATTCAAAGCTTCCTAGAGTCTAACCACCTACTTGGAACCCGTCAATCAGGATTCCGCCCGCAACATGGGACCGAAACAGCGTTAATAGACCTTAAGGCCCAAATAGACGATTGTAGAGACAATGGCCAAGCGGCCCTACTTCTCCTCCTGGACCTATCAGCGGCATTCGACTTAGTGGACCACACAGTCCTCTGTAGTCACCTCGACTCGGCAGCCCACTTTTCAAAAGAGGCCATAATTTGGATCCAGTCATTCCTGAGTAATCGGACCATGAGAGTCTTCGCTCCATCAGCCTCAGCAGACCCAATCCCTATAACATGCGGTGTTCCACAAGGATCTTGTGTGTCACCCACCCTCTATAATGTCTTCACGAAGCCTCTCTTTGATGAAATGGATCATCTGGGCATCGCTTATACTAACTACGCAGACGATACCCAGATCCTCCTCCCGCTCTCAGGAGACTACGCCAAGGACCTGGCCCTTGTGAACAGGATCTATAGCATCGTCCAGGCATGGATGGCCACACACGGCCTATGCCTGAACGATGATAAAACTGAGCTTATCATCCTGGGCACCACTACCTATATATCCAAACTCAGCCCTGATTACGACAACTTCATTATTGATGGGAACAACATAAAAGTAGCTCATGAAGTAAAAACCTTAGGATTTTACCTAGACGCCACCATGAACTTTACTAAACAAGTTAACTCCCTAGCTTCTGCCACAGCATATACATGCAAACTTATCAGAGCGAGCAAACAATTCCTCTCCACAGATAGTTGCATTACACTAGCCAGAGCCTTGATACTATCCAAATTAGATTATTGTAATGGACTTTACATTGGAGCTAATAAACAGACCATCCACAAAATTCAAGTGCTCCAGAACAATGCTCTGAGAGCAGCACTCAAGATTAATAGAAATGAGCATATTTCCTCCACAAGAAGAGAACACAAATGGCTCGCCACCACAGACAAAATTAATCTCAAAATCGCCTCCCTCACCCACAAATTTATCAACAACAAAGCTCCACCTTTCCTCATGGATAGATTACGTAAAAGGACTTCTTCCAGACCTACCAGAATAGCCAACGCAAACTGCCTCCAAGTCCCGCGTTTCAAACTTGCCACTATAGGAGGAAATAGCTTCCCGGTCAAGTCTGCGCAGTTATGGAATTCCCTCCCCCATGACGTTAGAGAACCTCAGCCTTTCGCAAAATTTAGACAAAAACTCACCAGGTGGCTGAGAGCCAACGACAGCTAACTACTCCACCTGTCACATTGTACATTACTGTATATAATTATATATTACGCAAACAGGAGCAAACTCCTTGTTCCCCTGTCCTTGATCTCCCCTTGTTCATATCTGCTTGCTGTAATATTGCTGATGTCTGTCTACTCTTCCTGCCTCTTCCTGTACGTGCAATTAGCCGAGTATATCTGTAACCAAGCTCGGCGCATCTCTGTACCTTCATCTGATTTCTATGTACCTGTAACTAAGTTGAGCATATCCTTATCTGTTTGCGCCCTGATACTCCAGGGTTTGGCGCGCTATACAAATAAATAAACTAAACTAAACTAAACATGAACAGCCCTTTCTTTGCCATGCTCTCGGTGTAGCACAATCACAGCAATTTATAAACATCAAGTGTTGTCTTTCCAAAACTACGAGTGTAAAATAACCTAAAATAGCTTATTTTTTTAAATAATATTGTGCAACTAATGTAAAAACTATAGAGGAATGGGCGTTCGGAATGTAGTATTACATTGTAATACAACATGGTAAGGTTGGGTTGCGGACCGCAGAAGCAACAATCTATGTTTTAGAAGTCCATTATTTACATTTCTTGCTCGTGTTGTCACTGAAATAATGCAATCAACTTGAATATTAGTGAATGTCTGTAGGCTAAAAGGGCCCTACAGAGAAGTGATACAGCACCCACATGTGCTTATATATTTTGTGGCTTGCTTCCTGAGCACTCTGCAATCTGTCACAAAGGTGGCCCAGGCCAGGCTTACCCATGTTGCTGGTGTTTGCTAAGAGACTGCACAGGGCACACATAGACACAAAGCTTCACCCATCATTGTGTTGCACCTGGTCACACACCGAGGCGCATACAGGCACTGGAGAAGCACCAGGTCAGATACTTCAGAGGGTGGGGATAAGGAGGGCATAGGGAGGGGACAGGTACCAGTTAGATTGCCCACCCACCCCTTCCACCCCAACTGCCCACCTCAAGTGAATTAAGCAAAGCCCAGGCAAATACCCCTGATCAGCTTCAGTGATACAGATCTGACACCTGGAACCTTAAGCAAAACACACGAAACCCAATGACCCCCTCTCCTTATCTTACTAAGACATTTCAGACTCCAGCAATCACCCCTCTTTCGTTCATCATGTTTAGGAAGAACACAGCTGTAGAAGGACACAACAGGACACAGACAATAAACGGTGCTGGTGGCTGCACAGTTAACAAATGCCTGGGTATTACTAATGTAAAAATGTTTATTGTTAGCACACGCATTTGTAGGCATACATTTTTAGGCAATTGAAATCGAATGGGTGTTTGTACTTGCGTGTCAGGTGAGTGATGGGAAGGGTAGGGGCAGGCGACCGTTCATTCTCACAGAAGTGCTTAAGTATGTGGTTTCAGGTGTGAAGGAGAGAGTTAACTGAGTGTAACATTGAAGCTGCACTAGAATATTTGCATTACAATGTGTAAAGAAGTTAGATTCCCCCACACAACTAAGCCTCCCCCCATATTGTCTCTGAAGTTAACACC
Organism: Ambystoma mexicanum; assembly: GCF_040938575.1. Lineage (NCBI taxonomy): Eukaryota > Metazoa > Chordata > Amphibia > Caudata > Ambystomatidae > Ambystoma > Ambystoma mexicanum. The sequence goes on from NC_090938.1 coordinate 509,564,149, forward strand.
TCTCCCAACATTTTGGGGGGGGGGCACCAACAATGCTTCCTGCATGGGGTGCAAACTGGTCTAAGACCGGCCCTGGGGGCAAGAGGGGAGAATGCTTCACCCCAGTGAATTTTGGACAGGCGATAGGAAGGAGTGTATCCAATCGACCGCCATCTTCGAGCAATTACCTGCCTGTTCTAGACATCTCAATAGTTTGTCATGATCGAGTAAATTGAACGCTGCTGATAGGTCAAGCAACACCAGCACGCCAGCTTTCTCCTCATCCATAATTCATAACATGTCGATCTGCAGGTCGATGAGCGCTGTCTCTGTGCTGTGCGCTTGCCTAAATCCTGATTGCTATTTGGGCAATATGTTCTTCTCCTCCACAAAGTGTTGGAATTTTGCAGCTGTGCATTTATCAAGCAGTTTCAACAGAAACTGACTGTTTGTGATTGGTCTAAGTAGTCCAGCCTGGAGAGAACCAGAGCTCTGGAGACATATAGTTTATGGGGGAAGGTGAGGAAGGGGAGAATGCCTTTGAGGAGCTGAAGCTGAAAATGGGCCTTCTTGGCCAGGTCCATGATGTGAGGCGAGAAGGAGAGAGAAGAGTCGAAGATGAGGCTAAGGTTTTCTGCTTCCAATGAGGGTGAGGGGATGGGTTCCAAGGAGGGTAGCCAGAGTGTAGAAGGGAAAGAGGGAGCAGGGGTCCCAATGGAAAGGATCTCAGTCTTACTGGTATTAAGGTAGAGATCGTTAGTAGTGCATCATGTCTGAATAGCAGACAGGCAGGTAGGAATGAGAGTCGGGTTCATACTTGCCTTCACAATGTTGTTCAATTAGGTTCTTCACAACTTTTCTCTTGATGTCCCTTGTTCAGGTTCACTTTCATCTTTTCAATCACAATCTCCTTACTTGTAATATTCAAAAGTCTTAATGTCGTTTTAAACAAACACCGTTTTGTTAGGTCTTCCTCATCCAAGCTCAGACCTTCCACAGCACTTGCCAATTTTAAACAAAGACTTCCGAAGGACAATCACGTCCGGCTGGGTCACTTTGTTAGCCTGTGGAAAGTGTGTGTTCATTCACAAAAAAACACAGTTCGCACAGCATTCCCCTTCGCTGGGCGCAAATACCTGTTTCCCAATTTCGCACTCATCAAAACACCTCTGCAACGTGTCAAGAACGTTCAATTGTACAAGGGGTTTGGCTGGACCCTTGTATGACCACCTTGACACCTCACGCTGGCCTTCCCTATGGCCTTTTGGTATTTGTAGCTATTTTTACTTCAATATAGTCTCTTTGTTCAGGAGTGGGGTACCAGTTAGAGACCTCCAAATTAGCCCACGTGGCGTGGACCACTCTATCTCTGGTACTGAGTTTGTTCAGAAAAGAGCTTTGTATCTTAATCTTCTTAATGTTGCCACTGCAACCTTGAGCCCAACACAGTCCTGCCCATTATCTGGTACTCCACCTCACCGCTGGAGTCAAGGATGGAACCACAATGACAATCATGTCTCCCCGCCCTGACTATCAGTGTGGGAGGGTTCCCTGTACCGCTGACATCCATCACACCATTCACCAGCTGAAATTCCCGGTCTTATGTTTCCTTTGTCAGAGGCTTCTCGCGTCTGGATTGTATAGGGCAAGGGCAACTCCCTCCTTGATGTCCTTTACGGTCTCGCCGCCTTTCTCCTCTGTTTGAACTGCCATCCTAGAATAGCTGTTTCCTCGTGTGTTCGGCCTTGCTCAAAGTGTGCTCGTGTGCTCTGCCTTTTATCCCAGTGGGGAAGGGAAAGGGAAAGAGCAGTCAGGTGTGTGTAGTTGTCAGCAATTTCCTGACTCTGCCTGACCCTTGGGACATGTCAGGTAAACGGCTCTGGTATTAGTCAGTTGTCGCTCACTGTGTGAGAAAGTGTTTGTGTTGGAAAAGGGGTAGAGTTTCTAAATATCTTTCTGGACAGGATGGGGAAAAGGTGTCATAAGGTAGGGGATACCGTGTCTCAACCTCCGGTGTCCCACTCCCACTCCCCGAAGACCCACCCCCCATCCAGGTGATCCTCCCGCACTGGTCCACCCCCAGTAACTGGATCCAATAGCGTTGGCCATGTCCTGGCCACCTGGATGACAGATCCCTGGGACAAGTAAGTGAGACACCTTCAGGTTTCTCATACTACCATCAAATAATCAAGAAAACACAGTCCTAGTCAGCCTCTGTCAAATCAAAATGGCATATACTAACGAAACCTAATGCCTGCCCTATCTCTTATACAAAAAGTGTGCAAAGGGAATTATGTATGCAAAGAAAAATCAGAATCAAAGTGGCTGAGTCAGCTCTCCTCCCCCACATTGGACAGCACGGAGTAAGGCGGTCCCCGTAGACAGGATGACACACTCTGGCCCAGGTTCTCAAACAAAGCAGTTCAAAATGGCCCTCCTGACCTTCCACGCTAAAGTCACTTTTCCAGTGTTCCAAATGTTCTTTCACAGCTCAACAAAAGAGTTCAAAGTTCAACCAAAAGTTCACGCAGGTCTCCCTCGATTGGGCTCAGACCGCTCAAAGTAAAATGTTCATGTAGGTCTCCCTCTGTCGGCTTGGACCTCTCAATCACAGTACTTGTAGGGGTTCCCTTCCCCAAGATTTATTCACATCCGTTAGGGGTTCCCTTCCGGTCTCCCTCATTCAGGCTCTGACCTTTTCCTGATGTCAAAGACTTTTGAATGTGCAAGGCTTTTACTATAGACCTCTGCAGGATCACTTCGACTTTCCCTTCAACTCGCACTCTTGTGTTATTTGCCCCAGTGTTTCTTGGTCTATCTAGTTCAATATCATAAGCACAAGAGTTCAATATTACTTTCCCACTTCCCCTTTTGCCAGGTTAATCTTGATCATCAAGCTTGTTAAAGTTCATTCACTTTGTTGCTTTAAAATAAAACAATTCACCTTTAGCTGAGACTTTCGAATGGGCTACTTCCTTTAGCTGGACCACTCCACTACTCTGTATCACTGACTTCACAGTTATCAGTAATTTAAAGTTCACCACAGGTCTGCCTTTCTTCGTGTCTCATCCACATGCCTGCAGCCTTCCATTGTGAGATATATTTTTGCCACTTTAATCTTTCCTTTTCATCTCGCTCGCCAACTCACCGGCTGTGTGCATTCCTTTCTTGTCTTTGCTGTTTTAATTCATGAGTCAGGTTAATACCACAGGCTTGGCATCGCCTCCCCAACTCTGTCATTCACCCGGGAGGGTCACGGGCGCCTATGAAACACAATGCAGTCTTCTTGTCTGGGAACAACCTCCTGCAGGGAACTCCTGGGTTCTTTTACCCTTCGTTCTGGTCCCCCTAGCTGTCGCTCTGCTCCAGTAGGTTTGTCTTCACTCCAGATATTCTTTTGCTTCTCGTGTTCCACCTTGATCAGAGTGTGTCTCTATGTTCCGCCTTTTATCGTGTGGGGTCAGCTAATGGGTATCAGATGTATGTAATTAAAGTCAAGTGCCTGACTTTGCCTGACCCGATTAGCGGGACATGTCCTATGAGATATGTATGGGTTAGCCTTGTTACTCTCAGTCGCCCTCTTCCAGTGTTTGCGTAGAAAAGGGGGGGGAGTTGGGACATCGGACAATCATATGACATAGGAAGGGTCATGGGTATGGGAAAGGGGGAATACCGCACCTCACCAACTGTCGCCTCACCCCACCCCGAAGACCCCTCACTCATCCTCCCACACTGGTCTACCCCCAGGGTCTGGATCCAAATGCGATGGCCGTGTCCCTTTGGTTTCTCACAGGGAGAAGCACCCAATAGTGAGACATGGTATCCCCCTTTTTCCACAACCAATCTAACCACCATCTCTGCTTATTTTATGGGAAACTACAACTCCCATAAGTCATCCCCACTTTATTTTAACAACAGTGCTGCACCAAGGAAGATGGGGAATGAGGCCAGAAAGATTACCTCCCCTGACTTGCATTGGCCCTGTCAATGTAATGAGGCCAGGCAGAGTGAGGTACGTAGCTCTACCAATGTACACCTGCAACTTATTAACACATCCTGTGAAGATAAAAGGTGGTGCAGACAAGTACACTTTGAGTGAGGCTGGTTACAAGAAGGAACAGCTTTTCCGAGGCTGATGTGAACCAGGTGGTCTAAGTTGGAAGGCCAACGGGCTGATCAGCAGTTGAGAGGATGAAGAGAAAGCCAGGTAAGATTTCCATGCTTTCGGGTAGCTGTGAGCGTTTGAAGAGCAAAGCCGAGCGAGCGGAGGAAAGAAACCTTCAAGTTGCCACAAAGCGTCCCACGACCCTCCAGGATGAACTAGGGGCGGGGAGTTGATGCAGAAGCCATTCTGACATTTCTTTTTGAGACACTATTTTCCTTTTGTATTCCCTTCTATAATATATATAATTGGTTATTTATAAGACGCTTAATACCCCAAGCGTGGACCTACGGATCAAACCTGTGCTGCTACGCATCGTCTAGCAGAGAGGAAGTGGGAGACCTGGCCAGTGGCCTGTAGATAGTGACCAGAATCAAAGAGAGGCCAGGGGAGGGATTGAGCCTCCAGACAAGGGATTTGAAGGAGGAGTAGGACTGGGTAGGTTTAATAGTAGCAGGGACCCACTCAGGGAAGATGAGGGCCACTCTGCCCCAGGCCTGTTAAGCCTGGGTTTAGAGAGGATCTTGTAATACTCAGGGAGGAGAGTGTCAAAAACTTGTGACAGGGCTGTCCATGAACCATTTCTCAGTGAGAGCGGGAACATCTAGATCAAGGTTCTCAAGGTTCTCAAGGAGGAGGCAGATGTCAGAAGAGTGTTTAACGGCAGAGCGAGAATTGAGGGTAGCTTAGTGGAGCAGGTTGTCACTTTTGAAGGTCTTCTGAGGAGGGGTACAGGAGTGTGGTACATCCGGTGGAGATGGCAGAGAGAGGAGAGGCAGGAGAGGGGATGAGGGAGTTAGTGAGAGACAGGAGATGCCTATCTAGAGAGAGGAGGTTGGGCCGAGGGCCCTGGGACATGACAGTGCCATTCTGATAGACATTAATGAAGACCCTGGAGAAGAGGAAGGATGCCAAGAGTACCTCCCAAGTGGTGCCACCATTGATGGGAGAGGAAGAGAAAGGGGAGAGTACGGAGAGCATGTGAGTGACCCAAAGGACTGGAGAGGGAATGTAAAAGAGGGTATCAGTAAGGGTCTGCTTGGAGGTGGTGTTGTCATAGGTGTCAGCAATGGGCAGGCTAGGGTTGGAGACCAGCAGACCCTTCTTGAACTTTTTAATTCCAGTCTTAGACAGAGGGGTAGGATAGGTGATAGAGAAACAATTAGAGAAGATGGGGAGATTGAGAGTGCCATTGTGGAGACGGGGAGAAGGAGGGAGGAGAGAGAGGGCGGTACTGCAGAGCACGTTCCACTAGCCACAACTTGACAGTCACATAAGAGAAGGAAGGGGAAACTTTGTATACACCCAGAATTAGCAGATAGGCAGATTCGACATTCATACCTCCGAGTAATAGGCATACTTTTTAAAACACAGCCAGCAATAAAAGATTGGCAGATTCAACTTTCCTAAAGGCAAGTGAAAAACATACTATTTAAACACAACAGCAATTTAAAAAGCCAGGCAGATTCCACTTTTTCTACAGGTGAGTAAAACACCTAGATTTAACTACTAAAATTGGCTGAAACTTAAGGAAAAGGCCTCACTTTTAACAAATGTAAGCGATTCAGGAGGCCCAGTTATGGTGATCAAAGTAGAGGAGAAACCAATAAATTCAACACAGCAGACAAAGTTGAGTGCCACACAGCTAGATATTGCTAGCCTCAGTGAAGAATTTTAGCTGAGGTTAGGCAGCTAATGCAGAGTGAGGTAGGATAGTTATAGTCCGCTTAAGGTAAGTAGAGTCAGGTAGCGTAAAGTGGAGAAAAAATAAAGTTCTGATCAGGCAGAAAGCACGTCGCATGAGGGCAGATCAGCAAGCGAGTATTGACACACCTGGGCAAGAGAGGACAGGATGCACAGAGATTCGTGGCAAGGTAATGGTTCAGCGCAAATGGTTCAGGTGCAGTATGCGCGCAACCAGGAAAGTGCGGGAGAGTGAGGTAAGGCTGCAGAGGCTTAGTAGATAGGCCGGGTGCAATTTGACCTCAAGAGTGAGGAAACATGAGCATTGCAGCAACGGTGGTGATGGGTGAGCAAGATAGCTCTTGGCGTTGGTGGGTTTTCAAAGACGGCGAAAGCCGCATCCATGGATGGGGGAGCACTTTGCAGGAGGATATGGGTGAGGCCACCAGGGCTCCGTAACATCTAGGCAACGTGGTGCATGGAGATCGGGGGGTCACCTATAGCCAGTAGTCAGCGGCCGATGGCAGTGGAATGCAGGATTCTGAGGTTGCCGCAGGGATGCCCGGGTAGGGTCATACAGGGAATATCCCTGGCCATTATAGGAGGCCTTTCAAGGGGGCCAGCGTCGCCTCCCGGTACCTGGGCTGGGTGCTTGTAAAAAGGCACAGCAAACCAATCAGCCGGACCTCAAAGAGATGTAGGTCTACATCAGGTTGGACACAGTAAAGCCGGCAGCCATGGTAGAAGAGGCCCTGCCAGGAGCTCGAGGAAATGCTCCACGTGGTATAAGGAGCTTGGGGCAAGATGTTGAAGCCCCCGTGGTAGATTGAGCAACAGAGAGCATACAGGGAATATCCCTGGCCCTTATAGGAGGCCTTTCAAGGGGGCCAGCATTGCCTGCTCGCTCCCGGGCTGCATTCTGGTAAAAGGCACAACAAACCAACCAGGTGGACCTCGAAGAGATATACGTCTGCATCAGACTGGACACAGCCATTATAGAAGAGGTCCTGCCGGCCCCTTGAGGAAATGCTACACGTTGTTATAAGGCGCTTAGGGCAAGATGTTGAAGCCCCCGTGGTAGATTGAGCAACAGAGGGTATAGAACTTCTACCACTTAATCTAATTGGGATACATGAAGGCTGTTAGGACCATTTCCTATTCTGGACTTTCCGTCTGGTGAGGGGGCATAGGAATGCCAGATTCATACCTTGGTTGGGGCTACATCACTGAGGAGGCGATTGCGATAGGGGCAGCTAGATGGCATTTAAGATTGTTAGAGGTGAAGAGCCAAACAGTTGTGTAATGCATCTTGGCGGGTACTGGTGGGCCAGCTGTTTTTGTTTCTGTGGTGGATTCTGAGGATTGTGCTTGGTTGTGGCAGGACCGATGTTCCTGAAGTGGGAGTCCGGAGATGAAGGAGGCAAGGTTGTTTATAGTTAGCTGCTCTGATTTCGAGCTGGGTTGTGCTAAGTTGTGGCAGGATTGAGGTTAGTGGGTGGCACCGCCTGACGGAATGTGCAATGTTTCCTCAAAGGCTCTGGGTCATTACCTTATTTTGGAGGAGTTAATTGAGGAGTTTTTAATTGACATCTGTAAGAGGTTTTTTTTCAGGGAGTGTCGCTTTCTCTACCCACATTTGGGGTGTTTGGCATCTAGAGTGTGCTGGTCCTTGCACTTTGCAGGGCATTTCTCTTGCAAGTCTTCATCTAGTTCGTGGCAAGTGGATTCTAGAAGGTTTCCGTTGGTTTTTGGCATCCGTTTTGTTGTTGCATGTTGTCGTCTCGGTCTGTCCGTGTGGTCAGTGGAATTTTGAATGTGCCCTTTGTGGATCTTATGAAACAATAATAATATATGGCATTCTGTAGGGCATCCTGTAGGGCCCACAGGTGCAATGGGACGTGTTTTCTGGTGGTGGTTGTTGTCGTAGTGTGCAGGCATGTCATGCTGTGTTGTTATTTCAGTGGTGGCTCTGCTTGCAAGCTGTTTATAGTTTTGTTTAGTTCATTTTGGTTTCGTATTGCAAGTATTTCTTTTAGCGCAAGGAGAGGTGTTGGAGTACTAGTATTCATGCTACAGTTATTGTAGTGTTAATATTTGAGTGATTGTAGTTCTTGTATTTCATTGATAGTGGTATGGGTACTGGTTTCTGCTACAGTATCCCTTATCACCGTCTGTTATATTTTACCTCTTCTTCGGTTCGTAAGGTGGGAGGTGTGTCGTGGTCTTGTGCGATGCGTGGCTGTGAGTCACTGGAAGCCATGAGTGTGTCTGGTTGTGTGCGTGTGTGGAATGCGGGTGCGAGAGATGTGTCTGAAGGATTGGCATTCTGAGGGTGACCGTTGGGGATTAACTAATAGCTGCAGGGACAGCGGTAGCCTGGATGGCAGAGCGCCAGCCTCTTGCGCGATTTACATCTAGTGTCCTGCAAGGCACTTCTGATCCGTTGCAGCAGACAAAGTTTCCAGCTTCTACCACACTTGCCTGCAACTCACATTAGACTCCCATGCTCCCCTTACTGAAAGAAAACCCACACCCCTCAAACCTGCAAACATTTGGTTTGATGAAGAACTCCCACCTCACGCTAAAAGAGCCCTCAAGCACTTGTATAAAAATAACCCCTCCACTCCCAGCGGCAAAGCCCTGGACACAGCCTCCAAAACCTACAAAGCAGTAGTCATGTTCCTATCATACATTGTCCCTGGACCTAGTATGATAGCAACAAATGTTTGTCTCCTCCCCCCCTCTCCCTTTACTTGTCCCCCCCCCCGCCAGCACTATCTGAAATGTTGTCAGGCCTAGTACATTAGTCGCTTATTTTGTTCCTCTCCCTCCTTTCTCCTTTCTCCTCCCCCCTCCCTCACCTCTTGTTAATCTCCGGCTCTACCAGAAATGTCTTCAGGCCTAGTACGGTAGTCGCCTGTCTGTTTCCCATTTCCTTCCTATCTGGGTTTTTAGCTCTTGCACTATCTGAAATGTCGTCAAGCTGAGTACGATTTGATTAATTTCACATTCTTGTTGTTCATGGCCTTTAAGAATGTCATTGTATTTCCCCTTGTTCCCTCCCTTTCCGTGAAGCACTTTGATACACATTGTGAATAGGCGCTATAAAAAAAACTATCATATCATATCACAAAACGAATTCCTACAATGCACGCATTTCCAATACTAGCTCTCACACCAAATAACTTTTTTCTATACTTAGAGAACTGGAGTTGCCCATCTCGAAAGCTCCAACTACCCAGGCTGACAAAGCATGGTGCACAGTCATTCAAAATGCCCTAGCTCAATGAATTGACTCCCTCCTAACCAAAATTAAAGCCAAAAGAGACTCTGTCACAACCAAATTGCCCCAGCTAGCAACCACGTCCACAACAAACCTGTCTTCCCTCCACGTGCTCTTCCATTCAAGTATCTCAAGAACAGGTGCTGTCCACCATCGTTGCCCTAAAACCCTCTAATTGTAAAGGCAACACTTGTCCAGCGCACAAAGTTAAACTATGTGCCCCAACTCGTGCCCTCATTATCACAGACTTCATTAAAGCCTCCTTCTCTACCAACCTTGTACCAGCACACATCAAGGCAGCATGGATCACCTCCTTCCTGAAGAAACCAACACACAACCCTCTCATTCTTACCAACTATCGTCCCATTACCACAGTCCCTTTCCTATTGAAGAAAATAGATTGTGTAGCGTACTCACAAATCCAATACTTCCTTGAGTTCAACCACCTCCTTGTCTCCAGACAATCGGGTTTCCACCCTGAACACAGCACGGAAACCGCCCTTCTGGACTAAGATCCAGATGGACAGCATATGTGACTCTGGAAAGCTTAGCATGCTACTGCTACTGCTTCTAGAGTTGTCTGCAGCATTCAAACTAGTTGACCACGAAAAACTGTGCCAAAAATCTCAGTCACAATTTTCACTTCTCACCAGAGGCCACCTCTTGGATTCAGTCCTTCCTCTCTGATCGCACCACCAGAGTCTTCAATGGAGAAGCGGCAGCTGACCCCATCCCGGTGCCACTCTGAGTCCCCCAAGGTTCCTGCCTCTCTGCCACACTGTACAATATCTATACTAAAACCCTCTTGGACTCAATGGGTATCACATACACAAACTTTGCTGATGACACCCAAGTTCTCCTCCCCATCACTGGACAGTACTCACAGGACAACACCACAATCAACAAAGTCTTCAGCGCCATTAAAAACTGGATGGCCACACATTGGCTCTGTCTGAATAATGAGAAAACAGAGCTCCTCATTGTGGGCTCACCCGCTCAACTAAAATCGCTTGACAGCAACTACTCTTCCATCTGTATTGATGGCATAGCCATCCCAGTCCTTAAACAAGTGAAAACACTGGTAGTTTATCTGGATGCCAAACTAACAATGTCCAGGCAAACCAACGGTCTATCTATCTGTAAGGCCTACACATCCAGACTCATTTCCCTGAGTAGACAATTCCTATCACCTAATAATTGCTTGACACTTGCATGTGCGCTAATCCTTTCCAAACTGGACTATTGCAATGCGCTTCTCCTGGGCACATCAGCCTCTAACCTATCCAAACCTCAGCTTCTACAAAACAAAGCTCTACAAGCCACCTTTGGGTTAAAACATACTGACAGCATCTCTACCTCCAGACGTGATGCCCACTGGCTGCGCATTAAAGCTCAGATTGTCTTTAAAACACTTAGCCTTGCTCACAAATGCATCTACAAACAATCTCTGCCTTATCTCAATTACTGCATCACTCGGAATATACCTAGTCGCACGCTAAGATCCATTGCCAGCCTCTCCTCACTCCCCGCTACAAAAGCTAGTCAAAACGTAGCTTTTTGATAAATACGACTAACTTCTGTTTCTGCTATTACTACATTACTGTTTTTACTGTCACTGATTCACTTACTGTCTGCAACAAACGCTGTGATACCCCTGGGTTTGGGGCGTTACATAAATGCCGTAAATAAAATAAATATATAAGGCCAGTGAAACCCATCTAGATGGAGCAAGCGTCCTTGATTACTCACTCTGCACTTCCACTAGCTGCAACAGAGTGCGCTCATAAGGAGGGTGTTTCAATACAGAATTACCCCGCATAGTATGACTACGGTGTCTCCATTTGAGGGGTTGTGAGGGTGTAAACCGAACCCTTTACTGACTCCAGGTTGGCTTGGTAAGTCAAAGATTGTATCGGCTGATGTCACTCAGGTCAAGGATTGCATTAGGCATCATGGAGAGGTTTCAAAGATGTGTTATGATTTCAAACATTGATGCAAGGATCAAAGCTATTCACCTGGTGAAAGGGTCAAGAATTTGCTGCCAAGGAGAGGAAGGAAAGTTGATTCTAAGTATTCTCAAGTGAAAACCATAGAGAAAGATCTGGGCAACATTGTCATGGTTTGTGGGGGTGAAATATGGAATAAAGAGAGAGTAGCACGTGTGAATGAACTCAAGATTAACTGTTTGTAGGCAACATCTGCTCAGCATTCCGTGTGTGAAAAGGGGTATGTTCTTTTTGTGCAAATTGGAATTTTACTGAAGATTAAACCAGCACCAACAAACCGATGAAAAGAAATCTGTCAATCTGACAGTGTCAAGTTGTACAGCACTGACCGTATTAGGCACCAGAAACAGTTAAAGTTACAAAAAAACAAATAAAGTCATTCTTTCAAATAATTGTGACATGCGTACTGTCCACCCCACAGGCTCACCTCCAGCATGCCTTGGGACAGTGTTGGTTAACCGATCAGTCGGCTTTCCCAGCTTCACAAACCACCCTCCCCAGGTCTCTCGGCCCTATAATATTCTAGGAATTAAGCCACTCCATGTCAATGTGCGCATGGGATTCCATGAGCGCTGCTTTGAGGCTTTCCATCTCATAAGCTTTGTCCAACCACTCTGACTTCGTGGGGAAATAGCTTCTTTTCCACTACCTTGTTAAACCAACCCATGCAGCCATAACCAAATTCCTCAGCATGTGTGCTACCAGTGAATAGTCCTCTTCCCTTTTCTCAAACCCAAACAACATGAACAACTGGGACAGGTTTCTAGTAATCCCGTCTACGGCATGAACCCAGCCCAGTACCTCCTTCCAATAGAGTTGCACTTTAGGACAGCTCCATCACTGATGTCAATAGTCGCAGATAGCAGTGCAGCCTGTGAGAAACATGAAGCTGTCTCAATTACTAGCCCACAGGGATCTGTCATCCAGGTGGCCAGGACACGGCCATCGCTATTGGATCGAATTCCTGGGGGTGGACCAATGAGGGAGGATCACCTGGATGAGGGTTCCTCTGGGAGTGGAAGTGGGACACTGATGGGTGAGATGTGGTATCCCCCTTCTTATAACACCTTTTCCCCATCCTACCCTGTAGGATACTCACTCTACCCATCCCCCACCCCCTTTCTGACACAAACACTTTCGCACACCACGAAAGACGACGGACAAACACACAGACTTCAGGAAAGCCATCAAAACATGTTTGTTTGTTTGTTTAAAAAGGCCTTCTAGATTTCTGTTTCCATCCATATTCTTTAACTCAGCACACATGCACTGTAACCTTATGGTATGCTATGAGTTATGATTCACACACGTTTTCCATGTACCTGCTTCTGTTCATTATGCCTAGGTTCTGCTCTCTGTAACCCATGAGCAATCGTTCATAATGTGTAACTAAGACATTTGCTTGCAACAGCGCCTCGATGCCCGTGGGCTGTAGTGCACTTTTACAAATACAAACATAAATAAAAATTAAATAAAGAGACGTTTACCTGACATGGCAAAGTCAGGCAATTGACCAGAGTCCCACACACCTGACGGCCCTTTCCATTCACCACAGGGATAAAAGGTGGAGCACAAAAGCACAGGAAGAGTAAGGCAGACCGCACAACGTAAGAGCTAACCCAACACAGCAGTTCAAGAGGAGGAGAAAGACAGTGCAGACCGAGAGGGAGACAAGGAGAGAGTCGACCTTGCACTTTCCGAGCAAGGCCTGTGGAACCTCCGCAGAGGGAAATGATAATTACACGAACAATAGCCAACGTGTATTGGAACAGATATGCCTGTTACACAAGACCCTCCTCTCCATTGATAACCAAGCCGGGGAGAGACGCTGGTCTCCGTGGTACAAACCTTGACTCCAAGACATCAGAAAGCCAAGTAGTTAATCACAGCAGGTGAGTCGAGGGGAGTGTCGATAAGAAACTGAACTGTGTTGAATGAAAAGTAGCCAAAGGATAAATAGAACTTTGAAAAACAAAAGGATACTATTGAGAAAGAGGGGGAAAACCAGATACAGCAGAGTCTGGCACCAAGTGGGTGTTCACAAAGGAAACTCTGGGCAATTACCCAACAGTACAAAGACTACCATAACCAGAAGGCCTTCGGAAGAGGCAAAGAATGGTCAAAGTGGTCATACTGGGGGTCTGGCAAAATCCTAGGTACCGTTGAAAGTCTTTGACCGACAAAGAACTGTGAAAGCTTAGGAAACTGAATACCACATGTTGAAAATAAGTACATGAACAGTGTGTATCCAAAGTCGGTGAGAGCAAACCCGGCAGAGTTAAGCCGACATCCAAAAGTTGGCGACAGTGAACCCGGCAGAGGGAAGCAGACAGCCAGGGGCAAAAGCCAAAAACATGTTTAAAAAGACATTGAGATTTGTGAAAGCGAGAAACATTGTAAAACAAGGGGAAGGGAAGTGTGCCCCTTGTTTTCTAGGGTGCAAGCCCAGGCGAGGGAGATCCAAGTATGGAAAGTTACCACCCAAAGTTCGCTGAGAAAGGAACTATCTTGATAATTTGTTGAATATATGTTCTGAGGGGTCAGCTCCTAGATGAGGGGGACCCAGGGGCAAAGCCATCACCCAAAGTGTTCATAGGCGAGATCTTTCATTATAAAGAGACTTAACCATTGAAGAACCTGATAGCTGATACAGAACTGTTGGCTAGTGCTGGGAAGGCTCGAGCATGTACTGTGCTCCAAAGTCTCACTTTGTACCGTGCTAAAAACGTGGGGAAGGGAGACCTCGAGGCAATCACATCCCGACTTATTATTTGTGAACACTTTCTTCTTTATTTTGATACCCTATCCCACACTCTTTCTGTAATTAGTTGTATGGAATTGGCAATAGGTTTTTCTTAGTATAGGCCCTTTTAATTTGACACAATGCCACCAGGACTACCTTATTTTTCATTTCATGGTCGACGCTTGCTCCCATCTAAGATTTAGGTTTAGTATAGGCGTTTTTCCACCTTGCATTTATAGTTCAATAAACACCCTTGAACTGTGATCACTTGTGTCTGTCTTTACTGTTGTCACCATGAGTTCCTTGCATATATCCCTCGGCTCCCTCCCAGACTTTCTCTCATTCCCGTTACCTGTTCTGAATGGGAAACATTTCATCGGTTCTGCCTAGGGTTGTCCCATGAGGATATGTTTCTTTCTTACTCTTTCCTTGGGGGCCCATCTTGGTTTCTCAGTTCTTGGTTATAGGCAGTTTGGGTATGCATTGCAGACCCGACTGTCCAGCCTTGCCAGGTAGCGTGTTGTTTGTACTCCTGGACGTTTCTCGTACAACATCCTACTGGATGTTTCAGTGCCGTTCTCGGACCGCACAGTCCATCCACCACAGGTCACTCCACCACCACACTTTCTCTTGGTTTTCACTGTGTCGACCCTCGGTCGACTATCAAGATACTCTCTGAGCGTCCCACATTCTATCTTTTCTACTTCACTGAATCTCTTCTACCACCCAGTCTCCTTCTCTCGGGCTGACAGGGCGCTGGACTGGTATTGCCTTTCCCCAGTCTCTCGCCCTCAGATTTCCTCTTTCTTCTTCCACTACTAGTACTTCTGTAGGCGTCCGGCCAACTTGCAAGACACCCTTTCCACTTTCTGTTGCTACTGCTGCTACTGCCAACACCCTGACAACCTTTTTCACGTGCTTGTGTGTTCCGATGAACAATACCATGCACGTTGGTCTCCATTTCTCAGTTCTCTCATCCTTTACTCCAGTTTCTCCTCTGGTCACTCGTTCTATCTCCTTCCGGAGTCAGAACAGGACCCATTCCTTCTTTACTGTTTAGTTTAAATAGCGAGGACTGCCCCAGCGTAACGTCAGTTCGATTGACAGCAGCTGGTTGAGCACTCTTTCTACTTGATGGCCCCTTGTTTGCATTCTTCTCCCTCCCTTCATTCATTACAACAAGAGTATCTGACACTTTACCATAAGACATTGTTTCAGACTGTATCATAAGTAGAGAAGGTTTGGGTGTTGGTTTTAGCCTATGGGATTGATAGTTAAAGGGGTTGTGTCCCAGAATCATGTCCTTTTCCCCATTAGGGGAGTTCCTCCCCATGAGGTACTCCCACATCTTCCCACCCCTAGGGGACTACTGGTTAGCGGCCGCACCTCCCTAGCCTCATGGAAAGGGTCTCCCCTCTGGGGAGAAGTGACGCCATCTGAAGGATTGTGACATCAGTCAATGGGTGGGTAAATTACCAAAGGACAACTTTGGTTTCTCTCACCCCATCTTGGGGTCTTCTTGTGCCTCGCCTCTCTCCTCCCGGTTCCCTGGAGCCACCTCTGGTCCCCTGACAGTGCTCCTTAGGAGAATCAGTGAGTTCTCCACTCCTTTGACTTTCCCACTGTGTTCCGAGTCAGGCTTGCCCTCTCTTCCCACTCGCTTCTGGGGGGATTTTGGAGTCCGCTCCTCTGAGTGCCCATCGTCTGTTAGGATCCTACCAGCCTGCTACATAGCATCACTGCATGCACACATGCATAGGCTCTGTTTATAGCATTGCTACCATGTTAAAACTTACAAACTCCATTTCCATGTATTTATCTGTTTTGCCACTGCAGTTTTGGACCAAACTAATTTCATGTTCCATTCCAGGGTTTGGGTTAAATCAAGAGATGCATTCTGGTAGAGGTATGCTGACCAAGAGGCTGGGGCTGTGCAAGGCAAACTAAGTACATTCACGTGCAGCAAGCTGATAAGAGCTGGGGAGACCCTGATTACATTCACCTGTTGCAAGCTACTGCAGGCTAGGCTACCAAGAGCTGGATAGACCTTAATTACAATCCACTGCTGCAGGTTACTGAAGCAGGGAGGGGGCTTAATTGGACACAGCTGCCTCAGACTGCTATCAGCTCCACCCTGCTGGGCTGTACGCTGGGATTACTTTTATGATCTCACTTTCAGCAGCATCAGTTGTTCTATCAACTGCAGTTAGTTGGAGTTCTTGCTTTGTACTTCTGTAGACAGTTTTTGTAACCTTTCAGTTCTATCCTGTTTTTGCTATTGAATGATGCCTGATGCAGCTGCTTTTCAGCTCCTGTCCTTTTTGCTGTTAAACTCAATAATTTTTCTGACTGTATTTGTGCTGCTTCTCTGACTTTCTTCAAGCACCCTGTTTTGCTTTGAGCAACCCAATCCCGCTCACAGACTCACTGTGTTTCTGCTATAGCTTTTCCACTTCTTTCTCTCTCTTCAATCCAAATTCCATGCGTTACCGTCATTTTCTCCTGGTTTCCAATTCCACGTAGTTGCTAAGTTAGCAACAATCTGGAGGTCATCATCTGCCCTATTTATATATTTCTTGCTGTATTACTAGACTTCTGTCCATAGTTTAAGTACCTTCCCTCTAGTGTAGTTAGTTTCCAGAACTATGCATTTGCAGAGTTTTCAGTGACCTCTTGTCTGTGACTAGTGTACTGAGTTTCCTGAACCACTTATTTGCTGAATTGCCAGTGTCCTACTGTCTTATCTATGACTAAAAATGTGTGTTTCATGATATTCCTAGAACAATAGGTTTCCGCTTCTATGTGGCAGCATTCCTTGCCTACTTCCCTGCTAGTCCCTGATCCCTGTTCTGATTCTTGGCTCAAGATTTCCTCTATATCAGCATTCACATGTGCCTGCTAAATTAGTGATTATGTAGTTTCCTGCTATAGTCTCTGTCTACAGTTTTTGGTCTTTGCTTCTTTTCTCTGCCTTTCCTGTACCTGGCTATTTCTCTCCACTCTGCTTTTCCACTGTAGCACTGTATCCGTATACAGTGTAGCGCATGGCTTTGGTCCTTTAAGTTCATATACGGGAAAGACTTCTGTTGCCTTCGTCTAGTTCGTTGGAGTCTTACCTGTCTCAGTTTATGGTCTCCAGCTTTCACCCTTACACTAAGTACAACGGTCTTATCAGCACGTCCAAACCATGACTCTACCGGATGATTGTTGTTAAGAATATATTCTGCTGGTACTGATCCCAAGGTCTTTCTATAATCTCCCTGGAGACCCCATATCATATTCCAGTACACCTTTAATTCTGATTGATCTGTGTTACCAGTATATTTGCTTGCCTTCACTTTCTCTCTGTCTCGTTGCTTTCAGCCAGTTCCAGCCCCTGCAGTTCCTGTGATTACCTGCTTCCACAAAGATTAACCGGGTATGTAACCTGTTTCTGTTATATGTTAAGGGTTACCTTCCGAATTTCCCCAAAACGACAGTGTGTACACTGATATATCTATTGCCTTGTGTTCTTCTGATATCGTCCATTTATCACGGTGGCTTCCACTTCTCGACACTCCCCTGGGCTTGGCATTTCTGGTTCGTTTACTGGCATTGGCTGTGGTACATGGGCTCAGCCGCGGTTGGCACCATGCCGGGCATATGCCCCCTCTTTCCTGCCACACCTCCCAGGAGGTCTCCGGGCTTGGCGTTTCTTCTCCTCCTCTTCAGATCTGATTGGCTCTTTATCTTTACCAGTAGTACGGGATGCAACTATCCACTGTTCCCTTGTTCCTGGAGAGACCAGTGAATACAGAGGGTCAAAAACCATACCAACCATTTGCAGAGGACTTTTCAAGTTATCAAACAGTTAATCTCCCATATAGCCAACAAAGATATTGGGTTCTTGAGATAAGGGAGGATAACCTATATAAATATATATACAGGTTCCCTGTAACCAATTCTCTCTGCACTATGTAATACTCTTGATTTCTTTTCAAATGTTATATCTCAATTTCCCAGTAGGCTACACGGTCGTACTGCGGCCCTTACCTGTTAGGACTATGTATGAAAAAACACACCTATGGCAATGACAACCCTAGTGCGCCAACACATTAACATCTTAGGTAATATATAACAGTAATGAAATGGTAATGCTAATCAAAAGTCCATACAACACGAACCCCATATTAGGCAGAAACAATATGCATACAGTAAAAGAAAACCAAGTTTCCATGCAAAAATGCTTTCTTCGTTTTAGAGTTTATTGCATTCACGTCATCCCGAGACAAATGTATCCAAAACAATCTGCTTCGTCCAAATAGTTTTCATTCAAACTAGCCAACACGTGTTTCACATAGTGTCCACCTTTGTGGAGGCTAGGGAACTTCAGGATGGCTTTAATCTACGACAAATCTCATATAGTATACAAGTAATCACCCAGATACAGTAAAGATGTATACACATTCCCATTACCATGAGAGCCTGTGCTCAGGAATCGCCTTTGATGCTACTTCAGTCTAATGCACATATTGTTTTCATAACATTTATTTCTTTTTTTAATTTATTTTGCATTTTTAAAGGCTCACACAGCCCACGGGCATCGAGGCGCTGTTACAGGAGTTGTTTGTTTTTTTTAGTTGCGTAATAGTTATTTTTTATTTGTTTTGGTCTTAGTTGTGTATTTATAACGCGCTTAAACACCCCGAGGTTTCTAAGCGCGGACCCGGGATCGAACCTGTGTTGCTTCGTGTCGTTTTGCTTCCTAGGGGCGCAGGTTGCCATACGTATACATGACTCTAACAATCCTTTTTCATCTAGTCATGTATCGCCATAAAACCTGATGTCCTCTTAATGTTATGCTTATTGTGCCCCGAGCATACTGAGGCACACTCACATCCCTTCGATTAATCATCTCACCCCCATAATTAGTACTCGCCTATATTACTCCAAAATAAGTGGCGAGCTGAGTATTTCTCCTCCCACTAATTCTAAACATAATGTTGATTCAGAATCCTGGTATGAAATGAATAGAAAACATAATATATTGCAGTTCTACTACTCATTAATAGGAGTATTCAATTAAATCGATGACTAGTTAACCTCGAAAAAATAATCTGAAATGACTGGCAAATGTTTGCCTCTTCACTCATGGAAGCAATTCTTCGATGCATAGATACTGCAATATCTATAGAAGTAAACACAAAAACATTTACTCACGTGCTAATCCACCACTAGCACTATTAATGACTAACATTCTAAACGTGTTCCCCATCCTTGTTACACACACCTACCTTCAAACGGAATGTAATCCTGGACTTAGAAACAGCCTTTCGGTACCAGCAGGGCGTTTTCTTCTAACAGAACGTCATGGTTAAAGAGCATTTATTGCACCCATTTTGCGTCTTCCATCTTGGAATGGTCAATAGTAAATAAACCTTCATAGGTGTGGTGTTCTGCCCCTTTAAGGACAAGGAGCCCCTGTGAAGGGCTCGTGCTCATGTCACATGGCAATGACCACGTGACCACATCAATAAAAGAGATGAGCATTTTCCTTAGTCGATACCAACTGACTCCTGCCTGCTGTGTCGCTCTTCTTGCAGCGCGATGTTGGCGCTGCATAGCAGGCAGAGGGCCTGCCCTGCAGGGCCCTTTCAACGGGACTGTGTCCCTGCTGGGCAACGTGGACCCTGGGGCCCCACGTCAGCAGAGCCCCTGCCAGGCAACTCTGTATCTGCTTGCCGGTGCCCCTGCTGGGCAACTCTGGCGCCGTATGTCGTGACGACCTAGGTGCTGTGAGAAACCAGAAGGTGTCTCAACCATTAGTCCCCGGCAATCTGTCATCCAGGTGGCCAGGACACGCCATCACTTTTGTATCCAGTTCCTGGGGGTGCACCAGTGCAGGAGGATCAACTGGGTGAGGGGTCTTCGGGGAATGGGAGTGGGAGTGGGACACTGGATGGTGAAACGTGGTATCCCCTTCCTTTTAACACCTTTACCCCAACCTACCAAGTAGGATATTTAGGAACTCCAACCCGCCCATCCCCCTTTACAACAAGAACACTTTCTCATAGGCAGCCCGCTATGAGAGAAAATTGACTAACACCCGAGCCGTATATCTGATGTGTCCCAATACAATGGACATGCAAAGTCAATTACTGACATCACACACACCTGACTTCCATTAAGCTTCCCCACATGGATACAAGGAGGAGCACGAGTGCACACTCTGAGCGAGGCAAAGCACACGAGGAAACGGCAGTTCCAAGATGGCAGTTTAACAAGAGAAAGACGGCAAAACAGAAGGGTATTGCAAGGGGGGATGTTCCCGTGACCTTTTCGACAAGGAGCCATTGCTTTCATGAGCCCTCGATATTGGAAAGCATAAGACCAGGAAAACAGGCTGAATCAGGTGATCCTGATCGCACAATCCAGCTGCACGATTCACCACTATCTATCTACTATGAGTTGCAGCAGTCCCCAATAGGAAGAAGCACGGGCCTGGAAAAGGTGCTTTGCCGCTATTAAAGTGGGTGCAATGGTGAGCCATTTGTGAAAAGTTGGAGCAGACGACAAAGGCGCTAGGTTGGTGGGAGATGGAAGCCTGAAGAACTGGAAGCGAAGGCAGTGGAGAGAGATTAAAGGAAGGAATCTGGAGGAAGCAGGAGAGGGGAGTAACGAGGTGGTAGGATGTAACATCAAGGTGAGCTACAGAACGGGAGGGAAGGTGGTGGCAGGAGAGTGAAAATGGAGAGTGGCGGCAGTGAGGAAGTGCTAAACGGAGGTTGGAGCTAACCGAGAAGAAGATGGGAGAAAGTTGGAGTTGGAGGAAGTACAGTTGGCAAATAATTAAAGTGATGGTGAAGAAGAAAATCAAGGGCAAACATGAGGAGAACAACAAGTTCGAGGGTGGAAGGAACATCAGAGGAAAGAAGAGCATCAAAGACAAGGTTGGAAGGAACATGTTTAGAAATGAAGAATAGAATAATAAGAATGGAGTTAAGAGGAATATCACAGAGTAGGAGATAAGCAGCAAGCAGACGTTTAGAAAGGAAACTAGAGGAAAGGGGGAAGATAATAAGAAAGAGATTGGAAGGAGCATCAGGGGAAAGGATGAGGATAGTGACAAAAAGAAGGATGTGCGTAACCACAGAAAGAAGGAGTTCTAAAGAACATCAGAGGAAAGCAAGAGAAGGCTAAGGAGGATGGGGATATGGCAGGAAAAGAGGAGGAGATTTATCTGGAAGCAGTTGGGAAAATAACGGGGAGAAAATATTTAAGGAAAGCACTGAAGGAAGAAGGCTAGAGGGATCGTTGGAGGAAACTAAGGACCTCTTTAAAGTGTTTCTCTTGGTGAACTCTTGTGCCCCCAATCACTCGCCAACTAAGGATGAAAATTACGTTCCTCTATAACGAGTCAAGATTAATGGTGTACCCCAAAGATGATTACCATCTTTTGAAAGAACCTGTGCTACATTTATTGATTACGTTGAACAGTTCAAAGCAGAAGAATGAGCAACTGTTGAGAGCCAATCAGCTCCCATCGCTTCACCCTATGTTCCAAGGTCCTTTTAACAATGGCCAACGCAGCTTGCCTGTTTCATGGGACTCTAGAATTCGTCAAATCTGCAATATCTCTGCTCAATTGGGAGCCACCCCAAACCATGTGGGATTAAATCAAGAGTCCTCAGAGTACCAGGATGGGCAGCAATCAGAACACTTTGACGATTCCCAGAACAACATCTTGCATCTTTTCCATTGTATGTGTTGTTCCATTCGGGTTGTCCCTTCCACTTGATTCTGCTTGTATTGCTTGTATATCTTCTCAATGTGCACTCCAGTAACCTACCTCTCTGTCTTTCAGATCTATCCGAGCACCTGGAGACCATGCGCATGGCATTGGTGCATGGTACAAATCCCAGCAACACAACGTAATGAAGGACTCACTCTCTCCATCCAGTGCAATAATGGGTAAGTCCTAGGCCTTACATGTACTGCTTGATGTACAAACGCTAATGTCACACCCTTTCCCCTCTCCTATATCCTTTCCACCTGATCTCCTTACCCCATCCCACATTGCTCATAATCTAGTGATTCTCTTTGACAAGGGCCATACAGCAAACATTTCAACAAATCACCTCTACAGCCACGGTTAACATGATTACTCTGCTGAAAATGTGCCCGCATCCCATCATTGATTCTAGCAGAACATCTCCCTCCACTATGTTCCTCGCCAGGTGGGAACACTGGTCCAGTCTCCTAGTGGGACTCCCCTCTAACCCTTTGCTCCTATCAACAAAGCACTAAAAGCTGCTACCCACCCCCTATTTACCTTCTCACATCACCCAACTCTGTGGGCCATTTCATGCAGGCTGGTCATCTATGCAGAATGGCTCTCCTTTCAGTCGAGCCCTTCAAGACCCACCCTACCAGGCTGACTCCCTCGCCTGCTAAAATCCCACCCTCTTTGCATTCTTCGCTCTGAGGCCATCCTCAAACTAACTCTCACCCGTCCACCCTGTGCCGCCTCTTATTTCCACTCCTTCACCCTCCTTCCCACCTCCAGGAATCCTGAACAACCCCACAGCATCTGACTTAGAGAGGTTGCCCTCAAGAGCCGCCTTCTCGCCCTTGAGCGACCCCCAAGATCTTAGGATATAATCATCCCTGTGTAATCCCACCAATTCCAGCCATAGGGGAATGCCCAGTTCTTTGTAGATATCCGTTTCTATCTAATGTTCATCTGTAATATCGTTCAGTCCTGTGACATCCTCGTGCCCAACCCAATCCCTGTCACATTCCAGTTTATACATCAACCAACTGTCCTTGATTGCATGTAAAGGGTATCTGGACATTGCATCGAATTCCAAAGCATCGAATGCCATACCATAGAAAAAAAGCATCTAAACAAAAGCATTGAATTTAGGTAAAGGGTTTATTTTAATTATAACGGGTTTTAAAGGTTAAAAAAGGGGTGGTTGGGGGGGACCCCACATTTAAAAAAAAAAATGCATTCGATGCTCTTTTTTTTAGATGCATTTTATTCGATGGCAAGGCATTCGATGCTTTGGAATTCGATGCAATGACTATAAACCCATGTAAAGCATGCAGCAATGCAGCTGCTCTGACTGTTACTATGCCCTCTATGCAGTACTCTACCTTCCGTTAAATCAATAGAAATAAATATACAGTCTATAATAAAGAGAGAATTTAATTCCTGGTTTTATTTATTTCCACGGTGAAAAGTTACAACACATTTACATTTAGAAAGGTTTACAGAGGCACCCAAGTCTTTAAATAAACTAATGGCAAGCATCCAGTAACGATTTCAAAGAGCACCTCAGAGGCATGTATACATTGGGCTTCATTACGAATATGGTGGTGCAGTCAAGATTGTAACGTGGTTCTGTCGCCACCGCGGTACCACACCACTGTACTACGAGTTTCAGTGCCTCCAGAAAAGGGCTGGAGGTAAATCAACCACATTACTGCCAAAAATCATTGGAATATGGACTCCAAAAACAGGGACTAACACCACTGCGCCACCTTTTATAACCCCACGCAGTCGATTGGTGCTAGCATTGAACGTGTTTGGTGGTTATTCCACAGATTTACCACCAGATTCACCCCAAAGGTTCTATGTATTTTTAACGCTGCAAAAAATGCCTTTGCAATTAAATAAAGAAAATTAAATGTAGCTCCCAAAAATAGCGATTACGCTTTTATGAGCATTTTCTCCAACCATAATCTGACCCTAAATTCACAGCCACCATACATCTCTGATTTCTTTGTTTAGTTGTTCTCTTGCATTGAGCGAAGCTGAACATTCCAACGCAGCGTTTCGGCAGCGCTTTGGCTGTAGGTCCCTTTTTGTGTGTCCTGTGTTAAGTTGACCGCAGCCAGCAGGGCGCAGGGACCTGCTGGCAACATATTTCTGTTTTGCTTAAATATACACTCAACCAAAGCACGGGAAAATGCAGTGCTTCGGCAACAATATAGTTAAGCAAATAGTAGCCACTCAGTACATGGGGCTGTACTGTGACTGCACGCTCCATGCACAAATGATGTGCTGGGTACTGCATGTTATGTTTGCGGGACACAGCAACCTATTTGTGCATGGAGCGTGCGCTCACAGGACAGCTCGACGTAATCAGCTGGTAGTGGTTGCTTAAATATACTGTCAACCAAAGCACTGCATTTTCCCAGCCTTCGATTGACAGTATATTTAAGCAAAGCAAAAATATTGCAGCGTGCAGTTCCCTGTCAAAAGGGCACACCTAAAATGGAACTGCACCGAAACCGCAGGCACCGAAAGTGCTGCATGGCAATGCTGGCCATTTTGGCACACCACATTGGCCGCAGAGCCTGTTTCGGCACGGCCAAAGTGGCGCAAAAGCCAGTTTGGTGCCGCCGATCATTTGGTGCGAGGGTCATTTAGACGCGGCTGATATTGCAGCCTATGTGTAAGCAGCCCTTGTGCCAAATGAGCACCATAAACCTCACTGCAACACTGGGCTTTTGAAGGTCCATCTGTCCCCCCCACCCGCTTCCGTTATAGTGTTATTGTGGGATAGAATTCAGATTTTCAACACATTAATTCCAGAAAGTCATAATTCTATTAAAGATACGGAGGCAAAGGATTATGCTTTCTCTTTCATTGTACTACTCGAACGGCAATGAACAAACCAATAACATGAGAGCAACAAAGATCAACAAATATCAAACTACAACTTCCAGTTTTGATAGAGTCCTTGGTAGTCCCAATATTATCATTCTCTGAACTGACCAGGCTTGGAATCCACCACAGTACCTAGTATAACAAAATACATTCAGTGGATGGAAGCCAAAAGGGGGTGGGACAATCGTATTAACACAACAATTCAAATCATACAAATATATCGGTATAAATTACATATTTAACAATGCATCAATGACCATACAGTAAGGGTGGGATAATCCTTCGCCTCTGTGTCTTTAATAGAATTATGACTTTCTGGAACTAATGGTTTGAAATTCTCAATTCTATGTCAAGACCGGAGGCTCAGATTATGCTTGCTCAAAGCTTACTCACCACCAACGATGCTATACTCTCCACCGGTTTAAAATACAATGGGCCTCATTACGAGCATGGTGGTAGCCGTGCCTGTATGGCAGGCACAGCTACCGCCATGCTCGCTACCGGCATTTCCTCCCACGATTGGGCAATAACCGGCCCATTACGAGATGAATGGGCCGGTAATTGCCCATTCGCTGGTGGTGGTTTTGTCGGGCTCCCGATCCCCATTCTGCAGAATGGGGGTGGGGAACATGGTTGCACCGTTGATAACGATGCCGGTGCAATCACGAGTTCTGCTCGCGGGTGCCACACAGCCCACCAGGTAAGAGCTGGCGGGCTGTCAGGAACCCGCTAGCAGAACTCGTAATGCAGCGGGACGGTATGAACAATGCCGGTGCCTTACCGGCACCATTCATACCATTCCCAGCAACATTATAATGAGGCCCAATGTCTGAAAGGTAGATTCATTCAACCAATCTGCTGATCACATAATGTCTTCCAGCCTGGTACCTATATGAAAAGCCTTGGTCATCGCTCCCCTCACTGAGTGAGCACCGTAGCTCACTATATCAAAGACTACCTGTACGATCACCCATCTCACTTCCCTCATAATATCTTCATATGCTGTCAAACATCTGATCGGGCATAGTTTGGGCTGATCCGGAAAGGAATCGTATGATATAGATTTCAATCCTGTCTTAGTCCTTCTCGATATAAAGAAAGTCACCCCATTCGGTCATATACTTTTTGAGGTGATCTCCAACGCTCTAATGTCTCAAGTTCTCTTACGTGATAACAGACATAGAAGCATGGAGAGTTTGGCTGATATGGCCTACCTGGATAAATCTGGGTTGTCCGATAAGAACAATTTCAATACTGTGTCCACATCCCACAATTGAGAATGCTTCTCGCTAGGAGGCCTGGACATCTTCACTTCTCTTAAAAGTCTGCAAATCAAGGGGTGTTCATCTATAGCAACCCCCTAAATCCTGGGATGGCCCGACAATATTGCAGGCCGCCAATATTGCAGATCATGGTCCTATACGCTTCCATCTGGGCTAAGAAATTGGCTACATGGACCACATCTGTTCCATCGGGATGAATGTCCCTTTCCATACAACAGCTATTCCAGTTAGCTCATGCAGATTTGTAAGGCCTGTGTGTTCATGGTGCCCAGGATTCATTAATGATGAGCTCAGCTTCATTCGATAATCCTGTCCTAACCCAAGCTCCCCTTAAATCGCCCATGCGATCAGGTTGAGTTTGCCTGTCCGCAATAGTGATTGGCTGAGACCTCTGGGATCCCGTACAAAGAGCTTGTGTTTGGGGAGAGCCACTAGGTTGTGATATGATAGTTCCAGGAGAGTGGGAAACCACACCTGACCCCTCCAGTTCAGAGCAATCAGGACTATGGATGCTTCCTTCCTGCCACCTCACTAAGGCTAGCGTCCTCAAAATCATTGAAAAGGGGGAAAAAGCATAGCTTATTTCCTGACCCCATGCCTGGAGGAATGCATCTGTTGCTTCTGCATCCGGATCTAGCTTCCAGCTGAAGAAGCAAGGTAGTTGGCTGTTTAATCTCGATGCGAAAAGATTTGGCGTGGAACCCTTCGAACCATCCAGTCTCTGAACACCTCCTCGTCCAGCTTCCAATCACTTGCGTCTCCGAGATATCTGGAGTTCCAGTCGGCCACCTCATTTTGGCGGCCCAGTAGGTACTCTGCTGTCACAAAGACCTGTCTCTGAAGGCAAAGCTCACAATATTCCTTCACCATTTCTGCCAACAATTTGGACCTCGTACCTCCCAGTCTATTTATATATCTGACTGCTGACAAATTGAGCATCTTGCGTAGAACACAACATTGTGCTCTCTCCTGAGTCCAGCATCTCACCACAAAGGACCCTGCTAGCAGTTCCAAACAGTTGATGTGTAGGGATGTCTCTTGTTCTGACCACCTGCCCCCTGTCGATAGGTTCCAGCATCGGACTCCCCAGCCCCATCTGCTGGCATCAGATTCTATGATCAGGGGATTAGCCAAAAATAGTTCTCCCATTCCAAGCATCCGTGTGACGCAGCCACCATTCCAACTCCTCTCTTACCTCCTGGGAGATTGGAACTCTTGATTCGTAAGATGCGCCCCTCTTGAGGTGTTGGATATTGAACCTCTGAAGGGCTCTATGTAGAGGTCTCGGGAATATAGCTTGAATCGATGACGCTAAGCATTGTACCAGCCTCACAATGTCTTTCAGCGACATCTCTTCCCTTGATAAATGTTTTGGGTGAACCTTGGATTTCTTCCAATTTATCAGAAAACCCAGTTTCTGCAGTAGTTCTACTGTTGTCTGCTCTTGTATTTGGAGTAATTCCCTGTCCTGGCACATTATGCATACATCATCCAGGTAGATTATGAGACGTATCCCATGACTCCTCAAAAGGGTCAATACCGGTTACATTACCTCTGTGAAATACTATGGTGCGAATGCCAGCCCGAAAGGTAGGCACTTAAATTCCCATGTTGTCTCTCCCCAGACAAATCTTAGAAATCTCTGGTGTTCTGCCGCTATGGGCACTGTCCTGTCAGATTTGGTCCTTCAAGTCTATCCTGGCAAGAAAGTCGCACTGTAATAATATATCCCTTAGAAGTTGAATCCGTTCCATTTTGAAATATCTGTATGTCACAAATTAATTCAGCCTCTTCAGGTTGATGATCAGTCTTACTTTGTGTTTCCCTCTCACTAGGAACGTGTTGCTTATGAACCCAACTGCGGAGACTGTCACCTGCCTTGTAGCCTTTTTCGCTCTAGTCCCTTCAGCTCTTCCTCTAAAAACTGTAGGTCCTCTAAGCTTAGACATATGCGCCTTGGGGGGGTTTGCCAATAGTAGTGTTGTGTAAAAATCTATGTACACACCCTGAACCGTCTCTAGGACCCAGGTATCTCTGGATATGTCGCGCCAGCCTTCTATATGCTCTGCTGGTCTCCTCCCTACTGCCGGGGCAATTATGCTTATGGTGCGCTGTAGAGCGCTTGCCCTCACCTGCAGAATTCTGTTGACGATCTCCTTGTCGCCAGTCTCTGCCCCTTCTTCTACCCCTGGGGGGGAAGAAAGGGGTCTCACTCTGATCCTCTGGTTCTCTCCATGGTGTTCTATCTTTGTAGGGCCTGTTGTATGGGAAACGGCCGGAAAAGCAACCCCTTCCTCTGCCAGCCTTCCCAAAAATGTGTCTCCCGAACACTCTCTTGAGCGAAGCTTTTGCTTTATCCAGTGCCGCATAGGAATTCGCAAATTTGCTTAATTCTTTGATGAATAAATCCCAGAAAAGATTCCCCTTCATTGTGGTTGCTGTATCCGAAGAGGCTAACTCACTCAATTTGGGGTCTATTTTGACTAGTAGTAACTTCCTTTCCGTGGTAATAGCACAATTGCTGTTTTCCAGCACACAAATGGCCCTCTGGGCCCACCCGATAAGTACCATTAGGTCCACTGGTTCGTTCTTTTCTCTGGACTCTTCGCCCACTTGTAATATCTTAGTGAGTGGTCCTACTATATCCAACATCTTGTCCTGGCATGAGCGCCTGGACCTGTCCAAACCTTTCCTCACATCCTTCAAATATTTCCCCATAAATGTGACACTTTTCTCGTCTATCTTGGGACTCTCTGCGGCTCCTTCAGGGAGGTGTGGTCTCGGGCATTCCGCCCTCAATTTGCTTCTGACGTCTTTCGGCAGAGGTGCACTTAGGCGTTTTTTAAGATAGGCTGCTATCTTTTTTGGCGGTTCCCATTCGGAAGACGGGGGGTGTATCAATGCTTCAAGGTCGAAGTATTCACTCCCACCGTCCTCTTCGTTATCAACTTTCTTTTTCTATGCCACTATACGGCCTTCCTCATCCGAGGATGATATTGAGAAAATCTCCTCCCAGCCTTCATCCTCCTAGTCCGAGGTATCAGATGATCCATTCTGTCACCTGCTAGGCCTTGCTCTGGCTCTCACCTTTCTTCTCTTACCACCCTCCTTTTTTGGTGGAGTGACTGGGGGGGGTATGGCTGCATCTGCCTAACAGGCTGTTTTTCTCACTCCCCCCTGTGCTTTAATCCCTTTGAGCTCTTGTAGCCTCTGTGAGAACTTGAGCCTGTCCTCCACAGAGCACTTAGTGTAGGGCGCTGCCCCAACAAGGCTCCCAGAGCCTTCTGTAGCACTTGAATCATGTCTGTGTGGCTCCTCTTTTGGCTAATACTAGCCATAACCTCATCACTGGAGGAGCTCATCGTTAGCATAGTTACCAGGGATTATATTTTGTATTAAGAGGTTGATTGAATTTGTGCCATCAAATTTGTGTCGTTGCGGTCGCCGGAGCACCAGCCCTGTTGCGGCCGCATGAAAAACTGCTAAAACACCTTGCGGATATGCTCCGCCAAATATCCTACACTGTGCGCACTATACACTCATTAACCTTAATCACGGTTTTCCCCTTCAATGAATAGTAAGAAATAAATGTGTACTTAACTTGCTGCCGAGAAGCAAAGAAAGAGGAAGTGATGGAGGATGTTCAGTGTGTTTATGGACATGGACAGTAATTATTGGTTATGTTGGTCATGTGGTCAGTTAAGAGACCAATAATATTGGGACTACCAAAGACTCTAGCAAAACTGGAAGTTTATTTATTGTTTATTTATTGTTTGCTTGTTAGGCGCTTACACAATAAGAATATACTGTTTCAAAGCGCCCACAGGGCAGGGAGAGAGAGAGTGAGGGAAATACATTACAGCATTTCAACACAATATTTTAGAGCAGAGGGGGAGGAGGGAGGGGAACGAACCTATTATACCTTGTGAGTATTCAGAACGTGTAAGTGCAGAAAGGAAGAGGGAGGAGGGGGTATGTGCTGGGGCGTCCAAGCCTATGGGAGAGCCATGGATGAAGTGCTAGAATGTTGAGTTCTACACAGCCTGGGCCCCAGGAGGTGTAAGTGCGAGTCTCCTGTGCGGAGGGTGTGCAGATGAAAAGTGCTGTGGAAAGACAGGAGCTGGGAAGAATTGGTGTGGGAGTTCAAGGCCACGAAGGTGCATAAGGTTTAAGGACACTGATTCAGCAGCTGTGAAATTAGCAGAGGAGGGAAGGAGGGAAGAAGGAGAAAAAGAGGAAAGTCTTAAGGAGCTTCCGGATTTTGAGAAGATCCTGCTCAAGGCGCAGGGAGGGGGAGGTTATTCCAAAGGAGGGAGCCTGTAAAGGAAAGTGAGCGGCCCTCTGCTTGGCAAAATGCTTTACACACAAAGAGTTGGTGCCAGAGGAGCAAAGTGTTCTAGAGGGTGAGTATTTACTGAGATAAAGTTGAAGATAGTGTGGTGCCCAGACAGCCTTGTGGATGATGCAGAGGGATTTGAATTTAATCTGTACAGCAACCAGGAGCCAGTGAAGACTTTTTAGTGCAGGGGAGATACGGGCCCTGGGTTTAAGGCCAAGGATAGGTCTTGCTGCCCTATTCTGGATAAGCTGGAGGGGTTGCAGAGTGGAAGAAGGAAGGTTAAGGAGGAGGCTCTTACAGTAGCCAAGTATAGAGAGAACAAGGGCTTGAGTAACACTGAGCCTCTGAGGGAAAGTGAGAAAAGGTAGAATTCCTTTGAGAAGGAAGAGCTAATAGTTGGACTTCTTGGCAATGTCCCGAGTGTGAGGGAGGAATGAAAGAGAAGAGTCGAAGATGACGCCAAGGTTTCTGGCTTCAGTTGAAGGCGCAGGTGGAGAGCCCAAGGAGGAAGGCCAGAGTGAAGGGGAGAAGGAGGGAGCAGGGGTCCCAATGGGAAGGATCTCAGTTTTACAGACGTTGAGGCAGAGATCATTGGAAGTACAACAGGCCTGGATGGCAGATAGGCAAGTTGCAGTTTGATCTTTGTTACTACCATATTAATGGTTTGTTGATTGCTGCTCGAGTAGTAACATTAAAGAGAAAGCATAATCAGAGCCTCGTACATAGAATATGCCTCATGTGCCACCATTATTTTGCCCCATTCATTGGTGTGTTGACAAGTGACACACCGGTGGCTTCCTTGAGGAACATGTGCCCTACTTCTAGGCTCTTCTGATGCACCACCCATCGGTAGCAGCATAACTGTTGCATGGAAGAAATTGATAAAGAGACACTTCATGGGGCATTGCTGTTCTGTTCCGAAAAGAGCAGAGGGGGGTGGGGGCGGAAGCATCTCATTTTTATTTCTATTCATCTGGGTCAAATATGGGGACCCACCTCTGGGCAATGAGGGTTCAGTAATGCTTTCTGTCTGCAATAGAATGGATTAAGTGGTATTTTCCGTTCGGAAATCTCTATTTATAATATGGTGCACCAGCTATAAATTGGTGATGCCTGCATTTCTTTAAATGTGAAGCTCCTTTTTTAACACAGTTTGTAGAGATGACTCTTATTTATTTTTTGTTTATTTATTTGTATAGCGCGCATCGGCCCTAGGGCATTGTGGGGCTTTTGAGGATACTTGCTTAGACAAAGAGCATAGCTTATAGGGTTACATGAGCATACAGCAGTTTAGACATACATTTCAGTTACGGTTTGGGCAATTAACATGGATGAACCCACAGGTCAGGTAAGGTATGTCTGAAGTGTATAAGGTGGCTGGCCTAGTGGAATAGTTGAGTTTTCAGATACTTGCAGAACGCTGAGCGTGAGGTCTCTTTCCTGAGTGTTGGTGGTAGTGCATTCCAATTTTTTGGTGCTAGGACTGCAAAGCTGGCGCCTCCAGCTTTGGCTCTTTTAAAGGTTGGGATGGCGAGCAGGTTGCAGTGTTGGGTGCGTTTAGGTCTTTTCATCAATGCGCTTAAAAATAGACAGTTGGGCACTTTAAATACATTGATACCTCTTAATCACATATCTGCGGCACCTACCAGCTCCCAAGACATGGTAGGTGTAAACAGGTTAAAACCCTCTCTATGGTAAATGCACCCAAGGTGACTATTGCTGTGTCCCTCTTGCTCCTTTGCACACGTTCCTGAATTCGAGTAGGGTGGGGACATACAGGCAGAGGGAGCCTGGGCTGGATGTATTCTCTGCTTCTTTGCCAGGTGGGATGGGTAAAGTCAGCACCACAGCCGTGTAGGCGATGCAGCAAAACTGAAACAGTGAGAGTCAGTGAAGAGCAATCGACCTCTGCCATCAGCCACAGACCTGCCGACATTTCACTGTGTAATGCTGTCATTCCTCTGCAGTGCATCATGCGGGATTCCTCCGACTTCTGGGCGCTGTAATAGTAGGTGTTATCTTAAGAGATGAGCGTATAGGGTGTGTGGTTATTACTTTAGCACCATTAAAGACCGCAAAATCCATTAGTTGCGTGTGCACCACATTTGTGGTAAATTGGCTCTATCGCAATGTTGTTTTCAATGTTTTAGTTGGTGCGTGAAACATGGAAAACGATGTGCAAATGTGTTTTTCTGTTGACTTAATAAAGACAACAAGGACATGTTGTTCCATTACATCCTTGGGAAATTTTGACAGTACCCTGGAATTTGCCAGCACATTTGCCAGCACTTTGCCAGTAACAGGGTGAGGCTGGGTTGTTTGTAAAGCAGGCCTACTCACCATATATATATATTATATATATATATACCTTATGTTATTCCTGCAAGTTGTTCGTGATTATTGGAACGTTGCATTAGCAGCACAGGCGTACATCGGGAGCATTTTCACTGCATTGTGTATTAAACATATCCACCACTAGATGGCAATGTTGCAAACCTTCCTACATTTCTAAACGCAAAACCTGGAGAATGACATCTCTGATGCTCCCCCCTCCCCGAGACCTCGCCCACCCGATTCGACCACTCAATAAAACTAAAACATCTGATAGACATGCCTCTTTTTCGAAACTTGTTCAAGGTACATTTCGGATGAAACCCGGATCATGTGTTGTTTAAAAAGAATGTGCTGTCGACTTAAAATCCTCTCTTCTTTGAATTCGTATTCATAAATCCTAAAACTACAATGCTACAGATGCTGTCAATGATCTCGTTCAAAGCTTCACCTGGGTGCGTTTTCGGAATAAAAGCCCCCTTACTGTGATATCTTTAACGTGGACCGCCTCCCGCTGGGGTGTCGGTCACTCCTCAATCATGCAAAGAGAGACAGACACGAGCTGGGATGCAACACTTCTTTATTCAAAGGGAGCCTGCTTCAATCTGCTTACTTTCTGGTCTCGCTGCTCCTCCCCTTCTCCTCGCCCCTTGGACTTTCCCATTTAACAGGGGTGCAGTGATGACACCACACCCTCCCGTTACTAAACACAGAGTCCTGCCTTTAATTCATTTCCTCAATTAGGCGGTGGGGTTTCTTTCTGGCTCTCTGGGGTCGACTGTCCACCCTTGCTGATTGGTTTATCGATGTCTCTTGTGACATGTCACTTTCAGAGTCTTCCCTGTCTCCTTCATATGGAGCATCCAATTTGGAGTGGGTATCATTCATGCTTGTGTCAGCTGTGGGTATGATTCCGAGCATCCGTCTGAAGTGGGATGAATTCCTTGTCGTGGATCTTCGGTCTCCTTCTGCAGTGATGAGTGATCCCTTTTTCTTGACGATGATGAGGGGTTCTTCACTGAATGGAGCCATGTTCTTGCGATGTTGCGGTTGCCGGACCACTACCAGGTCTCCCGGTGCCAGGTCATTTTCTTTGGCCCTTCGGGTGGCGTTCGCAGCCTTTTTCATGTTCTCTTTCACGAGCGTGTCTTTCCTTCTCATATTGGTCTTCATCAGCCGCCACGTGTGGCAGCCGTGTTCTAATTGCTCGTCCGAACATCACCTCTGAAGGTGTTTTCCCAGTGGTGCTATGTGGTGTGTTCCGATAGTCCTGCATGACTTGGTATAACAGTTTCTCAACGGGTTCTCCTGTGAGGCATGCAATTTGTGTTGTGCGTTTGACATTGCTCATAAATCTTTCTACTGTTGCATTTGCCTGTGGCCACAATGGTGTTATTTTTCTGTGGCGAAATCCCATGTATTCAGCACATTTTTGGAAATCTTGTCCAGTGAAAGGAGGTACATTGTCGGACTTTACCACCTTGGGTACTCTGTATGTTGCGAACATCCGATCTAGTGCTGGAATGGTGTGATGCACTGATGTGGACGGGACTATCTGTAGGTCGGGGTATATTGAGTATTCGTCAACTGCCACCAGTATGTACTCTGCCCCTTCCATGGGCCCAAAGTGGTTGACGGCTATTTCCTCCCATGTTCCTTCAGGCAGTGCTGTCATGCTCCATGGTTCAGGTGATGTGTGTGGCTTCATGATTGCACACGTGGGGCAGTTCTGGAGTAGGTCTTCTACTGAGGTGTCTAGTTGGGGGAACCATGGTTTTTGTCTTAACATTCTTTTTTTCGTGGACACTATGCCCCGGTGTCCTTCGTGGGCTAGTTCCAGGACTTTCCTTCGCATGTTTCATGGAATTATGAACTTGGTGCCCTTTAGCAGCAGCCCTTCTTCCGACTTTGCGAGTTCTTCTTTCACTGCCAGAAAACATGTGATGTCTTGTTTCGTGTCTTCGCTCACTGTTTCTTTAATCTGCTTTGCTTGTTTCCATCGCCCGTTTCTAGACATCTCAGTATAATTTGTATTCCTTGGTCGGCATTGGATTCACAAGTTATCTGGTCCATGTCGAGACCCTGGGGTGTGCTGCTCTGGATGACATATCTTATGTACTGATCTGCCATGGATAGTTCTGGTCCTCATTTTTCTCTCGGGTGGCAGGAGAGGAAGTTGGCAGGGTTTTGCTCTTTCCCCGGCCTGTGTGTAATGGTGAACAGATAGTCTTGTAGGCGAAGTGCCCATCTGGCTATTCTTGGTGGCATCTTCGCTTGTGGGTTACCATAAATGAAGATTAGTGCTTGGTGATCCGTGACTACTACGAAGGGTTTCCCGTAAAGAAAAAGGTGAAAATGTTCGTAGGCCCAGACCACTGCTAATCCTTCCTTCTCTGCCTGAGAGTAGGCTTGCTCAGTCTTGGAGAGACTTCGTCTGGCGTATGATACAATGTGCTTTTTGTGTCCTTCTTTGTCATCCAGTTGCGTGAGAATGGCTCCCAGGCCTATCGGACTAGCGTCAACAATGAGTTCCGTGGTTTTTTTGGGTCAAAATACGCCATGTTCTGGGCGTCAGAGATGCGGTCCATGATGATCTGAAACGCCTCTTGGCATTTAGGTGACCAGACAAATTCAGTGTTGAGATTGGTGAGGGCTCTGAGGGGTTCGCTGACAGACGCAAAGTCTCGTATATACATCATGCAGTAGCTTGCAAGTCCCAAGAAGGATCTGAGGTCTGATGTGTTGGTGGGTGGCTCAGCTTCCCGGAGTGCGCTAACCTTCTCTGGGTCTGGTGTCATGCCCTTATCTGAGAATATGTGTCCAAAGAATCGAAGTGTCCTTTTGCGAAACTCACACTTCTCCTTGTTTAGGGTGGGTTGGGCTTCTTCTAAAGCCATACATACTCTCATTAGTGTATCATCATGTTGTTCTTGAGTTTGGCCAGAAACCAGGATCTTGTCGCTATAGTTCAGGCAGTTGGGCACATGTTTGATAATGTTATGGATTTCCGCCGCTGAAGATACCCCAAGCTTAACCGTTTGTAACGGAACAGCCCGAGGTGGGTGGCCAAAGCTGTTATATTGCGGGATCTCGTGCAGAGTTCTAACTGGTGGTAGCCTTTGTTTAGGTCCAGTTTGGAGAAGACTGTCGCTCCATTTAGGAGATTTACCATATCGGTTATTCGGGGGGCTTGATGGCGTTCCCTCAGGATGGCTTTGTTTGGTCTTCTCATATCTATGCATATTCGGATGTCAGGCGAGTCTCTTTTTGGCACCGGTACAGTGGGGGAGACCCATGGCGTGGGACCTTCTGCCAGCTCAATGATGTCAGCCTCGAGTAATTTGGTCAGTTTGTTTTCAACTTGTTTTTGAATGTTGATGGGGATTCCCCTAAAGTGCTGGGCAACTGGCGGGATGCTGGTGTTGATGTGTAGCTCGATTTGTTTGTTTTTCAATTTGCCGAGGCCTTTGAATAGTGATAGAAAAACCTGCTCAATGCTTGAAGTCGGGTCCAGGTATTTGTGTACCATTAGTCGATACAGTATGTGAATGAGTCCCATTTCTATGGCCGCCTGATAACTTAAGATGCATCCGCTTTCGGTGGCAGCTTCTAGCACATGCATGGGGATGCTTTTCACGTGGTCCTTGTACCAGCATGACGCTATGAAGAATCCTTTGCATGCCAGGGGGGTCTTTGAGCCGTATGGATAGATGAGGGCCCATGCTGGTTGTAGGTGAGGGGCGTTTGGTATACTTTCATAAACTTCTTAGCTGATTACATTTACGGTTGCTCCCGTGTCTATTAGAAACTCGGCAGCCATTTGGTTGATTTGTATCCTGAGTATTGGGCTGTGTTCCTTTGCCGTGTTGTTTTCGAGAGCATATAGGTACCCCTTTTTCCTCGGTGCTTCTTGGTGTTTCTCCTGTCTGCAGGCATTTTCTTCTGACGATGCGCTGGATGTGATTGTTCTATGAGGTATCTGACGTATCTCCCGGGTCTTCTTCTTGGTTTGGCGGGTGTGGTCTTGCTCACTCTCCATTCTCTTTTGTCTTGCCTTCTTTCAGGTTGCTCGTCGTAGTGTCAGTGGTGACCTTGATCATGGGGTTGGTGCGCCATTCGGTGATGGATCGACAGGTTTTGCTCCTGTTCTGTTGTGGACTTTCCATTTCTCCCTGCTCCTCTCATCCCCTCTCTCCTCTCATTTTGCTGCGGAAAATTAAACATACGGCTTTATAATGGTTTTCTCTGCCGCATGCGGAGCATGTTTGGCCCATTGCAGGGCATATTCCCTCATAAGGATATTCGTGCCCACACCTGTAACAAAAGGGGTCGCTGTTGTTTCTTGCCGTTCCTTCTAACTTGTTGAGGCTTTCATGCTTCCCGTGTGTGATTTTTATGTCATCTAGACCTTCTACTTGCGTGGCGAGGGTGGCGCGAGTGAGCCAGGCATAGGATTTCCTCCAAGTTGCGCGGCTGTTGCAGTAGTCGTTTGCGGAAGTCGGCGCTTTCGCACCCCATTATGATCTGCGACCTGAGGGCCTCCTCGTTTGAGTAGTTATTAAAGTCAGTGTTTCTTTTTTAGCCGTAGTCTCATGACAAACGCTTCTATGGTTTCCCCTCTGCTCTGTTTAGTGGTGTGAAACACATGTCGTTCATAGTCCACATTTGTGTGGGGTGTGAATTATTCCATGAGTGCTGTCTTCAATTTGGCGTCGGTGTCTATGGTGCTTTCTGGTATTTCATCTAGAATGTCCCGCATATTTGATCCCACTGCATGGTTTAGTAGGTTGAGTTTCTGGTCATCCTCTAGTGGTCCAGCCGCTTTTAGCCACACTTCAAAATCCCTCAGCCACCTTTTCCATTGTGAGCCGAGGGTGCTGGTGTCAGTGAGGTCGAAATTTGCTGGCAATTGGGCCAGGAGGCTGTCCGTCATTTTTCTGTGTTCTGGTCTGGCCGGAGTCACTGGGACTGTCAGTGACTGTTCTTCTGAGACGCTCATGGGCTGTCGCTATTTATTCTCCTTTCAGCTTTGGTTGTGCTGAAGTAGGCTTTGCCCTGCTCTCTTGTGTGTCTTCCACACTGCGTGGCCGATTTGTTGTGGGAGGTTTATTCTCTCTCCCGGTACGCGGTGGGGCCCTGGTGCTAGGTGGGGGGGGGTGCTGCGCCATGTGCTGATGGGTCTGTGAGTCCTTCTGTGGCGCGGGAGTATTTTGGTTCTTCTCCTGTGTGCGGTGAGGCTTGGGTGCCAGGAGGGGGCGCTGTGCCACGTGTTGGTGGGCCTGTGAGGCTTTTGCGTTGGGTTAGTGTCTCCAGAGGGGCCGGACACGGTCTTCTCCCGTGTGCGGTGAGGCTTGGGTGCCAGGAGGGGGTGCTGCGCCGCGTGTTGGCGGGCCTGTGAGTCTTTTGCGCTGTTTGTGTCTCCGGAGGGGCCGGACGTGGTCTCGCTTGCGGTGGGGCACGTGTTAGCTTACCCTTGCTCTTCTCTTGAGCGCGTTGGAGCGGGAGGACCCCCCCTCTACCGCTCATTTCGAGGTTGTTTCTTCGGTCGTTGCCGTTGGCAGGAGGCCAGTGCTCCTCGACAGCCCGGAGAGAGTGTTAGCGGGGAGCTGCTGCTCTACCAGCGGATCTTATGATGCACACAGTCTAGGCCTTGCTGGGTCGTTACCGTTGGCGGGAGAACTTCCCTCTCAACCGCTGGGATGATGCTACGCGGGGAGCTGCTGCTCCACCCGCGGATGTTGTGCGCTTGTGTGGTCCTGACGGAGCTCGCGCGGGGGATTTATCCTGATGGTGGCAAGCCTTCTCAGTCCGACCCACTTTTCTCTGGGTGTCCTCGACGGGGGGGGGGAGTCCCGCTTCTCCAGTGATGTTGGACGGCACGCCACGAGCGCGATGGACTCTGAGATGGAAGGCCTGGTGGGAACTTGTATCCGCTTTGTCGCCAATGTGATATCTTTAACCTGGACCGCCTCACGCTGGGGTGTCAGTCACTCCTCAATCATGCAAAGAGAGACAGACACGAGCTGGGGTGCAACACTTCTTTATTCAAAGGGTGCCTGCTTCAATCTGCTTACTTCTGGTCTCGCTGCTCCTCCTCTTCCCCTCTGCCCTTGGACCTCCCCATGTGACAGGGGTGCAGTGAGGACACCACACTTACCTTTTTTGAAAAGTTCTCAGAACCGTCTTTTTCGCTCAAGTGAGTCGAGTGTGTGCGTGTGCGTCGTGTGTCAGTTACTCTCTTCACATCAGTGCAGGAGATGCTGCTAACTGGGGAACTGGATGCCAGGCCTTCAGATCTGCCGCAGATCCCTAGTTTCCTCCCACAACTCAATGGCCCTCATTACGACCCTGGCGGAAAGGGGTTTACGCCGGCGTAAAGCATGGCGTACCTTTCCGCCTGACTACGAGTTCCCGTAGCGCCATGGTGCTTTTTTCGCCTGCTTTTTCCAGGCGGAAAAATCCATGGCGCTACGGGACTTGTTGTTAATTACGCCACCGTAATTTACGGTGGCGTAATTAACGCCTTCCCCACTCCCATTATACCCTATGGGGCAAAAATGGGAATGGGGAAGGGTAAATGGGGATTGGGGACTTACCGCCCCGCCAAGGTCGGAATGGGGCGGTAAGTCCGACAACCACCATGGCGGAGTTGGCAGCTTAGCGCCATGGACCATGGTGCAAATTGCACCATGGTACTCCGCCAGGGTCGTAATGAGGGCCAATGTGATTGGCCACAATGTGTGTAACCAATCACATCGAGGCATGAG
Source organism: Ambystoma mexicanum (assembly GCF_040938575.1). NCBI lineage: Eukaryota > Metazoa > Chordata > Amphibia > Caudata > Ambystomatidae > Ambystoma > Ambystoma mexicanum. Next base: position 509,603,382 of record NC_090938.1, read on the forward strand.
CGGATTTCCTTGGATTGTCATATAAACCCTAAGTCCACGGGATAAACCTTGAGACTAGGCAGGTATGCAATGTTGGGCCATTTTCAGTGCAAATGCATCGGCGCCCATTAGTACCTGCGCCCTGTCGGCTGCGTCCAACTGGCCGTGTCTAAACATGTGGCGCCAGAACATCCCCGTCAAAATGTCCTGCTCCGCATTGAAAGCTACATTGGTCTATGATTGCCATCTAGTGGATAGTTGCAGAGTATGCAGCCAGTAAAAAACGTGTGCTAGCTGAATAATGGGAAATAAATTATACCGGCACTGTCTTATAAAATAGCTTTTTACTAGGTGGCCATCCCCGAACCCTTCTCCCTGCCCTTGAAGCCCCCCTCCCCACCCAGCCTTTTCCGATTATAATAAAGTTATTTCCCTAACCTTCAACACGATGTTGTTCCCAGGCGAAATCCAATGAAATCGTTATATTTCCTTCTCAGTTTTTTCAGTTCGGTGTTTAAAACACCGATACTGTGAAAGGATACTGTCACCGAACTCGTGGTGAGGCTTTGCCAACAGTACTTTGTGGGATTCCGTTTTGTCAACTATTAAGTCAGCGGACACTACCACTCACAAATCACCACCAGCCACAATTGCACTGGCACCACCTCACCACCTTCAAAGCACCAATCCTCTGTGCAAGTCCCAATTCAGATAGGTCTTGCGACTCTTGCCCCCTCCGTTGAACTAGGAACAGCCTCCAGACGTAATGCCTTCAATGTGGCATTTGACACCCACTCCCTGTGCCTTGAGGGCCCCAAATGACCCAGGGAACCCATACATGCATTAACCCCCTGGACGCCTTGCCTTTACCATGAATTGTATTTATTTATTTTTGTATTGGGTATTTATAATAAGCCTATACAGCAACTAGTGTTTCAAGGCGCCACAAGACAAAAGGGGGGATGGGGTCTGGGAGGGGGCGGGGGGCACAGGGATGAAGAGTAACAGAAAAACAGTCCTACTAGGCCTTATGTCATTCGGATCGTGCAAGTGCAGTATTAAGAAGTGCAGGGGAGTGGGAAGGGGTGACATGGGTCCACATGCTAAGTGTCAGGACGGGCCTGGATCACGTTAAGTATGGGTGTAGGCCCCGCCAGGCTAGTACAAGGGGGAGGGAGCCAGACAGGGCAAGTGCGAGTTTAGTCAGGGGAGAACAAAGTGCTGGGGTAGACTGGGCGAGGAGGGCCTGGTGCCCTGTAAGACTCAGAAGGCACCAGGCAGCCAGTCAAAATGCGGCAGAGGGAGACATTAGGAGGGGAGGGGGAGAGGAAGAAGAGAAAAGGAGGGTCTTGAGAAGCCTCCAGAATTTAAGGAGATCCGGCTCAAGTCTGAGAGGGCCAGGGAGGCCATTCCAGAAGGAGGCTTCTGTGGAAGAGAGAAATCTACCCCCCACTCTCTGCTTGGAAAAGCATCTGATCTGCAGAGAGTTGGAGCTAGCCGACCCAAGGACTCAAGAGGGGAGGTATTTAGGGAGAGAGAGTTGGAGGTAGTGGGGTCCCAGGCCCCAGAACACCTTGTGTATGATGCAGAGGGTCTTGAACTTGCAAAGAGAGCCAGTGGAGAGATGTTAGGGCTGGAGAGATGCAGTCTTGGAGTACTCAATTTGAGTATTTATTCACAATATATGCATTCTTTATAGTTTCCTTTAATCGCTACTTGCGGGCTTATGGCTGCCTCCGAAGATTGAGAGCACGGGATTTTAAGGGCATCATCGATCACCTTGATGGTAGCCGTTTCTATGCTGCATCTGGGCTTTAGACACAGATGCAGCACAGAAACGGCTACCATCAAGGGGATCAATGATGCCCTTAAAATCCTTGATGATGGTCATCCTTGCCTCCTGGTTCTCATTGACCTCTGGGTAGCATATGTCTCAGTAGACCACCAGACACTCACCGACAATCTACATTGTTGCAAGGGGGTCATCTAGAACATTCTCAGCTGGTTCAAATCATACCTTGCTAATCGCCACTAGTTTGTACAAGTGGATTTCTCCATATCGCCATCTCTACCCATCTCCTGTGGAGTCCCGCAAGGATCCACCCTATCCCCTGTGATATTCAATCTTTGTACGGAACCGCTTGTATCCCTCCTTGCTCCATACAACATCCACATCCACCAATACGCAGATGACACTCAGCTGTACTTCAAGATATCCTCCATCGAAGACATCCACAGGCACAAGGCCTGCCTCTCATTGTTCCAGATGTGGATGTCCAGTTCTTACCTGAAGTTCAACCCCTCCAAGACTGAATTCCTACTGCAGACCAACAACACCGAACATCCAGACATCCAGACCTGGCTTTCTGCTTTGCACCTTGAGGGCTTCACACCCTAGCTGGCCACCTGCACCAGGTCCATTGGGTTAAAATTTGACAGCCACCTTTTCTTCAAACTCCCTCTCACCACTATCCCTCTCACCACTCCTCTCTCCTGGAGTGATCACTTTCTCCTTTCCTCTCATCTCACCCGCTCTACCCCTCAGGCCAAGCCAACTCCAGCACTACCACCTACCTTCTTGGGTATCCGACCTATGAATCATGTGTCAGTTGAGGCTTTCGCCGCCTCTGTCTCACCCCCCATTCCCCTTTGGCTGACTCACACCCTGACACAGCCCTTTCCATGCTCCACTCTGCTATATCTGATACTCTTGATGTTCTTGCCCCCGTCAAGAGGATCCGCTTGAAGCCCAAAGCCAAGTGCAACTCCTGGTATGACTCAGACCTCAGCACCCTTAAACGCAAGTGCAGGGTGGCTGAGAGTTTATGGCGTGCTTCCGGTACATCCCCTGACAGACTGGCCTGCCGCCTGCTCCAAAGGCAATACCGGCTCTTTGCCTGCACCAAGAAGAGAGCCCACATCCAAGCCTGTGTCTCTGCGGCATCCAAAAACCCGGCCAAACTCTTTAAAATTTGCAAGGAGCTGGCCAATCCTGCTGCAGTCTCTACCTCTCCTGTCCCCTGCCACGCCCTATGCACGGCCCTGGCTTCTCATTTCATTTCTAAAACTCAGGACATCCTGTCCTCTCTATCTTCCTCTCTCCATGCCCCCTCTACTCTCTGCTCTTCCTCTGGCCCCACTTTGGCCACACCTCCTCCCTCCTTCTCTGCCTTTCCCCTGTTCTCCCCAGATGAGGTTTCTAGACGAGTCTGATCTATGAAAGTCTCGTCAAAACAGGTTCATCCCTATTACTCCAAAACCCTCAATGACCACATTGACACCCTGGCTCCTGCTCTGGCTGACTTCTGCAACCAATCCTTCACCACTGGAGTCTCCTCTTCCCCGCTGAAGCACTCTATTGTGCACCCTCTTCTTAAGAAACCCTCAGCCGACCCCTCCTGCCCGGCTAACTATCACCCGATCTCCATCACTCCTTTCCTGGGCAAACTCCTGGAAAGGCTGGCCATCTCCCAGCTTAATCTTCACACTGAATCTGTTGGTTGCCTCCATGACCATCAGTCCAGCTTCAGAGCTGTCAGAAGCACGGAAACTGCTCTCCTGAACATCCGTGAAGACCTGCTCTCCAACCTCAATTTTAATACCCCCTGTGTCCTCATCTTACTCGATCTCTCTTCTTCTTTGACACGGTTAACCATGCCATCCTGCTCAACCGTCTCTGTGATAATCTGGGTATAACCGATCAGGCCCTGGCTTGGCTGACCTCTTTCCTCTCCGATCGACCCTCCCAGGTCCAACTTGGGTCCTTCCTCTCCTCTATCTCTCTCTCCACCTGTGGTGTTCCCCAGGGTTCTAACCTCTATCCCTGGCTGTTCAACCAATAGCTGGCACTTCTTGCCCACCGCATTGCCGCTCTCTGCCCCAACTTTCAGTGCAATGCGGATGACACTGAGCTCATTTTCAGGCTCCCTTCTGCCACCTCTTCTCCATCTCTCATTTCTGACTGTCTGTCTGCTAGCCAGGAGTGGTGTGCTGCCAACGATCTCTGCCCTCTGATTAATGCCAGTTAGACTGAGATTCTCCTAATTGGCACACCTGTTCCCTCCTTTACCGTCACTCATTGGCCGGCCTTTCATGACCCTCTTCCTGTTCCCACCTGTGAGGCTAAAAACCTCGGGGTCATCTTCGACTCCACACTCTCCTTCTCTCCCCACATCTCTGACGTCTCTAAGAAGTCACACTACCAACTGCACCTCCTCAGAGGTATTCTTCCTTTCCTCTCCTTCCCCCAGAAGCTCACTGTCTCCAGAGCTCTGGTTCTCTCTAGGCTGGACTACTGCAACAGCCACTTTCTAAATCTGCCTGCTTCTACTCTCTGCCCTCTGCAACTCATCCAAAACAGGACTGCAAGACTGGTCCTTGGCCTCAAGCACAGGGATCGTATCTCTTCAGGACTGAAATCTCTGCACTGGCTCCCAGCGGCTGCAAGGATTAAGTTCAAAACCCTCTGCATTGTCCACGAGGCCTTCGTTCAACTCTCTCTTCGTAAATATATTCCGTCTCGAGCCCTTTGCTCCTCCGCCTCCAACTCCCTCAAGGGCAGTTGCTTCTCTAAGCAACAAGTTAGTGGTAGATCTCTTTCCTCGGCTGGGGCCTCCCTCTGGAACAGCCTCCCTGCCTCTCTGAAACTTGAGTAGAACCATCTCTGATTCTGGAAGCACCTCAAGACCTTCCTCTTTGCTTCTGCTTTCTCTCTTCCTCTCCCCTGCTGAACTCCTGGTTGAAATTGAAACTGCACAGGTCACCTGGCTACCCTCTGATCTCGGGCCCAGGTCCCCTCCCCGCTAGTTGCACTGCTGCACTGACTGCCCCCTGGCAACCCTTGCACGTGGGGTCTGTTTCTGTATCCCTACAGTCCCCTACCGGAACTTGACACTTGATGCCTGCACTTACCCTTGCCACCATCTAGCCTCCCTTTTTTATTTATTTGTATTTATTTGTATGTATTTGTATTTATTTGTTTTACTGTGTGATCCCATGTACTGCACTGCCCCCTCCCCTTTCCCCTTGCACTTTTCCCCTCCCATGCACTTGCGCGATCTCAATGTCTCCTGGCCTAGTAAGATCGTTGTCTGTCTTCCCTTTGTTCCCCCTCCCCTGCCTAGTCGCGCCTTGAAACACTTGTGTATAGGCACGTTATAAACGCCATATCATATCATATTACATAGCAAGGAAGACACAAACGGCTTGGTGCCAACTTTCTATCCTGCGAAAAATCAAACCCTTCATCTCAGAAAATAACTTCAGATCTGCTGTCCAAGCCTTGGTCCTATCCCACCTGGATGGTGGCAATGCCCTTTTGGAAGCCCTTCCAGCAACTACACTGCCTCCACTGAGATGTATCCTGCATGCTGCAGCACGACTCATCCAAGGACTCTGCAAATTAGACCACATCACCCCGACCCTCGTTGAACTGCACCAGCTCCCGCTGCAAGCCCATCTCATCTTCAAATCTTGCTGCATCTTCTACAAGGCTGTCACCCTGAGGTCCCCAAGCTAACTCATTGAGAAAGTCAGCATCTCCAGAGGCCTACGATCCACCAGAAGTAAGGACATGAACTCGCCAGTGCAGGAAGGAAAAACACAGAAGACACGCCTTTTCTGTCTACGCCCCAAAACTCTGGAACCTCCTCCCCATCAACATCCGAATCGACCCCTCGCTTCTAAAGTTCAGGAAGGAGCTCAAGACCCTCCTCTTCAAGGAATTGACCCCAACACCTAGATCTATACACCATGCACTCCCCACCTAACCCGAGACTAGGTAATCTGATATCCACTGTTTCCTCCCATGGTTACTTGTATACCCATTGCTGACTATTGCCTTCCCTTCCCTGTTGTTATATCCCCACTTCCGTGTTTCTCTGGTACCTAACCTTATTCTTCCCAATATGAATATAAAACGCTCTGTTGCTTCCCGAATCTACGTCTGTACCCAATAAATACCCTAATATTAATAATAATAATATAGGGGGTTGTCCCAATGTTTCATACCCCGTTTTCTCTGCATTAAACCTTCTTTTGGAAACTGTTTTTTATTTTTTAAGAAGAGGCAGTTTGTGCTCTTGTCTTTCTGTTGCTGTTTCCATTCTGGCTGCTTGGTTCTGTAACCTTTGCAAATCTCGTTCTCTGCCCTCTCCCTACCCCTCCACCTTCTCTGTTCTTCTCTCCCCCTCTAGTGTCAGGGTGGGGGGGTCAGGAAGGGGGTTACTTAAGATTTGCTCTCACTTCATTAACTGCTATGATGGAGTTCTGGGAGGCAGGCACACTTGGGTTAGAGAGAAAGCTCCCTGGTAAATGAAAACCAATAGTGTGGCATGCTGAGAGCTCACTCAGGCCTAACCTTACCTTGCCTAGGTGACGTATCCAATGGGATCGCTCGTGTCTTTTGCCCATCAGGTGATGTTTGGCAGGCAAAGAATAGTGTTTGTCAGACATTCGTCATACAATTCGGTCTGGAGCGGGATCCCTGGAAATTTGTCGCAGAAACCTACGCTAGTGGCCCAGCCCCAGCAACCCACAGATCCATGTCCTGTGCGCACAAAGCAAAACCTTCTTAGCCAGCACAATACACACCCACACACACACAGTAACCATTCAGTTGACCTCTCTGTCTTTCAGTGTGCCCTCACTTCCAAGCTTGGTGTTGAGGCAGCCCCACATTCCAGTATAGTTACTGAGATAGGACCAAGGGCAGAAAGGCAGATGAAAAGAACAAACGGTGGAGGCTTTGAAAGGAACAAAGTAGGGGTGGCAGGTTGTTGGCACAATGAGTTGGATGGCCCTATTGCTGAAATCAGTTACTGATTGTTATGATAATGCAGTAAAATGGCGGGCAAAAGCATGACTGACAAAGGTACGGCAGCCATGTTTGAATCACAGATGGAGTGTGGGGGGCAGAGGAGGCGTGGGTTGCAATATGAAGAATCCAGAAGGGATCTAAATAGAGATTGAAACCAGCCGATACTGTTGAAAGCATTCTAAAAACACTGGGGAACTATTGCAAAAAAAAATTGGGCTGTCAATTGCTTTTAAACTGGCGGGAGCTGTTTGAACGCACTAGACTAGCATTTCAAAAAGACAGAGGGAAAACTGCTTTAAAGCAAACATGGCGGCTACTGTATAAAAGTGTTATCATTCATCCCATAATCTCCCCACACCATCCAGCTTGTAAAGCCACCCCTCCCACCTTTCTGCCCCCCCCCCCCTGTAAGCATGCACAATCATCAGGCATACACCAGAGCACCGACCAGCTCCTAAAACATAGGGAGTTGTATAGAAATGCTAGCATGCAACCTGAAACCTCCAGACACAGTAAACTCTGCAATCCCACGGCCAACTTACATCCTCAGATTCCAGAGCGCCACAATCAGACAGGCACCCAGAAGTGGCCAAATGCTCCCAAACGGTGGTTTACAGATGAATACGCCACCATTCCTCACAAAATCTCGCCTCGTCGTCCACTCTGCACCCCGCCTCCTTTCAACCCCAAAATCCATGCAGCCATGCCATATCTAGAGGCGCAAAAGAACCACTGGCTGGGGTCGGCAAACCCTGCAGCCAAGTTTTACAATGTCTGAGCTCACTCTGGGTATCAACAATGCACAGGAGACTGATATAGGCCCTGCCTGGCATCTACCAATCACTTTCCTTGGTTCAGATTCAAATGTGGGTCCACGACTCGTCTGCAGAATCAATGGGCACAATATGCGTAGATATATTTGGCCCTCTTCTTAAATAAATAAAAAATCTGGATAGATGTTAAGGAAGCAAAAATAGACAAGACGCCAATTTGTATCCCTAGATTGGTTTTGATCCATCAATCAAGAGTTGCATTTTCCCACCGACCCAAAAAGTCCCCCTCCATTGACAAAACTACCAAAACCTTCCCACAAAGACAGAGAGGGTTGGATTGTTGTAAGTTTCATGCAAATTTCCCAACAGGGGAAGAAGTTTTAATACTCAAAAAATCGCCTTTTCAATAATGCAACCTAAAAAAATGACATAACTAGGAGGCTGCTTTTGCAGACATACCGATATATACACACACTGCTCAACCCTTTGGAAAATAACACAATGTTTATTATACACGGGAGTACCATATCGCTAGACAATAGCAGAGTTAACATAACACGCTGCCTGCTGCTTTGTTACATCCCCCCCAGGCTTAGTTTAAAAGGATGAAGCAACTCAACTCATGTGGCCTACGATGGCCATCTAAGGCTATTGTGAGATTGCATTTCAGTTTGGCAGGACGGAAAGAGGAAGAGTTTTGGACATCAGTCACGACATCAGCCACGGCTGCTGTGTTTAGAAAGCCAATCTGGGATATGATGTCTGGAGCTTGCTGGGCTATCAATAATAGTGTTGGTTATTATTTGGGCCTCCATCAGCATTGCAACCTCTGTGCATCAAAATGCGGCATCTTTTCAGCCTAATGGAGGGGAGTGGGCTAGCCAGCGCAAGAACGGGACTCGGAGCCAGCAGTAGCGCATTCATGCACCAGCGCAAGAACGGGACTCGGAGCCAGCAGTAGCGCATTCATGCACCAGCGCAAGAACGGGACTCGGAGCCAGCAGTAGCGCATTCATGCACCAGCGCAAGAACGGGACTCGGAGCCAGCAGTAGCGCATTCATGCACCAGCGCAAGAACGGGACTCGGAGCCAGCAGTAGCGCATTCATGCACGAGCTTCTGGCCCGACACGGCGCAATCTTATCAATCCACTCTATGTCTCTGGCGCCGACACAGAACAAGACATTGGCCTGCAAAAGGCGGCCCATCCGTGACCCTTGCAACCTTGCCCTGGTTCCAGCACCAAAGAACAGTCTCACGTCAGTGAATGCAACTGCGGAAAAAGGTTCATATAGAGATTTGACATCAGTATCCCATTTTTCTTTGGTTGTAGTGTGTCCAAACATGAAAGAAGTCCAAGCTCTTGGAGATGCTTCACAGGAAAGTGCCTTGAAGGGGCTTCAGAGCAGGATGTCTTCACCGTCTTACATTCCTTGGCATGGCCACAAGACTGAAAATCTGCAAAACACAGACACTCAGATTAAAAAAGGTTAAGAAAGACACTTGCGTTTTGAGGGTACTATGTGATATTTCTGTATAATGAAGACCGAACAGAAAAAATACTGTTTTTTCGGTTGATTTGTGCAGCCCTCAATATGTTGAAATATCACATTACATGATCCCCAACCCACACCCCCTTCCCTCCCCAACCCACTTCTATGCCCCACCCCTCCCACACTGGCAAGTCTTTTGGGCATGGGGGGAATGGAGGGGCTATGGGGGTTCAAACCCCCATAGCTCCCTCTCCTCAGCCCTTCCCCGCTTTTGTGTAGACATAAGAAAGGTATTTGCCCGGCATTGCCATAATGGTACTAACTGGCAATTAATATTAGCAGCTTGAAAATGGTGCATGTACCTGGGCATGTATTAGCAGTGCCTAGCAAATGCCTTTCTAATACCTGTACACAAGCAGAAACTGTTGGCTTTGGACACGCATGCTGCAAATACATCAAGTGGCTAAAGGCAGACCGGATTAAGACATTGTTATTACACCTGTAGTGCGTTTACAGCACCACCTAAACAATTATCTCTCATAAGAGGGCTTTGCATAAACACTCACAGCCACTTTGAGTGCAAAGTTTGATTTTAAGACTTGATAAAGTTATCTCAAAAGAGATCCCAGGACTGTGTGTTTTGAGCGATGAGGCACAGAACATGGGTGGGAAAGGCCATAGGAATTGGCATTGCCAATTGTCTCGGGAGGATAGCTCAGCGGCAACGTGCTCGCGTTGGAAGCAAGACGACATGGAGCAACACAGGTTCGATCCCCGGGTCCGCGCTTAGAAACCTCTGGGTATTAAGTGCGTTATAAATAATTAATCATATCATATCCTATGGCCATGAGCAGTCAATGTGTGAGTAAATAACCAAAATACACCTGCAAGCTTTGCGCTCCTCCTCATGTGCCATCTCTCCCTATCTGTGCTCCAATGCATTAGTGTCAGTATATAGGTGGCGCGTTAGCCAAAACTAAAAAGGATATTATAACTAATTCTCAGATTTTAAGAATATCATATTTGGAAGAGTGAAGATAATAATAATTAAATAGTGAAATCCAAACATGTGACATGGAACCCTTTGGAAGTTAAATGCAATTAGGTACCAGCGCAAGGGAGGAAGCCAATCAGGTCCCTAGGAAGCCAGGCATGAACACCCTGTGTTCTGAAGCAGCTACTGCCACCCTTGTGCCACAGACACCATTGCCATGGCTCTGGCTTCCCCTTTGCCCACTTAGCCCCTGAACTCCCTGCTCATCCTCCCCCCACTTTCCTCCTCCCACTGCCTGCCTGCCACCACTACACATTCCTATGCAGCCAGCCACCCAGAGACGTTTTTATGGAAGGGCAAAATGGGCACTTGCCCAGGGCCCCCACCTTGGAGGGGGCCCCAGAGAGCTGCCTGATCGGAAGAAGTAAGATTCCATTGTTCACCAGTCCTAAATAGCACACGTCAGGATATTTTATGGAGTGCTGCTGAGGCTCTAAACCTATTGCCTTTCTGTTTTGACAAGTGCATTCTGCCTTGATCAATTCATCATGTATTGCTTTCTGTGTTCACTGTGGTATACATAGTTTGTGTGTTCCTTATAGCACAACTCTGTATCATTCTTTACTATCTGTGGGAATTATGTTGATCCTGTGCAATAGGCAACTGTGAAATGCATATTGATAAATTGAGTGCCACAATGGTTTAGAAGTTAGCTCAGTTTGTGAAGCACCCATTGCAGAGATATGTGTCCATATGCAAAATTAAAATATCACATTCCAGCAAGGCTGGCTGAGCCTTTCCTATGTCTGAAGTTTATAAACCTGCCTGCGTATGAACTTGGTTTTGCAGAACAACATCTGCTATTATCAGCAATGTACCTGGACCAGATAGGGGTTTCGATAAAAACTAACATTAGATCCGTATGGTGAAGGTCTAGAAATTGGTTTGTTCAGATGGGGTGTTATAAAACCTAGGCAATCGCCTCCAATAATGGCATAAACTGTTAGTCCAGAGGTGAATAAGTATCCAAATTCAAGACTATGGAATGAAAGCGTTCGTGCTTGTATCCTGGCTTTGCCAGCAGACGATACAGTGATCCTGATCAAATCATCTAATATATATTGCATTACTGTGCTGTCTTCTGTGAGGTGTGCCTTCTTGCATGCTGCAGGCATCATTTAGCCCATTACTTTATTTATTTTATTTATTTATTTGAATTCTTGATAGAGTGCCAAATCGCCCGCAGGCCTCACGGCGCACATGAAACACGACAAACAAACAGTGAGAGTAACGGAGATCAAAATCGGAGACAGAGAAAGAAGTACAGAACTAATCAGCAGAGAAAAGGAAGGTCTTCAGGTTCTTTTTAAAGTCCGGTAAGGAGGTGGAGGACTTGAGGTGAAGCGGAATCAGGTTCTGCCAGGCTGGGGCGAGAACATCGAAGTTTGTTTTGCCAAATTTGCAAAACGGAAACAAGGCTGAGAGAGTCTGTCCTGTTCCATTGACCTGAGAGGACGACCTGAAGTGTAACGATGAATTTGTGCTGAAAGGTAACTGGGTGCAATGTAATTCAAGCATTTATACGTAAGTGTGAGTATCTTGAAAGAAACCCTGTGCCGGATAGGAAGCCAGTGTAGTTTTTTCCAGGCTTCAGTAATGGAATGTCGTCTGGGTAGGCCAAGGACGGCACGTACCGTGCCGTTTTGAGTGGTCTGAGGAGTTCTGATGTTAGCGGCAGACGTGCCGGCCAGAAGGCTATTGCAGTAGTCCAGCATTGAGTTGAAAAGGGCTGAGTCCAGAAGGGAAATGCAGTTGACAGGTAGAAAAGGTTGTAGTGAACAAAGCTGTTTGTTGATCCAGACACATGTGGCTCAGGTTTTGGCCACATGTGGATGCATAGAGAGTTCGGCATCAAAAGTGACCCTGGGAGTCTTGACGCTTTGGACAACAGAATACAGACATTGGCTATATAAAATGAAGCATATTCGGCGGGAAGGTTCTTTAGCATGTAACTGGAGGCAACAATAAGAAGCTCAGTCTTGTCGGCAATTAAAGCCATTGAGTTTTGAGCCATCCGAGAATGGATTATTGAGTAGATGGCCGAAATGGCCTTGACATCAGTAGGGTAGGAACCAGTTAGTTTAAGGATGACCTGGGTGTCATCAGCGTAGTTGGTATACAAGACACCCAGGTCATTAAGCAACAGAAGAAGAGGGAGTATGTGAATATTGAAGAGGGTGGGAGAAAGAAAGGATCCCTGAGGGACACCTCGCGTGAGCAGAGATGGAGTGGATGAGGAATTATCAATGGCCACTCGAGAGACACGAGGGCCCAAGAAGGAGACTAACCATTGGGTGGTTAACTCGGTACAGCCTACAAGAGATTGCAGCCTGGCAGCCATGAGCTTGTGGTCGACTAAATCGAACGCGGCGGAAAGATCTAACAGCATCAGAAGAGAGGGGGGGGCCTTGATCGAGGACAGATTGGATTTTAAGTCGAGCATGGCCGTTTCCATGCCGTGACGGGCACGATAGCCTGATTGACGGGGACCAAGTATAGCATGGTTTTCAATGAATTTTTATAGCTGAAGGTATGCCACTCGATCCATAACCTTCAGTAAGAATGGAACATTCGTTATTGGCCGATAGTGCATGGGTATGCGTGGGTCGAGATTAGCTTTCTTGATTGAGCAAGCGGGTAATCCATGCCTCCTTGAGGTCAGTAGGTACACAACCCTCAAGAAAGGACTGATTGATCAGGTTGGTGATCCAAGGTCTGATAGTATCGAGACACTGGACCAACGGCCTGTAACTTTGATCTTTCTTCTAATGTAGGCCTTTTGGGTGAAAGGGTTGGTAGACAGTAAAGAGCAGACCAGATGTTGCAGGCCTCAGGCAAGCATATTTTAAGGTCTGCTTGTTTGACACAACAAACGGTTTGCTTTTTGGTAAAAGTAAAAGGTTTTTATGCACGTTTAGAAATGAAAATGTTACAAGCCATTGTTTTGGAAGTATTTAAAGCTTTAAAATACAAAAGACGAACCCAGATTAAATTTGATAAATCACATTGATTGGTATGCTGGTACTTATATACTTCCCTTGATGATGGAGAGAATTAATCTAGAATCATTCACATTTTTCATAACACCCTGATATAATATTTAGTTTAAAAATGGTCATGTTTGGTAATGTGATTTGCGTACTTTTCAAGTCCGTTTTTATAAAATTAGATTTTTTTAGTTCATGGTAAGAACTGGAAAAGAAAGTGTTCAAATGCAGAAATGGCAAAGTTGGCACAAATCCCAGCTTCATCCCTTCACCCCTTAACCAATGTGCGATCCTGGGCATCTCATTTAATCTTGTATTGCCTAACCTCTCAATCTTGCCAGTCCCTAAAACGTTCAAAATTGTCAGCCCTTCCGAGTGATTTCCTTCTCATGGTATGCTCTTCATAAAAGCCTTATTCATGGTTTCACTGGCTATAGGGTTGCTTCCACTTTAATAGTGAGCATATTTATATCGCACTTCAAAGGCATTTGTTCCTTTGATAGCTAATGGCAACACTATTTGAAAACCATATCCCACTTCTAATCTCAGTCTGTCTGGATAAAGAAACCTTCCTGGTAGCTTCTAATCTGCCTCCACTATCCATGCTATGGTATGTGTAGCTTTCTCCTTCCTTCCGATTGGTGGTCTCTTTCCATGCATGAGCACTTTTGCATTCTGTGAGACAGCTAATGTGAGTTCTCTGTCAATTATGGGTTACATGTACCTTTACATATGGTCCTGCATTAATACTACAGGCTGCATGGATTCTATTGATAAAAAGCATCCTGTATTTACTAGAACAGTAACCCCTTTGTAGACTGCTAATGTTGGTGTTCAAATGCTACGTGTGTATCATTCTGATTAGAGCAAGAATGAAGAGGGCAAAGGGACTTCAAGGGAGTAAACATGCTTATTATGTTGCAAGACAGCATATTAACCTATAGGTTGTGAGCGTGATGGGTGGGGGGCGGAGGGCACGACCAGTATTCTTAATCCCTTAATTCCTTTGGTTTGGTGGAGGGGGGCCCCAAAGATGTCCGTGCACAGGGCCCATAAAGTACTTAAGATGGCCCTGCAGCCACCTCAGTCTCCTCACACCACGGTCACCCTTGAGAATGACAAGTACGCTGTCAAATCTATGGCGGCCATCTTGAACTGGGAAAATCTTCCCTTTGATCAAGTGTTACATGCCTGCACTTTCCTTTTCAAATGGTACATTTTGTTGTGGTTTATTTTGGGACTGCTAGGCCAGGATGCTAGTTGGACGGCCTGGGGAATTCATGGCCCACGTAATTCACAAAATTCTTGCTCCACTACAGCCTACTTTGGCTCGGGCTGCTGGGCTGTTAATGCAGAAGCCCACCCGTGATGGCGTTTGTTAATGCTAAATAGCGAAACGTCAGTTAGGAACGGAAAAATAACCATAGAAGTTTATACTACGATACTGCCAATATAACGCTATTAAACATATGGACCTTGGTCACACAAACGTGTGTTAGTGGTTGTGATTAATTAACTTTTCCTATACGCAGCAGATACACAAGATCGTGACTATAGGGTCATAAAGAGAGGTGACAACTAGAGAAACATCAGGATAGCTGCTACAGTGGGAAACATTTAGAGCATGCATGAAAACATACATGTATAGATAATAGATTGGGGTGGGAGTAGAGAGAGAGAGAGAGAGAGGGAGGGAGAAAGAGAGAGAGAGAGAGAGAGAGACCCCAACGGTGGCAATGTGAGAGTGAAATGGGGCATGGCTGCAAGAGGCTGGTTGTAAGAGCATGGGGAGGGCACCGAGTTTGTAAGACCTGTTCCATTTGTTTCTATGACTTCTAATGCATTCTGATGATCTTCATGCGTATAGCAGATCCTAATATGACAAAGCAAGGCATGGGAAAAAGCCATGCCTTGCTATGGCATGTTATGGTCTGCTATATGTGGTTTAATGTGTTTCTGTCCAATTAGATCTCTTACTGCTGCCTGCACTAACTCTCTCAAATTCTACATCCCAACACAAAACTAATATATAAACTAAGCCAATGACACATGGCAATTGGACACCTCTCACAACAGACTGCAACATCAGCACACTACATCTCTACGAGCAAAGTGCACACCTCACAGATGTCCTTAATAATTGTGGAGTTTCCAAGAGAGTTCAAATATTCTATTTTTAAACATCATAATGTGTGCAGGTTACTCAGATTGTTCAATGTTATGAATGTCGAGTGTTCAATGCAACGCACTGGGCTGGAGGGGTTCTCAATTGGGTGCCCCTCTCGTGTCTCCTGTGTGATTCCATCACCCTAGCCCAGGTGTTCCTAAATCCCAGTGTTGTCAGCTAGTGATCGATAACATCTACTATCCTGGCAATGGGGGCCTGAAGGCAACAGCCTTGTCTACCCGGCTTTTCTAGAGATGCCCTATCCTAACACTCCCCAAGATTGCCAATGTAGCTTGATGGGAAAAGTGCCATTCATAGATACTCTGATTCAGTGTGAGCCTTAGTCACTCCCTTTCCCTTTCGCTCCCTTTCACTCCTCTCCCTGATCTTACTACCTCTTTCCTTTCTCCCAACGTCTCCTCTCCTATCTACTCCATCTGGTCTTCACACACACACCCACCCATTCTTAATCTCATCTTTCTCCTCCCCCTCCCCCTCTCCTTACCCGTCACTACACCACCCTCACCACCTCTCATTACACTCCACACCTCTCACTATCCCATCTCCTCACCTTTCACTACCCCCTCCTCAGCTCTCACTACACCCCTCTCATCACCTCTCACTGTACCCCTCTCATCACCTCTCACTACACCCCTCTCATCACCTCTCACTGCACCCCTCTCCTCAGCCCTCACTACTTGTCTCTCCTCTATTTATCCTTTACTACACTCTCTTCGCTTCTGTTACCATTGCCTGAACCCCTCTATCCGCTTCACTCTGCCGACACCTCTACTGCCACAACGCCTTGCCCTCTCCACACTCTCATCCATACACTTGCTCTCACTTTCACTCTTTCTCTCTAATTCCCCTTCTCGTCTACATCTATACCTCTATCTTACTTTCTCCCTCACTCACCTTTACACAGCCCCCTCCTCACACTACACACACACACACACACACAACTGGTACCACTCTCTCTCTCAAAGTCCCAGGAGGATAGCTCAGCGGCAGCGTGCTCGACTTGGAAACAAGACCACACGGAGCAGCACAGGTTCAATCCCTGGGTCTGCGCTAAGAAACCTCTGGGTATTAAGCGCGTTATAAATAACCTATCATATCATATCAAATATCTCACCTGAACTCTGCTCCAATTCTTATTTATTTGTATTTATTGGTCATTTGTATCGCGTCTATACACAACAGTTTCCAGGTGCCACAAGGCAAAAGGGAGTGGTACATAGGGAGAGAAAAACAGAAATAACGGTCGTACTAGGCCTTGTGACATTCTTACTCTGCAAGTGCAGAGACAAAAAAGTGCTTATGAGAGCCATAGGGTCAAGTGCAAGATGAAAAGGGGGTAGAGGGGGACAGTGTGAAGGACAGGTTGGACCAGAATCGGGCTGGTCCAGGGAAGGGTACCTGAGGGCAAGTGCTGGTAAGGGATGCTGGGGAAGACTGGCCAAGGATGGGCTGGCCCCAGTAAGACTCATAAGGGACCAGTCACAACGGCAGAGGGACATTAGCACGGGAAGTGGAGAGGGAAGGAGGAGTAGAAAAGGAAAAGTCTTGAGAAGTTTCTGGAAGTTAAGAAGGTCCGGCTCAAGTCTGAGGGGGGCAGGGAGGCCGTTCCAGAGGGAGGTTCCTGCCGAGGAGAAGGATCTATCTCCCACTCTCTGCTTGGAGAAACGTCTGACCTGCCGATAGTTGGAGCTAGAGGTACTCTAGCAGGGAGGTATTTAGGGAGAGGGAGCTGGATGTAGAGGGGTTCCAGGCCCCAGACAGCCTTGTGGATGATGCAAAGGGTCTTGAATTTGATCCTTGCGGTCCCCAGGAGCCAGTGGAGAGATTTTAGGGCTGCACAGATGCGGACCCAGGGCTTGAGACCAAGGATAGGTCTTGCAGCCCTATTCTGGATTAGTGTCTGTATTAGTTAAAGAGGACAAAGGGAGGAAAGAGGTAAATTAAGGAAGAGGCTGTTGCAGTAGTCCAGCCTACAGAG
The DNA here is from genome assembly GCF_040938575.1 of Ambystoma mexicanum. Classification (NCBI taxonomy): domain Eukaryota; kingdom Metazoa; phylum Chordata; class Amphibia; order Caudata; family Ambystomatidae; genus Ambystoma; species Ambystoma mexicanum. Next base: position 509,620,650 of record NC_090938.1, read on the forward strand.
GACCAGGGCTCTGGAGACAGTGAGCTTCTGGGGGAAGGTGAAGAAAGGGAGAATGCCTCCGAGTAGGTGGAGCTGAAAGTTGGACTTCTTGGCGTGGTCCATGATGTGTGGAGAGAAGGAGAGGGGGAGTCAAAGATGACCCCAAGGTTTTTAGCCTTACAGGAGGGTGAGGGGAGGGAGCCCAGCGAGAAGGATCTCTGTCTTAATGGGTATGAGAGAGGAAGGAGAGGAGGTAGAGGATGGGAGCTTAAAGGAGAGCTGTGTGTCGTCAGCATAAGACTGGAAGTGAGGAGAGAAGGAGGAGATCAAGTGGGCCAGAGGGGCAAGGTAGATGTTGAAGAGCCATGGCGATAGGATAGAGCCCTGAGGGACGCTACAGGTAGAGAGTTTGGTGAAGGAGAGGAAAGGACCCAATTGTACTTGGGAGGGTGCGTTTGAAAGGAAGCAGGTCAGCCAAGCTAGTTCCTGGTCTGTAATGCCTAGGGTATCTCAGAGATGATTTATGAGGATAGCATGGTTGACTGTGTCAAATGCAGAGGAAAGGTCGAGATGGATCAGAACACAGGGAGAGTTAGAATCTGGGTTTGAGAGCAGGTCTGCCACCAACTCTCCAGCACTCCGGTTCTCTGTCCTTCCTAAGCCTAGTCTCTCTGTCCGCCTTCACGCCTACTGACCTCACCTATGTAAACCACACTTCTCTTCTGTCTCCTAGTATACTGTGGTCCTGTCGGTTATGTCTCCCCTTTACAATTGGCAGCAGCTCGCACCTGACAGTACCTGTCTTTTCTCCAGGAGCTCGGTTACATAGCTGAGAGTGTTCAAGCAACCCTCTAAGCCCCTCCCCCTCTTCCAGCACAGTTTTGTTTTCAGTCTCTCATGGTGTGGTTCAGGGTTCAGGCTGCTTACTCTCCCTGTCGCTTTCCTCAGGTGCTGGGGAGTTTTGTTGCCAATTTGGTTGCGGAGGGCTTCTGTGTCTCTCCTGTCCCAGTTTTCTTTCTGGTGCCTCACCATTCACCTGGGATCCATATGGGTTTGGCAGGATGAGTGCTGGGTGTCTCATTTCTATTTGTCAAAAGCATTTCCTGTCCATTCCCTGGCTGTTCTTGGTTCTGTTCTCCTGGTTCTGGTACAGGATTTTATTGGTTTGCTTCCAGGTGCCTTCTGGGAGTGGCAGGGGTCATAAAGAGTACCAGTAGGCATTACGTGACAAAGAGTGGTACCATTGATGACATTCGTAGCACATGGGGGAGTTTCAGTGCCTGCCCCCCAACTTCCACTCCCCATATTTGGCATTTGGTTTGGATGTGTCTCTGAATTTTGACAGGTAAGCCTCCCGCCCCAGGCTGAGAGAGGTCTGTGCCCCCATTGACAGGGTCACGTTCCTGATATTGTGTCAAAAACCTCAACCCAAAGCCAATGTATTGTAGCATCATGGGCACATGGGGTTCCCCTAAACACAGAACATCTAGAAAGTGATCCCCACACAGAACTCAGGGTATTTCCACTCTGCATGCATCAACACCATAGCAAAGCTATCTTGCATTTTACCTTCTCTCCCCACTAACCTCACCCGCCGCCTCTCTTTCAGATGTGCCAGAGCACCTGAAGAGCATGCAAATGGCAGCAGCGTGCAGTATAAATCCCAATAACAAAACATAACATAACATTGCATACATATAAACGGGTGTCTCTGCCGGGTGTGCACTAAGGTACAGGTACCTTCATTCTCCTCTCCATAAAATTGTGTGAATGTAACCAGGATGAGCATATTATGTCCTTTCTTTTCTTTTGTATTCTCTTAAACGCTTACCTGCTTGTCTGGGCCTAAATGTCATCCTGCAAAGAAAGCAAAAACAACAGTTATACTCATAGGATCTGTGGTCAGTTGTCAAAATTACCATAGAAAATCACTTTGTCTTTGACATTTTAATTAAAATCGACATTTGCTGTGTGTTCTTGTGCCTTACATCGGAAGTACAAAGATCTTAAGTCAAACATCTTCAAGAAGAATTGCTTCCTGTTTCTTGACTAAATAGATCTTCTTGGATCTGGGCTTGCATGTGGCTACACTGCCCACCGCTACTCTCTATCATATTTGTAGAGAGTTGTGGGGCTGCAGATTGATATTGAGACTAGACTGGTTTAACTAGAGGATTTGGCAGGATGGGGTTAATTATATTTGAAGATATTTTGCCAAGCAATGCATTTTTCCCACTTGAGAGGATAATGGCAACTGGCAGTGATTTAAGTACTATGGCAAAAGAGGATTAGGAGCTCTCTCAGGCACTATGCCCAAGTGAGCTTTTATTACTTCTTCTAAGGGACCTAGCCTTCGGCGGCACATTGGGCCTCATTCCGGGTGTGGCGGTCCAGAAAAAAGGTGCTGGTTGCACTGTACCGGCACCCTTTCCGGACCACAAAAAGCCAACTCTGATAGGCGGAGTTGTCACAAAAGCACCGGCACCGTTAGCAACAGTGCCTGTGCTTCCATGTCCCCATTACACTTTCCGCCACCTGATACCCCGGGCCGCCGGGGCTTGTAATGTCCCAGTGGCACCAGGATATCAGGCGGCAGAACGGTGTTACGAGTTCGGCGGCAACCCGCTGGTAGCACTGACAGGTTACCGCCAAACTGATGCCCATTGTGCCTGAAACCTGAAATTCTCATAGGACGGAAGTTACAATAGTATATTTAAAGTGGTCGAGATATGCAAGTCCTTTCCCCCAAAATATTTGAATGGAGGATTATTTACTGTTCTACCTCCAGTCTTAGGAACTTGGAGAAAATGTCTTGTTTTGGAGCCCTGGGGTGGGGGTGCCATGTAACCCCTCAGAGGGGCATATACAGATCTTTTATTTAGCCTTTAGTATGAGCGGGGGGGGTCAGTGACCTCCCTCCGAGTGACAGACAGGCTGCACTCTGGGAATAATGCTCCCATAGGTTCCCTCTCATTTAAAACTCAGTGGCCCCTCCCATTTAACTAAGTGCGGTATGGGGCAGGGACATCAGCCACCATTTGCCAGTTTCATCAACCATCATGCGCTTACTTCTCTTATTGTTGTATAGGCCTAGGGTGTCCCGTAATGATGACTTCACAGCTACCATAACAGCAAAGTCGGGTACTGTCCACGAAGTAGGTGTAAGAGTGAGGTCTGCGATAGGTTACACCGTATGTCCAAAGTGAACAGCATAGCTTTCAATAAACCTGTCAGAGGTTCTTAAATTTCTAGTATTGCCAGTTATACTACTTTTCTAAATATACTCTGGAAAAGCTTTAGCAAAGGGTGACCTTTGGACACAAAGACCTTACATGCAGTGTCAGGTCTCTTTATACTTACATCCAGGTCATCGAGGTCATCCATAGAAGGAGGCGGGCCCCGTTCACCAGCTTTGTTAATAAGCTGCAAGTGAAGCGGAAAGAACATAGAATTTAAAATTTAGCAAATAAATCTGAAAATAACTGAAATCATTTAGTTCAACAAGGGTTCTGAGAGGATGTAGCTTCAAGTACAGGAAGAACGCAAGTGTCATCAATCCAAACTTATGACCATGCAGATGTGTCGGAAGGGAAGCATAGCATAGACCAATTGTAGACCTGCGGCCATCTTTGAAAAGGTTTGCACTATATTTAAGTGAATGCTGCTGTGTAACAGCTTAATTCTACAAGATGAGTCTAGGGAAAAAGGGAGTATACAGAAGCATGTTATCATTTCCGTTCTGCACAGCAGTATAGGTAGTTAGCAGCCAGGCAGCACGCCTTAGTCAAACCGAGGACTCCAAATGCTGGTCTTATCCACTAGCGAGCCCTGGTTATCATGCACGTCCTGTGGTGCACCTGCCACAGTCTCTCTCACTCTCTGCGGCTTACCCACAAGCTCACCCCACCACACCCTCCCACCTCCGCCATCTCCACACACTTCTTTTCATGTTCTCCCCACCATCTCGATCCTTCTTCCTCAATGCTAGCCTCCATAAGGGCCACCCATGAATATGGAGAAGAGACTCTGTGTAGTTCCCATTGTGATTTCCATGGCAACCATGGTGATTTGTATTTTTCTACATAAGAAATAGCCAGCACATAAGAAACAGCCAGTGCACTCTGTGCATGTAGTTTCCAAATTAGTACCACGGGTATTCTGCTGGGGTGCTAACAGCTATTGACACATCCTGTGCAGGTTTACCCAGCAGTAATGGCACCCGGGACCTCTTTCAAGGCCCTTGCTTTGCTATGGAACTTGGTCTGTGGCGTCTTACCTCATGGGAAAGCTTGCATAGTCAGGAACTATTTCTTAAATTACTTGCGTGAGCAAGGAGCTGAAGGTCACAGCTTCCAAAATATCTACCGTGGAAGCCTTTTTAACCAGCATTCAAGATATTAGTACCAAGGGGCACTAGATAAGATTTTGAAGTGGGTGTATTTTACTGCTTATTTTTGAAGTTGGGAAGAATACAATTATATTTTAAGCAGTAAAAAAAGTAGTTCCATTCCAACAGGGGTCATTTTTAAATAATTAAAAATATAGTTTAACAAAATAACTGTATATCTTTTTGTAATCCACATCCCTTTGCACCTGGTGATTCGTGCATTTTGAGTGATTCATTTTTGAAGTTCCTCTTCAGATAAATTCCCATGAATAATACCTGATCCTACAGATCTGCCGGGGTCACTGATCTGAACAGGTCAGCGGAGCAGGCCCAAGCTCCAATGTATCAATTGTTTCCTATTGTTTTGTTGGGAGTAGCTTTACTCACTATTTTGTTGTTGGGAGTATTTGCCTATTTTACGGAGTGAACGTGTATTGTGCACCACTTATTTGTAGGGCTGTTAGTAACATTCTAGATAATGAAATGCTAGATAACAAATCATTTAGAGCGGATAACCAGGATTATGGAGCACAGAGTGCTAATAAACTAAGCAGCCCAGGAACGTCTGTTATCCAGCCTCTTTGCTCTCTTTCTCTCCAGCTCTCTGCCTTCTAGAATACCGGCATTTGGTTATCTGGCACCTTTGGGTCTCCATTGGTGGCAGATAATTGACCTTTTACCGCATTACAAATCTGAATCCAAATCTCAGGCAACGTTCAGTTGCACCCAAGTTTACACACATGTTTCCATCTGGACTGCCCCATTCCGAATTGACTGACAGTGCAGTAAGCAGTAGAAATGAAATATTATGATTTAGCTGACCATTTACACACTAGTTAGTATGAAGCATGAAGATCACCCCCACCTGCCACTTAGTAAAGGGCCAAAGAAGGAGATTTGTAAACCTTAACATGGCTAAGATATGTGTAAAGTGAGAAACTACATGGAATGGCAGTCGTGATAGCACTCACAGTGTGTCCTGTGCAGGTGCTGTGGAGCATTGTGGATGCGTAACTGTTTTGGAGCTCCAGGCAGAGGAGATGATTCTTGATTGCTCTGTGTGGGGAGGTATGGGGCGGCTCCTGAGATCTAGAGGAGAGTTTATTCCAGTGAGCAGAAGAGGGCTACATGAGCAAAGGATCGCAATGTGGACCCAGCACGGTGGGGATGGTGGGTGGTCATGGGTTTGTGAGCAGAGTGTGAATGCCAAGGATTATGGCCTAGGAGGTGAGGGGTGTGGTGAGAAGGACATGAGCATGCCATGGGAATACTCCTGGATACTGTGACTGATTCCTGTGTTCCCTGTAGTGGGCATAAGGCACTGCAGTGCCTTCCAGTGATGAAGTAGATGGTCACCTGCTGCTGCAATGTGGGGGTCCAGATGGAGCAGATCTGTTAGGCTTTCCAGAATTATTTTTGCTGAATGGCAACTTTGCTGATTTTATTTCTGCTGATTTACCTCTTTTTTAACACAGAAAGCAGGGGGAGACCCCCGCAGATCCCTTCTTGCCTGCCATCCACCCCATTATATACCTTACCCATACTTGCCATCTCCGGGTAAAAAAAAAAAGAGGTAAAAAATTCTGGGAAAAATCCATTTGGTTAAGTTGTCTTTCGACAAAAGTGAGGAACACTGATGGAGCAAAGGGAAACACTACAAGAAGTTCTGGTTATCATCGGCTAAGAAGTAGTGAAAGGAAATGGTGGTGTAGCACAAAATGAGAGCACCCTCAGGGGCGGACCGTGAACTAAATGTGGCCCCGGAAATGTTTTTCAAAGTGGCCTCAGATTACACACATCGAGAAAGCCTAACCCTACTAAGCACAGCTTGGTGGTTTCTCTGCCGAAGAAAGTTAGGAAAAACAAGTCCAAATAATTAATTTTAAAGCACCTTTGACTTCCAGTATAGGCATTAAAAAGTAGTTAAACATAACCAAAAAAAGATTTTAAAATTTTTTTTTTAAGATTGGGGAATAACATACTGGGATGTGGGGGATGAGGAGAGATGGATGGAAAGGGGAAGAGAAGCAGAAAAACATGGAAACCATACAAAAGAAGGCCATGGGGTCGAGGCCAACTGGGAATTCGGCAGAGTTCCCTGTAGTTCAGTCCACCACTGCCCCCCCTACTGATACCCGGCAACATACTTGTTATAAGCTAAAAGGGACACGGTCCCCTTAACGGAAGCCAACAAAGGACTGGGGGAGGGGGAGAGGAGGGAAGAAACGGGAGGAAGCTAGTAGAGATTGTGGAATAAAGGAAGTAAGACATATGCCTGTCTCTGTGCTTAATTCTATATAAGCCCGCGCAAGACGCAACTGGCTAAGAGCCAGGAGCCAACACCCGCGGCCTCACAGAAGTAGGAGGCGTGAAGGAGAAGGTACACGGCAGCCCAGCAGTGTTCGGTGGGGCCCGCAGAGGAGACTGGAGCCGGAGGACGTCAGCAAGATGAAGGAGCCAGGACCGTGACGACTTCGGAAAGGTGGGAGTGGAGACCCTCGCCGCAGTGTGGAGGAGAAGCAAGGAGGAAGAGGAGGCCCATGCAGCGATGAGCGGAAGCAAGCCCAGGAGGCCGGTGACGCAACAGCAACGGCTGCGAGAGGAGAAGCGGCCTGATAGCTGCCATCGGCGGCAGCTACAGGGACAGCGACAGCAGCCTGCAGGTACGAGGCAAATGCAAACCACTAGAATGTGAGGATCTTTGTATGAGACATTATTTAAACCCACTAGAACGCGAGGAAAACCTGATGAATATCACATCTAAGAAACCACTAGAACGCAAGGATTTTTGTACGAGACACTATTCAAACCCAACCCACTAGAACGCGAGGAAGGATCGATGAATATCACATCTAAAACCTCACAAAGCCACTAGAACGCGAGCACCAGCATATAAAACCAAACACTGTAAGGACCACCCACATAAACCCCACTTGCAAAGGGGGACTGCAGTATTTCAAGACACAAACCAGGTGGCTTTGACAACAAGGTGCCAAAGGCACACATAAACCCCACTTACAATAGGGGATGGCAGCTTCCCAAGACGCAGCCCAGGGGATTTGCCAACTAAGTGGTCCCAAAGACTACACAGACCTTGTCACTACACGGGAGCACAACCAAGCGGTGCCGCCCTAAGCCCTTCGTGCACCCCGAAAGAAATATAGCACGCAGACAGACAGTTGAAGAGAGAACGCTGTGTGGATGCCCAACGGAAGAACAGAGGTCACACAGCAACCATAGCACCTTCCAGGAAGAAGCCATCATGTCTCAACCAGTGGTAGCACCAGTGGACCAATCGGCCCAACCCGCTGTGGGAATAGCCCCCACCAACCCGGTGTCCTTCCTACGCCGCCCGAACCCCTTCACCTTGGAACCACAGGAGGATCAAGGTCAAAGGTGGCAGGAGTGGATGGACGAATTTGAAGAATTCATGAGGGCGGTAGGGAACCAAGACACGCCCAACAAACTGGATATCTTCACCTATTTAGTGGGGAAAGAGATGAAAAGCGTCATTAAAACCACTCCCCCCCAAGAAAAGTCCACCTACCAACTTCTCATCACTGCAATACATGGTCGCCTGGTTGTACTCCCCAATAGGGACTACAAATGCTAGACCTTCAATCAGTGCACCCAAGCCCCCCACAAAATGATTGGACAGTTTATACTACGTCTCTAAAGAAAGATGACGTATTGCGACTTTGCAAACTTTAACGATGATGAGGCCATCCGAGTGCGGGTGATAGAGGGTTGCATATCCTCGCAATTCAAGAAACATCTGCTAAAGAAACCCCTCCCACTACAAGAGATAGCTGAACTGGCAAGGATCTATGAATGGGTCGATGTACACACAGCCCAGATAGAGAACCCGAAGAAGACAGACACCATTGCTGCCATAGTCAACAGCCCCCATGGACAAACCCGCCAAATGGACACACCACCCTGCCAAGACACCTGGAGCGCCACCCGCCGGGCTCAGCCAAAAGACAGTGCTACAGATGTGGGTTTGACTTGCCACACAAGGGCCAATGCCCCAATATCGCCCAAATGTGCTTGAGATGCGGCCAGGAAAACCATTTTCAAAACATGTGCTGGGAAAGGGCCCCTCTACAGCCACCCTATAGACCACCACCCCAAGTTAATCCAGCCCAGAGATATGACCCAACAAGGATACCCAACATGCGGCAATACCCAGACAGAGACGGCGCGAGAACCGGCTTTGCCAGAAACACCACAGCATATACTATGCACCACCCTGTGTTCATATGAGCCATTGAGAACCTACAAGTTGCCACGCCTGACAGAATGTTCGACAACCCAGAACACCTTTTCCACGCACAACCCTACCAAGGGGAAGACCAACAATGAGAATTTCCCACAGACGACCCATATGAGAACCCACTAACGGAAGAAAACCCACTAGGCGCAGAACAATATTACGAGTATGACCAATAGAGCAAGGAATATATTCGACTTATCTACGACACCTTCCGATGATAGCACAGCCCTGAAAGTGACGATACTACTGGGAGGAAGCAACACGCCTTTTGTCATTGACATGGTAGCCACCGTCAACTTGATGAACGAGAAAACATATGACACCATAGCAGGCACGTACCCACTACAACCATCCCGAGCCCGCATCTTTCAGTGGGGAGCGCCCCAACCATTGCAATCTAAAGGGCAGTTTCAGTGTTACCTAGTACACAGAGAGCGAAGAATTCCCGCCACAATTCACGTCATCAAGAGCCCAATCACAGGAAGATGCCTCCTAAGTTACAAGACGGCCACTGCGCTGCAACTGATCAACCTCCAATATGACCAGTCCGAGAGAATCCAAGGCCTCTGCCTACAGGCTCAAACGATATGAACCATAACTCAAAAAGCAATGGACATTGATGAGCTGAAAGCAATGTTTCCTAACCTTTTCAAGGGTGTAGGCATGCTGAAGGACACGGTCATACACCTTCATATCTGTCCCACAGTACGGCCTGTGCTGCAGCACCCCAGAAGGATAGGGTTCCACCTCCAAGCAAATGTGATGCATGAGCTGCAACTGGTATTACAAAATGACATAATAGAAAGAGTGGAAGGACCGGCCCGACGGGTATCCCACTTGGTGGTAGTTCCTAAACCAGATGGGTGCCTACGTCTCTGTGTCGACATGCGGATACCAAACATGTCAATTCAGAGGGAGAGACATCCTGGGCCAAACATCGAGGACATGCTAGTAAGACTTAACCAAGCCACCCGATTCTCAAAGTTGGACCTAAACCAAGGCTACCACCAGTTGATCATCGATCCAGCATCCAGGCCGATAACTACCTCTGAAACCCACGAAGGCCTATTCCGCTATAAGCAGCTCAATTTTGGAATATCCTCGGCAGCCGAGATATTCCAGGAGACAATACGAAGGTTGATACGGCAGTCACCAACGCCTTCAACTATAGTGACGACATCTTGGTGTTTGGGGTCCGTCAAGAACAGCCCAACGATGTGTTAAGACAAGTGTGCACTATCCTCCATGAAGCAGGCCTCACCCTCAACGGCCCAACGTGCACCATCAACAAGCATAGCCTGTGCTTCTTCAGCCACATTTTCACGGATCAAGGTGTAGGAGCAGACCCAGAAAAGATCAGTGCCATTGTCAAACTGGAACCTCCGAAAGATGTGTCTGAGCTGGGATCTGGGACTGCAATCCCAGCAGGATTGTAGTCCTCCAATCACATTTCACTTCAAACCCGGCGCGAACGCGCCGGCGCGCACAGGCTGGCACAGTCTGCTTCAATACAAAAGCAGTGTGCCAGCCCAGCACTAACAGAACCCTTTTGAAAAAATACTGCATGTAGATGCAATAGTTGCACTAGGTTAGTCATTTTAATTGAAGTTTTAATTGTACCTGCTTTTAAGATTTTATCTCAGACAGTCCCGTAATTTTCGTAACTTTCGTAACTTTCGTTAGGTTAGGTAAATATTGAAGTATCTGTACATTTTACTTTGCTGAACGTACTTTGTGCTGACTGTTAAGCTAAATTGTTGTTTAACTGCTGCAAAGGAAAGTGAGCAGATTCTTAGCAACGCTGCTCTCTGCTCGCGTTTTTTGACTGCAAGAACTACAATCCCCAGCAGAATTGTAGTCCTCCAATCACATTTCGCTTCAAACCCGGCGCGAGCGCGCCGGCACACACGGGCAGGCACAGTCTGCTTCAGTCTGTGCAAGGAGGTGCTGGGAGGTCCCCAGAGGTAAGTGAGGCAGTGCCTAGGTCATCCATACACAAATCATTGTGTTCTTGTTTGACCTTGCACTCCTTAGCAACTCTTACTTGTGCCCTCGACACCTCTCTAAGTACTTACTTGCACTCACAGGGGGGTCTAAAAAAGAGATATTGGGTGAAACTCCCATAATGTCTAGAAGCATGACGGATAGCGTTGCTTTTCAGCAACCCCCCCACACACCATCCCAACAAGACGCTACAGGGAGTACTGAGCCCTCCTTAAAACAACCTTTTAAAAAGGGAAGGCAGAGTACAGACCGCACACTAGACAATACCAGCTTGGAAATAGGTCTCTTAAATACGCGCTCTTTAAGTAAACATGCCCAAAATGTCCACGACCTTATTAAAGAGAAAGACCTGGATTTAATCTGCCTAACAGAAACCTGGCTGAAGGAGCCCATTGGGCCTGTTGTTTCAACCGCCATCCCAGAGGGATACATTATATACAACAAAAATAGAGATAAAGGGCAAGCCGGTCGAGTGGCAGTCATAGGAAAAAGAAGCCCTGCATCTATTCAAAGCCAGTTTTGAATGTATAGGCTGTGAGTCAATTCAATTAAAATTGACCCATACACCCAATAATTGTCTGAACTTTATTGCGGTTTATAGACCCCCAGCACTAACCTCAGATTTTCAAAATGAGGTTGCCAGTCAAATCAGCAAGCTAACCTCGGCAAACTCCGCCACCATATTAGTAGGTGATATGAACAGGTGGAGGGGGGACCCAGCAGATAAAGAGGCATTGGCATTAGAAAAGTCCCTGAATAACACTGGCTTTTACGTTATCAACAATGACCCTACTACACCCCCAGGGAACCAGCTGGACTGGGTGTGCACTAACAATATACAATCAGAACACGTCTCCACTGAGCCATGTATCTGGTCCGATCACAGTCTGGTCACCTTTGAAATAACATTAGAGCCCGCCCCAAAAGACTAGAAAACCCACATATAGTAATCCGAAGTAGAAATTTCAAGAATCTAGGGCCAGAATTTCTGACACCGTGCTTACAGCAAATCCTGGAATCATTTGCAGAAAATGATAGCTGTGAGACCATGCTAGATAAATACACCTCTGGTCTGCAAAAATTAGTGGACAAGCATGCTCCACTAAAAAATAAGTCAGTTAGGAAAAATAACAACCATTGCAAATGGTACAATGATGAAATTAACACACTGAAACAAGAGAAACGTGCCAAAGAAAGAGCATGGTTTCGGAACCAATCACAAGAGAATAGAAATGACTGGAAACGCAAGGACTTAGAGTACAGAAAGGCAGTTAAAGAAGCCAAACTTAATTATTATAACAGAGAAATAGAGTCAGCTGCTAACTCAACAAGTAAACTTTTTGAAATTCTCAAGTCAATCGAAAAACCAAAGGCACTCTCATTACCACATAACCCTTCTAAAGAAGATTGCGAGAGAGTACAAGAAGCCTTTGCTGCTAAAATGTTAAAAGCCAGAACTAATATAATACAGGCAAGGGAGTCCACCAGTGTAGAAACCCAGACCAGGATATAGAGATAGATTCCAGTTCAAAGCCATAACGGAGGATGATTTCTGTTAGGTATTGTCTAAAATGAAACCAACATCCTGTGCAGAGAACATCCTGCCCACAAAAATTACACTGGATAATAAAGAGCTCTTTGCACCAACCCTCACCAAAATAATCAACGCCTCGTTTTCCGAAGGGAAAATACCTAACACCATTAAAAAAGTAACTATAACTCCTCTGGTCAAAAAGCCGGGCTTAGATCTGAAAGACCCCAGCAACCTACGCCCAATAACAAACTCCAATTTTGTACTGAAGATTCTGGACAAAATTGCCACGAATCAGCTACAACAACACATGGAAAGGCTGGAGATGTTGCACACACAGCAATCGGGTTTCAGAACAGCCCATAGTACGGAGTCAGCTATGCTTGACCTACAATCCCACATGCTAGAGCTGATAGAACAGGGCAAGTCAGGGATGCTTATGCTGCTGGATCTTAGTGCAGCGTTCGATCTAGTGGACCATCAACTACTACAAGAAGGCTCTAGATAAAACCATAGGCTGCTCTCCTACAGCACTAGCTTGGATAGCATCCTTCCTAAGTGATAGAAAGGCACGTATCCATTGGGGAGATACATTCTCAGAAGCAGCTCTCATCCTATTTGGAGTACCACAGGGAGCCAGCCTGTCTCCTCTGCTTTTCAACATTTACATGTGTAGCCTATGTGACCTATTGGAAAGCATTGGTGTGTTTTTCCCTAACTACGCCGATGATACTCAGCTGGTTTTTGAAATGATGGGAGACTACACTATAGATAGTGCGAAAATAGAAGAAGTCTATAAAATCATTGACATCTGGATGCAGAAGAACTGGATGTGTCTCAACAATAGCAAGACTGAGCTCATGATCTTGGGATCTCAGTATGCAAGATCTAAACTAGGAGATCAATATAGGGATTTCATGATAAAAGAAGCCAAAATCCCAGTCCTACCCCAAGTCAAAACACTAGGGATGTTGGTAGAAGAATCAGTGGGGGCCGAAGCACAAGTAAATTATCTACATAAAAACAACACATACTACTTGCGCTTGTTGAGAGCCATCAGACCTTACATAAGTGAAACAAACACTGCAAACATCACAAGAGCGATCATCTTATCCCGTCTGGATTACGGCAATGCGCTACTGGTGGGTGCCACCAAGAAAGAGTTGCAACGATGCCAGGTCATGCAAAACGAGGCCGTTCGCATTGTTAAGGAAATTAAATACGGAAAACACAAAGCGGCTGCAAGGAAAGATCTTCATTGGATAAGAATTGAAGAGAGGGTCTATTTCAAGGCCATAATGATCGTCCACAGATGCCTACATGGCAAGGCACCAAGATACTTTAAAGAGAAATTCTCACTTTACATACCTGGAGAAACCTGAGATCACCCGACATAGGCCTCCTGGTTATCCCTAGGGTGAAACGAGCAGCAGGTGGTGGCAGAGCTTTTCCGTTCAGAGCAGCTAACTTTTGGAATAGCCTAACAGGGAATCTAAGACGCGAAGGAAATTATAGCAAGTTCAGGAAATTACTGAAAACTTACCTATTTCAATAGCCTCCTGACATTCCAGGGTCTTCCATAGGTATACATATGACTACCTGTCCGTCTTGAACTGTCCTCAGTTTTTACCGTTTCTCTATGCTACTTTCTTCTCAGGTTTTCTCCGCGCCCTGATGCCTGCGGGCTGTCGGCGCGTTATAAACACAAAGAAATAGAAATAGAAAATAGATCCTTCCTAGGAATGGCGGGCTACTGTGCCTGATACCTACCTCACTACGCCACACTGATGAACCGACTCAGACTGCGCCTCAAGAAAGATCTCCCCTTTACGTGGGATGAACAGTATCAGGAGGCCTTCAACACAATCAAAAGAGAACTGGCCAACAACCGCCAGCTCGCGTATTTCAAACCGGAGTGGGACACTAAAATCACTGTTGACACCAGCCCGGTCAGATTGGGCGCCATCCTGATAGAGAGGTGGGGCATTCGCCTCCAGGAGTATGACTACACCATCGTCCACAAGCTGGGGGCGAAGCCAACACGGCAGATTACTTATCGAGGCACCCCGGTAGTGCCCCAGACCGTGATGTGCATCTGGAGGCAGAGTCATACATCGCCTATTTGTCCCTGAATGCCCTTCCTCCCGCCATCATGAAGGAACAATTCGCCGAGAAGTGCAGGGCTGACCCTACCATCCAGGCAGCTATCCACCTCACGAAAGCCAACCTATTGCGCCACGTGTACACAGAACACTTTGCAACAGGGAGGTGGACAGGAGTGACCTGCAGAGGATGGCAAGAATACACAGGGAACTGGCTACAACAGAACAAGGGACACTCCTGAGAGGAAACCAGCTAGAGGGCCCCAAGGGCCTCAGGAAACCCCTCGTCATCATCGCACATGAAGGACACAGAGGCATAGCCAACACCAAGAAGATTCTACGGAATCAAGTGTGGTACCCCTACATGGACACCATAGTTGAGAACACACTGAGACACTGCATACCATGTCAGTAGCAGCGGCAACTGCACCACCATGTCTGCTCGAAATAGTTCTGTTACCTGAAGGGTAGCCATGGATTTCTACGGACCATTGGAAGAGGGAGGTCATCTCTTGATGGCCATCAATGAATATTCCCGGTTTCCCTTGGTGAAACACGTCCCATCCACGGCATTCCATCATATAGTGACAGTAGTGGATGAACTGTTCAGTGAATGGGGTGTCCGCAACATTGTCAAAATGGACAACGGTCCACATTTCAAGGACAAGAGTTCAAGATGTTTGCTGCACACTTGGGATTCCAAAATCAGAGAATCACCCCACTGTGGCCACAGGCCAACGGCATGGTGGAACGATTCATGGCAACCATAAAGAGAGTGCACCAGAAAGCTGTTGCAGACCTGCCGTCCATGCCCCAAGCAATATCCCAGATGCTGAGGAGCTGACTAAATACCCCTCATGAGGCAACAGGAAAAACCCCAGCAGAACTCATAATCAAATACAAACCACGAATGTGGCTGCCACAGCTGGAAGACTACACTCCGGCTGATGACGCCGACATAAGAGAAAGGGAGGCCATGAAGAGAAGAAAGACAAAAGAATGGATAGATCAGAAGCAGAAGGCCAAAGAACACCAGATCCCTGTAGCCGAGGTCGTGCTAGTCCGACAGACGCAACAGAGGAAAATAGACTCCAGATACCGGCCTGAACCCCTCGTGGTCACTGACATAACAAGGAACGCATTATTCTTTTGCAAATTGTTTCAAGAAGATCAGGAAGAGCAGACACCAGTGGTGGAAGGGGATAGAGAGACTGGCGAACACCAGCCGGAACCTCCCGAGGACCCCCTCCCTGCCGAAGGCACCAGTGGAAGACTCTGAGGACCTGCCTTGCAGACCCCAACAAAGCATATGCCGGCCGCCCCGCCTCATTGAACTGATGTAGGCCACGAACCTCCGTGATAAGTAAAGGGGGGTGTTATAAGCTAAAAGGGGCACAGTCCCATTAAGGGAAGCGAACAAAGGACTGGGGGCAGGGAGCAGAGGCGGGGAGAGGAAGTAAGACATGGGAGGAAGCTAGTAAGGATTGTGGAATAAAGGAAGTAAGAGGTATGACGTCTCCATGCTTAATTCTATATGGGCCTGCGCAAGATGCAACAATACTCAGTGTTTGTGCAAATCCGAAAGCCTCTGAATAGTGACCACACCCATGTACCGCGTGCGCACACACACAGACACACACACACAGTGCAGTGAGAAGTGGGGTAATATGTGATTTGCTCAAAGTTATTTTGTCGAGAGAGATTACATCGTTTTTTTTTATTGGAAAACGTAATCGCAAATGTATGCGGGGGTAGACCTCCCCATTCCTCACACCATTTTTATTACCAAAACCCACCACCCCCTCACATACATTTGCATTGAGTTTTGTCCCCAAAACCTTTAAAAATTCTCCTTTGACGAAATGTGATGCGGCAAAACCACCCATTCCCGAGAAGTAGAAGTGTTCTAGGACTGTGCCCCGTTTTAGTGTGCCTACAGGCACATTTAACAGTAGGAGTTTATGTCATATTTAACATCTTCTAATATTGCCAATCTAAAGACCATTACGTAGCAGATGTGTGGCCTCAAGGTGCAGTGCTAATATTTTGTTACTTTAGGCCCTGTCTTGGACGGTATATGCTAAAAAGACAGAGGTCAAAAAGACCAAGTACCAAAAGTTCGACCGCATTTGTTCACCTAGGTATATGTGGGGGGTAAAGGTAATAGAAAATGTATAGGCGTAAGGTGGAGGGCTGTGCGGGTCTGCCCCCACTTATATATACATATATGCGAACAAATGGTAGAATGGGGGGGGGGCGGGGAATTCGGACTTTTGGTACTCAGACTGTTTTTCTTGGTCTTTTAACACAGATCCCCTTGGACAGGGTGGTGAGGCAATACACATGGATGAGTGCCTGGGCATAGAGCTGGAGGAATGCCAGGGCATGGAGTAGAAATGCTCTGCTAGCAGGTGAACCAGGGATACCCAGAGGATGACATGGCGGTTGCTAGGCTAAATGCTTGGGCTCACCCTACTGAAGGTGACGGGTTGGGGGTCAATGAGGGTGCGCGTCGAGAGGATATAGTAGACAAGGCTAAGACATGTCTTCATTAAGTGCCTTCGAAAAAGCCTGAATAAAGGGAAGTCACAGAAAGTTTGCAGAGAGCTAAAGTGCAGCCTTTTACCAGACAATTGGGCCTCATTACAGGTTCGGCGGTGCGGGGAAAACGGGTAATTCCATTACAATCTAAATTAACACCACACTACCACCACTTGTAAGCCTGTGGTAAAATTACCTGGCCAGGTGACGGAAAAACGCCACGCGAGTTTGGCAGTAATGCGGCAGATTTACCAACGAATTTCCACCAAAGTCCTAATGAGGCCCTAACGGCCTTAAACGGTGCATTCTTTTAGGTCATTGTTTAATTTGTATTATACTCATTTGAAAAAACCAGGCCAATTTGTCGATGGTTCTGTTATGTCAGTTAATATGTGTCCTAATCCATGGCGATTTTGTGAGGGATTTCACCGTTATTTTGTCTCGTTGCACACATATTGGGGGACGCGAAGACATGGCAAGAATTTCAGCGATATCCATGTCACAAACACACTGCTTTTTTGTCAGTGGATCAGTTTAGCGAGTCTTCGAGCCTTCTGTCGCCAGAACAATGCGGCGCCTCATATGTACCAATATGACCACATTGTGGGTGCATTTCAGTTGCATGCCATCAGGTGGCGCTGCCGAGCTTTTCAGACACATAATAATCTCAGGCCGCGATCTGAATAATAATTAGTTTCATTCAGTGGAAAGGGCATTTTTAATCTAATTGTGAAGTAAAAGCGTTCGCCTAGCAATGCCCGCCAGAGATAACAAATTGATCGTGGAACTTCTCATATTCAGGCACATCAACTGCATGATTAGGAGCGCCTCACAAATCCCTTTTTAAAGGGGACAGTAAAATATGGAAATTTATTTGCAATACTTCATAAAAATATACATTCTGCTCTGGTGTGGCAGAGAGTGGAAAAACATGTCCGAGGACCTCCAGAGTGGGCTGTATAATGTGAGAATGTGCTTTTCCCGGCCAAATTCTCAAAAAGATGCACCCTATTGTGAAAGGGCATTTGAATGCGATGATGCACGTATTGAAATGCTCCTCTTTTACCGACTTTGCGCATTTGTGTAAATCAGGGGGAATTTCGTGCATTTAAAAGCGCATCCTTTATTCAGAAATGGCATATGAGGAGGGACACGGCGCTTAAAGGTATTGGTTGCTTACTAACCCACCCATTGGCTGCCCATGGTCATGCTAATCCCAGTGGCCATTCCCACCCAGTTCATCCTCCTTGGAACTCTTTCAACGCACTTTAATCAAGCCTTACCATCAAACCTTGCACTCAAAGTGCCTGACAGTGTTTTTTCTAAGCAGTATTCTGAGCTGTAAACTCCCAACTGGGTGTAAAAAAAAAATCTTAATCAAGTCTGCCTTTAGCTGCATGATTTATAAGCACCATGAGTGTTTTTCCCGTAAGTCCTGTAAAAAACAAGCATTGGCAAAACCAGCAGTTTTGATTTGTGTATAAGTATTAGCAGAGACGTGTTAATTATAAGGCCAACTAGGACCTGGCCTAGGGTGGCAGATTTCCACAGGAGCGGCATTTGAAAGCAGTTTATCTTCAATGTTGTAATTTATTTTTATAAAAAGCTAATTTGTTTCGTAGAGTCGGGCTGATCCACAAGATTGCATGGGTGATTTTGAGCTGTTAGCTGTAATTCCAATGTGACAGCTAAAGTTGTTGCTGGGCCAACCTGTGTATATGCTTGGTACTTACGGAAGCTTTATTATTAGGGTGATTTTTCTTTAAAAAAAAAAAAGTAACTGAGTACCAATCCCAGTGTGCATTAGGTATTTAGTGATTCAGTCATACAACTATGACATATAAAGCTCTTTAGCCATTGCCCAAAAATGGTCTTTACTATGCAAAACGACCAGAACCTCATTGGATTTATTGGTGCAATTCCCCATTATCATTGCAGTTCTTTCTAATCAACACAAGCATACACTATATTGAGCAATCTCAGGTACTGTACTGTGTAGGTTTTAATGTTGAATATCCTATGCTCTATAAATTCAAGTGTATCTTGACACTAACTGCACACAAATTAAATCTCTACTGCAGTATACAGACTTTTTTGCAATTCTGTGTTCACCAAGTCATGTTGTGACAAATTCAGGACTCAGTTACTCTATTTCAGCAGTCATAATTTCAAATAATACAGAATTGCAGTAGGACAACCCAAGAGTTACAAATTGTGCCAGGGAAGCTTCCTACAAACCATGTCGAACGCAGCTTTAAAATCTATAAATAGAGCATGCCGTGGCAGATTGTTAGGTCTACGTGCTCTGGTAACCAATGAATCCAAAAGAAGCAGATTGTGTGCAGTGGAGTAATCTGACCGAAATCCACTTTGGAATCTGTCGAGAATACCCACTTGGTCAACCCAAATCTGTAATTCTCGCAGAAGTGAAGCAAAAAGCTACCCTGAACAATCCAACACGAAAAGGAGCCGGTAATTACTCGGCTCTATCTTATTGCCCTTCTTATAAAGCGGAATTAAAATTGCCATTTGCCATGACGATGGTATCTCCCTATCCTCTAGTACCTTGTCAAAGAGGATTTTGAGCAAACCTGACCGAAAACTGGGATTGCTCTTAAGCACTACTTTAGCTAATCCATTAGGTCCCCGAGCTCTGTAGGATTTAAGATTCTTAATTTGTATTGCTAAATCTTCAGCGTTAACTATAAAGGGAGGGCATGCAGGCTTGGGGTGAGTAGCTATAAATACATGGGGAGGCTCAGGAACATTTAGTTTGATCAGAAATGACTCCCATATGTTTGCACTAATGGGGTTAATTAAGGACTGCTCCCTACTTCCTTTTGCCTCACCCAGTAATGGCCATTATTAATACCACTGCACAAGGTCGCTACCATCTGCTGACATAAGGCATCTTTCCCAGATCGTCTCCACTGTTTTAGCCATCTATGATATTGATTATTACTTTTACTGGTAAGAGGTAAGGGAACGAGCAGCCAACTTGGCTTTCCGAAGGTCACCCCTTAATTTACGTTTGGCGTCCCTGATGGTTTTATCATACACAAGCCCTGCTTTATTTTCTCTTAATGCCAATTTGACCACAGATGCTGCATGAGATCCAGAGAAAGATGCTATGCAACTCTCGATATCATTGGTGAACATTTCTTCAAAGGTCTCAAAATGTGAGGTAATCAGCTGGTTAATATCTCGATTAGCATTTAGAATATTTCTCTCGGAACAGATTATCCGATTTCCCGAATGATTACTAGCTAGATCCCCTAGGAATTTGGCAGAAGCCTCTGGCGTAGGGAATCTAAAGTTAAGAATTAGAGTCTCATGATCACTCCAGGCATTCCTGATAATCAATATATCTTCCACTTTCAGAGCTACTTCATTACCCAGAGGTTGCTGTTAGTGCGCACATTCAATAGCTCAAGTTCCCAACCATTGATGAAATGAAACCAATTAGATCCCTCCCGGTCTACATTACTCGGTTTCATAATGCTTTTGGGTAACAAGACAGGGTTGGAAGTTGTACCCCCCTCCTGTAATATGACAATTGAAATCCACACAGATTATAAGGTTTTGATTAATATCCAGCTAACAAATAATTACTGTAGTTCCTCTTGTAACTGTTCTCTCTGTGAGGCCCCAGGAGGATTGTAAATATTGACAAAGAGTGATTTCTCCCACTGATCGTTTAATGGGATTATAACCTTGCCAGCTAACAAACCTTCTCCAAGATTGTCACAATCTTTCTGCACTTCAATGTATGAGGCACCCCAATAGTGACCCGACATAAGGTCTACCCAAAGGACCCTTCTTGTCAAAAACGTTGTGGATCGTATGGATCTGCGTGATTTTTCACTCGCGGAAAAGTCTGCGACGGAAAAGTTTGCAAGAGCAATGGCCAAACTACAAAAGGTTAGCACATTTCCCATGAGAACACGCATTCAAAACCCCTACCTACCCACACCCCCTCCCACTCCCACAATACTCCTCCACCCCCACCCCCAAGACACCCCCAACCCCAACATAACCAAACCCTACTTACCTTTACTTCATGCTGTGTCCCTGCAGCGCCAGTTCCCTTTCACTTCCGTGATCGGGAACCGGCACCGCAGGGTCCTTTTCTTTTTTCTTTTTTTGGGAGCAGCAGGGGTTTCCCCCCCTAACCCCCGCTCACTATACTGTAAAGTATAGCGAGCAGGGGTGTCGCGGGGGACACCCCTGCAGCCCCCATTTATCGTCCCCCGCAACACCCTGCTCATTATACTGTATAGCATAGTGAGCAGGGTATTGTGGGGGACACCCCCGCAGCCCCCGGCTTTTAATTTGTTTTTAATTTTAAAACATTTTTCTGCTGGGGGCTGGTGGGTTGTCCCCCGCAATCCCCGCAACTCCCCGCTCACTGTAGTGAGCGGGGAGTTGCGGGGGGCATCCCCCCAGCCCCAAGTCCGACCCCACCAAAAGACCTAAACACACACCACAAAAAGTTCGGACTTTTGGTAGTCCGAACTTTTCGTGGTGTTTGTTTTAGGTCTTTTGGTGGGGTCAGACTTTTATAGTCAGACAAAACGTACAATACTGGATCGTATAACCATCTACAATAATAGGCATTGTTAACCATGTTTCTTGCAGGAGAAAGAACCTATTGGTCGGAATGTAGGCTAATTATCCAGAGTGAGAAAGGAAGTGGGTAAAACCCCTAGTGTTCCAGGACATCAATTTCCAATCTCATTGTTTGTGTATGACTACGGGCAGAGACTCTGCCAGCCATTATAGCATAGTCTGTATATCTGCTATCTGAACTTTATCTTTAGCGGGAAGAAGAGGTTTTATTGCAGTGTTCATCTCTGGAGTATTAGTGCTAAGTGATAAAAATAGATCGAATTGCTCAGGGTCCACATCAACTGATGACAGTAGATCACAATGTTTACGCAGTAGCTGGGCTGTAGCCAAATATTTACACTGAAAACATTGGGGTTCTTTCTTTTTAATGGCTCAAAAAACTCAAGACTCTTCTGTGAGTCATACACGAAGCTAAGGTATTGAATGGAGTTGACCTAAGAAAGCAATTCTAGCTAACCATTTGTTCCGGGATTGTTGATTTAAGTTTTTTATGATACAGATCTTACTTGCCCGATTGCTGCTGGAAGGGACAACAGCTCTCCGAGGTGTGGGCGGCTGACCCAGAGGATTCAAAGTTGTTCCCATTAATTGCATATTGGGGGTACAGTAAATAGTCACTAACTGTCCAGGATTTTGCGATATGTTGGGTTCCTGAAGCTCTATACTGACCTTATTGATGTCTCCCAACGATGGCACTAATTTACCTTCTCTTATCCACTGAAAGATGAAAGGACCAGCTCTAAAACTGCATACAGCTCTCCCAAGGAGGGGTCGGTGGATTCCAGGCAAACTACAGCACTACACGCCAGAATTACAGTACCGCCAACCAGCATTTCAAAATGTCTGTCGGTTGTCCTTTAACGCTGTATGTCCACCCATGGATTGTCCGCGGAGGCTGTTCCATTTACTCCCCCCCACAATCTGGTTAGAATGTCACACTAACTCACCCCATTGTAAGAAGCTCACAGTTTCCCGTCAAATCTTATCTATTGTACGTTCTTTTTGTGATCAAAATAGCATTGCTCCTGGCTGTATATAAAAAAGAATTAAAATTTTTTTTTTAAAAACTACGATTTTCTGTGACAAAAAAGTCTGTGAACATTCGCTGGACGGGTTGTCCAATTAATGGTGAGCGCCGCCAGGGTCATAGAGGGTACATTTACTGAGAGCTCTATTTTGCTAGACCGACGAAGCCAAACTCAGAGCGAAGATTTGGAATTGGAAGACATATCTCTCCTGTTTCTAAATTCGCTCAACCATCCCTGCTCGGGCTCTCCTCCATGAACCCTGGCACTCGAGTGCTCACACACTCCGCCATGTCTGTTCCAACTGAGTGCAGAAAATTAAGAGGGCACTTTACCCGACTGCACACCATAGTCTTAGTTCTCAGTCTGGCATGTTTCTGTACCCCAAAAGTTTTGGCTGGGTAACATTTGATATGTGCTGATTTTTTTAAGACCCACCATGTCATGAAGAAACTCCATGCTGGTAAATTAGCTCTGTGAGTTACGAGCTAACCTCAAAGGTCTGTGTGCAATCTGCCATCACAGGTTCGTGCCAGCAGCATGGTTCAACCCTTCCCTTTCTGAAGTTGACAAATTGTATATCATTGGACCGGGTAATAAATAACACCTGTTAATATAGCGCTTGGAAGCTCGAGGAAGAATTCAGAATGCCACAGTGCTCCACACGAAAACAGATTGTAATTGTTGTGTGTATTTCTGGCAGGTGGGACACGTCCTTTCATTTCGTCTATCCTGCATTAGTACCCTCGGCAGTGGAGCCAGCCAATCAGGTGGTACGGAACGTAGACTAACACTGCTAGTGTTAGCCCGCGGTCCAAGCCGCCTCTAGGCCGGTTCCCATACCCGCCATCTTCCCCCAACAACCATGCTTTTTTTTTCACCCTCCCTCATACCCACTTACCTGATTGCTGAGGCGACAGCATCTGCACCTCGTGTCTCTGCACCGTTTGGCCACCTTCCTCTCCCCCTATTCCCTTGCGGCCATGTTGGTAAAGTATTTTCCATAAAAAAAAAAAGTTAGCACCTGTGTAGCAAACTACACGGGTGCTAATGGCGATATTCCCCTCTGTGGCGGGCCGACCCTGTAGGTAATGGCCCACCACTCTCGTTAAGTGACCCACAATGCGCTGGGGCCCTTACCTTGGGTGGCGGGTCGTTACCTGCAGGGTTGGGCCGACACTAAGGCGCATAGCGCCTCATTATGCAGTGCTATCAAGTTTTTTTGTTTTTGTGTGTCATTGGCTTACTGATATTGTTATGCACACAAAGCACATAGTGGGTGCCTTTAGTTTATCTTTGATGTTTCACTGTAGAAAAGAGTATGCCAAGCGCATGGATTCCCACCCATTCTGAGCCACGGAAAATAAACAGTGTTGCGTGATGCCTGTTTGCACAGGTAAGTACACTTGGTTCTTGGAACTCATTAAACATTAGTTACAACAACCATGTGTATATACACACACACCC